>NW_012103131.1:3550991-3645808 GCF_000951045.1 Mandrillus leucophaeus | reverse complement strand
CCTCAGGACATCTGCTGTTGCCTTTCCATCTGCCTGGAACACTGTTCCTGCAATCTTTCCACACATGCCTGCTTCTCATCCTTCAGGCCTCAGCTACCTTAGGCCTGCCCACTGCCCACCTTCATCCTACCTGCAGAACCCTGTGGATTTCCTTTGTTGTACTTTTCACAGACTCTCTCTTACTTTTGTTAATTCTGTATGGGCTCACCTTCTCCAAGCCCCCACCAGAATATGAGTTTCAGGAGGACACTGGGTTTCAGGAACGTGGGTTTCCTGTCCACACTGTATCCCCAGCACCCTACACAGTGCCTAGCACAAACAGCATCCCTGGTAGATAGCGTGGGATGAGTAAGTGTTATACAAATGATATGACCCATATGAAGAAAGATTTGCAATAAGGATTTATTGCAGCCCCAGTCTCAACTTGCTTTTCTAACTTGAGTTAAGTTCCCATTGCCAGAGTCCTCACTGCAGGCTGCTTGGGGGATATTTATCCTTGGAAACTTGGCTGTGATGACTTTGAGAGGCCCAGGAACTGGTTCTCTCTTGAGCAAGATTCAAAGAAGGCCACTGCCTCCACCTGGGAACGGAGACTTTTGGGCCAATCTCAGAGGCTGCTGTTCTCATTTGAGGAAGGGCTTTTGTTCATAACCCCAAAATGAAAATTCAATCGAGCAACCAGTTTCTTTTTTTTAATTTTTTAAAATTATTATTTTAATTTCTTCTTTAAAAAAAAAAAAAAAACAGGATACACGTGCAGAATGTGCAGGTTTGTTACATAGGCATACATGTGCCGTGGTGATTTGCTGCACCTACTGACCTGTCCTCTAAGTTCCCTCCCCTCATCCCCCACCCCTCAACAGGCCCTGGTGTGTGATGTTCCCCTCCCTGTGTCCATGTGTTTTTATTGTTCAACTCCCACTTGGTTCTCTGTTCCTGTGTTAGTGTGCTGAGGATAATGGCCTCTAGCTTCATCCATGTTCCTGCAAAGGACATGATCTCATTCCTTTTTATGGCAGCATAGTATTCCATGGTGTATATGGACCACATTTTCTTTATCCAGTCTATCAGTGATGGGCATTTGGGTTGGTTCCATGTCTTCAGCAACCAGTTTCAAATGTTGCTCTCCATATCACAAATTTAAAAACATGATTCTTTGTTGTTGTTGTTGCTGTTTTTAACTGGACAGCCAGATAGGTGGAAATCACGTGGGGATAATGTAAGCCTCTCTGTGTGTGTGCAGCTAGCAGTAGAATAAGCCTCTGCCCTGAGCCGAAGACTCCCCCAGTGCTTTTCTTTATTACGTGGTTAAGCTTCCCTCTGAGCTTGCAGTTCTCTGAATTCGTGAGAAAATGTAGACTTCTCTGAAAATTGCAGAGACAGGAAAATTGTGTTCACATGTTTGTTTTTATTATCTGGAATTGTGTATTTTCTGAATGGCGATCCTAAGCCAGTTGGAAATATCCCATGGTCGTTTATGTCACCCCTCTGCAGGCTGAAAAGTGTAAACGTCTAAACAACCAGATTCCTTTCCATGAGTTTTTCAACAAGAGATTAGGTTTTCCTTTCTGGAGCTTTATTTTCTTCCGCATAATTAGCCAAATTTGTCAATGGTTAATCAGGGAATTGTGGACAACAGAGAGGGTTCTGCCTCTTTCACGCCTCAATGAGGAAAAAGGGCAAGGTCTTCACACGTCCAGAAGGTGACTCATTTTGTGTGCACCCGTGAGTACCATGGGGACAAAGGTTTTTTCTTTCATAAGTAACGCACAGTTATCCCCATAAAGCATGCCTACAGGTATACTTACAAAGCCTGACAATTTCTTCTCATAACGTTTAAACGTATGAGAAATTGTACCTTTCATGGTGCTTTATTTTTCCTTTTCTGTAAGGTTTCCAGATATCTTTAGGAACACCTAAATTCGTGAATTAGCACAGCTGGGCAGCAAGAAGGAACACTGCTATAATACAAACATTTTTCTTGTAAAAATCTGTTTGGAAGATCCCGGGCTGATGAGGATTTGTTTTATAAAAGATGTTTCCCTCAGGATTATGTGACTGGAAACCTGGCTCAAAGCATACTTGCGTGATTTTCTTTTGCCTTTGTCTGAAAGAGTGGTTATAACATGCAAGTTTTTACCTTGAAGCAGTGTGCGTAGTTAACTCATAAACCAGCAATATCAGTCATCAGGACCAAAGACCAACTCAACCCCCACTTCCTCCAACTGCATCTTATGGCAGAAACAGAGGCTTTGTTTTTTGTTTTTAATGTTTGCTTTTCCAGACCACCCTCCACGAACTGCTTTATTTCTCTTAAAAATGCGTTTGGAATTCTCCCAGTAATTCGCAGAAGAGTGTGAATGCTTTTTGAGGAAGTTTGATTAAAATGTGACCCACTTCAGGAGCCGCCTTTGTGGGGGACCGGGTTCCTATTTCTGCTGCCTGAATCATCTCCATTCATCCACTTCCATATCCACTTTCCATGTTCTCTCAACTGTTTCACTCTTACGAAATCCCTGTTCTCCAGGGGCATATTGCAGTCTTATTTTTTCTTAACTCTATTTCTTTCTCTTTCTTTTTGCTCCTTTTTCCTCCTCATACCTTTCTCACTTCTCTGTTCATTAGTCTGACCGTTCCCTTTTCTCCAGACCACCCCAGTCTTCCATTGCTTCTAATTAGATTTTTATATGATCATTTAAAAAATGATTTTATGGTTCCTGTTCAAAATGTATTCTCCTCCACTTTTCTCAAGTCTCAAAACAGGTACACTTAGACCATAAAGACAAAGGGAACAGCCACAATGCATTGAACTCCGTCATCTTCTCTAATGAGCTTCAAATGTGCTACACGTAGTCTGAAATACATGACCTTTGAGTGGCTGCTGTTCTAGAGAGTGCATTGATTCTGTTTGTTTATGTGCTCGTTTTATTTAACAATCTTGACTTTTTCTGCTCCAATAATCCATGATTCAGCAGAAAGGTTAAACTCCTTTTTAAGGGTTTTCCAAGTGGAAATGGAAGCTGGTCGCTCACGTTGAGAGGGTTTTACAAAGAGATGGTTGCAGCTGGGGTAAACTTCTAGGTGGAATGGAGGTGTGGGGGGCCTGGTGGGGATGGGGGTATAGAGTCTCAACCTAAAGTGTTTGGACTGAGAGACACTGGCGGTGTTCCAGAAGCCCCAGAGAGGCATTAAGAGAGACTAAGTGCATGTTCACTCTTGGCAGCATAAAAGGGAGACCCTCAAGGCGACCAAGTATGTGGAGCTGGTGATCGTGGCGGACAACCGAGAGGTAAGAACCTTTTGAAATTTCTCAGTGTGGTTGTTGAGAGAAAAAAGAAAAAGGACATGTTCTGCAAGTTATTACTTGCTTTAATGAACCTCATTTCCTATGTGCTCTTAAAAGCAGTGGAAACAACCCATTGAAACAATGGTTTTCTGATTTTATAAAGTATACAATATTAAAAATTTATTTGATCTATAAAGTAATGGCAAAGCCTGCAGGAAAAAAAAAAACAGAGTTGCCCTATAGCTAAGCACTCCAAACGAGGAGAATTAACTGAGGGGAATGACAGAAGGCTTTAGATTATATTCTAAGACATTTTGGGGAAAAGTTTAGTCTTTAAAATGGCACATTTAAAATAATCGCATATGTCATTAATCAAAATGAATGAATGAATGAATGAAGGCCATAGAGACACAGCAGAAAAATCCTCCCCTCTGAGCTATGGCTTGATACTACCTCCGTTTTTTATTTTAATTCATTTTGAATTAGTTTTTCCAAAGATTATCTTCTCTGTATTTACTTACTGCCTCATTGGCATACATGAATTGGGTGATTGGGTAATATTTTCTCATAGACTCTTTCAACACATATGAATGAAACACAGGCTTGATTATTTTTCAGAAAACGATTCCCGTTCTGGAAGGTCAGATTAGAGGGGGGAATGGGAAATTTGTTGATTTTTTTTTTTTTTTGTCTGTTCTCCTCTGGATTGTTTGACAAGTTGCCATGAGCTTCTATTACTTTTACTTTTTAATTTTTAAAAACAAATACAAAGAAAATTTCTCAGGAAGTTAAAATCAAGTCGATGATATGAAAAATGGCTTTGGACTGACTTCTAGTTGTCTGTTTCCTCTTTGCCAAAACATGTCACTGCCTCCATCATTTATGAGGCTGGAAAATTGCAGAAGTTGCTGTCTTGAGAGCACTTGGCTTAGGCAAATTTCAGGGAATTTCAGGGAGTCCCCAGCCGGGAAAGATATTCAGCAGGATGCAAGCTCATTTCACCATGAACTGTGGAGGGTCCCCAGTGGTTTGTAAAATCCCAAGACTTCACATTTCCAGGAGCCAGGAAGATGAGACATGATTGATATTCTTGCTGGTATTAATGCTGACATTTAAAATTGTTAAGTTTCAGAGGCAAGGAAAAGATCTGGAAAAAGTTAAGCAGCGATTAATAGAGATTGCTAATCACGTTGACAAGGTAAGTTCTTTTTCGGTAGTTAAATCATTCAGATCATGTAAATGTTTGGAAATGAGATTGGGGGACCTCATCTGACTTAGCAAAGAGACAAGATTCTGCCTCTGGGCCTTGGGTTGGAACTGTTTCCTGTCCTCTGAGTGTATAATTCCTGGGTCCTGGGGCAGCTTCAGGGGATGCCAGACCACAGCTGTCTGGACTTTGGTGGCCTTGGGGACATGTCTTCCTCCAGGCTGTCTTCTGGTCAGGTGGAATACCAGTCTGAGGGTGTTTTGGACTTCCCAGTTAGCTCCAGAACCCCTACAGAGTTCATTTGAGCCTTTGGATTGCTCCTGAGCCAGCCTCTCCCAGGTCTCCCGATGATAGATCCCACAGGCCCCTGCAATCTGTCCCCATCATTGCAGACCTGTACCAATGTAACCCTGAGGGTGGGCTTGCATTTCTAAGGGATCCATAGGCTTCACTGTCCTGGAACACAGGAGTTGACTTTCAGCGCAATCAGCTATTAGAAAATCCCTTGCTAAGAACAAATAGGTCAGAAACTCACCTTTCACAAAGATAATTTCCTTGCTGGAGGAGCCCCTGGAAACTGGGTCCTATTCCTGGGGTACTTGTTCACTAACTGCTCCTCACACTGTGGGCCGGCAAAGAAAATGGCAGCGCTCTCTGTGTAAACCACCTGTCCTTCCTCAATGCATCCTGCTGGAGAGGATGTTGGCTGTTTGATGCTGATGACCCTCAGCCTAAAATAGGTTTCTTACAAGTCCCGCATATTGGAGTTGCCCTGGGAGCTTCTGAAAGCATTGCTGCTTTCAAGGGGCAGCGCAGGGGAGGAAGTTAGACCTCAGAATTTTCAGAAGCTCCCCAGCAATTCTCATGTGCAATGTGGATGGTAACTGCTGTCCTAAAGCAGCCATAGTCTCTCAGGAATACTGAGTCTCTTGCGTGCGGGGACAGTGTGAGAAGGGATCTGGTCATGGCTGAGCCTTTCACAGCCATGGTCTTCTGAAACAGCAGATTTTACACACAGTGGTTGGTGAGGGTGCCTCACTCTAGCCTTGTTTCCAAGCCATCTTATTCGATTTGAATTGCATTTTCTAAGTTTTCAGAAAAATGAAGGCAAAGGCCCTTCCAGAAATTCGGCTCCGTGTTGCAAGGCCTTATGCCCTCTGCATCAATAATTCAGAATGAATCAGGTGTGGTTCTTCTACTTGAGAACGTCAAGGCTGGTAGGGAAGCAGGCATGCAACCCACATAGCATGTCCAAGGCGTTAGGAACGATCCATGCTATGAATGGAAGTTTATGGGGATGCAGAAGAGGATCACTTACTTCTTCCCGGGGCCAGGGAGTCTTTGCAGGGAGAGGATCCTAAAAGGTAAGTTCAGTTTTACCATGAGCATAGCAGAAGAGGGAGTATGTGTGATGTGGACATGTATGTGTTTCATGTGCATGTACATGCATGTGTGTTCCTATATGTGTTCATGTGTGTGTTCATACATGTGTGCCCTGCATGTATGTATGTGTGTTTGTGTACATGCATGCTCATATTGTATGCAAATGCATGCATGCAGAGCTAGGGCAGGAGGAGATGAAGCTGCAAAGATTCACAGTGCTCAGGGCCCCGGCTGTTCTACGAAGCCATCTTGATGTTATTCTGCAGTGAATAGAGAGCTAGGTGAATGTTTTTAAGCAGGAGAGAGACACATGGGATGGTAGAAAGATATCCCTGCAGTTAGTGTGAAGGGTGGAGTAACCAAAGACAAATAGGGCTGAGAGGAGCCTATTGCATAGAAATGATAAAGGCCTGACCGGGAGCCGTGGCTCACGCCTGTAATCCTAGCACTTTGGGAGGCCAAGGCAGGCAGATCACGAGGTCAAGAGATTGATACCATCCTAGCCAACATGGTGAAACCCCGTCTCTACTAAAAATACAAAAATTAGCTGGGCGTGGTGGTGGGCACCTGTAGTCCCAGCTACTCGGGAGGCTGAGGCAGGAGAATTGCTTGAACCTGGGAAGCCAAGGTTGCAGTGAGCTGAGATCGCGCCACTGCACTCCAGCCTGGTGACAGAGCGAGGTTCCATCTCAAAAAAAGAAGAAGAAAAAGAAGTGATAAAGGCCTGACATGACCCAGGGCAGGGGAAGTGGGGATGTGAGAAGGACGAGGACTGAGAGATGCTTGAAGGGATGTGTTTCCTGATTACTATTTTTACCAGTTACTGTGTGTCAGGCTCTAAGTGCTTTGCATATGCTCTCAGGTACGTGCTATTTTCCTATTTTTAAAGCAGAGGAAGCTGAGATGGGCAGAGGTTAGTCATTTGCAGGACGAGGGATGAGTGCTAGTCTTGCTGAACCCCAGCGGCAAGGGCTCTTGGCTTTGACTCTACTCCACCTGCTGTGAGTCAGGACCTCATGATGACCAAGCAGAGGCTGAGGGCGAGTGGGAGGCCATGTGACCCCCAGTTTCGTTGGAGTGGAGAGGCAGGTAGACGATGCTTCATACCCAAGGAAAGCAGGAGCAGGAAGAGGAGTTCTGAAGGGCACTCTGAGCAGTCAGAGATGTGGGCTTGCCACTCAGAGAGAGGCTATGGCTGCATGGAACTTTCTGGAAGTCAGAAAAACCCACATGGCCATTGATATCGTGGGATGATATTGCCCTCGTCCACCTTTGAAGTAGGTCAAACTCCCTGGCAACCCCTGCCCGTTGATGTGTTTTCAGTAGTTACTCTTTGCAGATTCAACTTTATCCCAAAGCCCAGGTGCAGGAGAATCCTGGGGAAAGGCGAGTCCTGGCAAGGGGATGAAGGGTGGGTCTTAGAGGAGACATCGAAGATAGCGTGGCAGTTAGAACTGGACCTCGGTCTAGGCTGGACATTAGAACGCCTGGAGGGGAGTTTGTTTGTCTATTTGTTTATATGTTTACTTTTAGAAATACTGATTCCCACACCTTGGCCCAGGGATTCTGATTTGATTGACTTGGCGCGGGGCCTGGGTACAGATATTCTCCAGGGTCCTCCAGTTATCCTAACGTGAAGCGGGACTGAGCCATGCTGGCCTGGAGGGCGGAAGGCTTAGGTGCCTGAGCTGGGAGCGCAGGTGCCATTCCGAGGCGAGAGAGCTGGATTGTTGCCCGGAAGGCCTTGGGCTATCCTCAGACTGTCCAATAAGGAGAGAACACGAGTTCTTCTTAGACCTCAGGAGCAAAAGGAAATGATAAACTATATTAAATCCAAACTGAAAATTGCTGAAGCCCCATTTTTAAAAAGGGATGTGTTTGGGTCCTCTGTGTTTGTATTTCTTTACATTTATTCTAGGTTATATCTTGCTTCAGTTTGCAAAACCAAAAATGAGCAATTGGGGGTTTATTAATAACTCATACTGGTAATTAGAAAACACCGTGCCTTGGAAAAGTCCTAACGGACTGCATGGAGTTTGCCAGCCTGGCTGTCCTTGTGTTTCTGGCAGGGAGAGAGCCGATTTGCTGAGCACACAGCTACCCCTGGCCCTGGCATCCCTGTCCATCCCCAGCAGATACCAAAGACCTTGGAGGAGATACCCAGACTCCCTGGGAGACTTGGTGCTTCCAAGTCTATTAACAGATGACTCCCAGCTCTGTTACACAATTCTCAATTTCAGTTTTTCAACTCTACAAATGAAAGTGTCTTATCCCAGAAAACAATGACTGTGCCAGTGGCAACTTCCTCATTTGCTGAAGTCTTGGCTCTCCTGGACCATTCTAAATTAATAACTGCTGGCTGCGTGGAGAAAGAGGACATCCCAGACTAGAAGACAGAAGAGTGGTTTAGTGACGAAGGTGACATTCTGGAATGTTCAGGAAATTCTCCCATAAGCAAAACACAGAAGGCATGTCTGACACTCATGCTTCCAGGCCAGATGCTGAGAATTTTCCCTGGGTCCTCATTACATCCCCACAGGAGCCCGGGGAATGCACCTGCCAATGGAGCTATCGTGGGGTTTGCATCTTCCACCCTTTGCCTCCAGTCTGTCCTCCTTATTCATTAGGAAGCTAGTGTCAGCTGCAAATTCAGGGAACTGCTTCTGAAAGGACTCATCGCCTATGTATTTAATTTCTTTTTTTTCTTTCTTTCTTTTTTTTTTTTTCGACAAAGTCTTGCTCTATCCCCAAGGCTGGAGTGCAGTGGCGCCATCTTGGCTCACTGCAACCTCCACCTCCCAGGTTCAAGCGATTCTCCTGCCTCAGCTTCCCGAGGTAGGATTACAGGCACCCACCACCAGGCCTGACTAATTTTTGTATTTTTAGTAGGGATGAAGTTTCACCATGTTGGACAGGCTGACCTCAAACTCCTCACCTCAAGTGATCTGCCTGCCTCAGCCTCCCAAAGTGCTGGGATTACAGGCATGAGCCACCATGCCCAGCCTCTGTATATTTAATTTCTTAGGGTATTTTCACTCATGTGACAGTTTTCTTTCCCTCCTGTCCCAAACCAGTTGCCTGAAAGGTGCAGTTTCCCTCATTAGACCCCAGGGGATTCTGCCTCACTGTTTCTTCCCGAAAGTCTCCAGTGCAGTGTCCCTGGACTTCGTATATGCACCACTGCTTGGCAGTTCACTCTACTGGAGTTAACTGAACTGACAGCTCAGTGTGCTATGCCTTAAGCTCCTGGTGACCTCTGAGCATTTGGGTAGCAGGGGCGAGGGCATCCTAATCTTTGCTCTCTCTGCCACTGCCAGCCCAACCCACAGCAAGAGGCAAGCAAATATTTGTTACTGTTGTGTAAACAGGTGAATCGCTTCAGTTGGGTCTCTGACTGTGTCCACATATGTTCTGGGCTTTGTAAGTCAGGCAGGCAGCTGCCAAGCTCCATTTGTACCACAGAGGGCCGTGAGCTTCTCTCTGGGCCTGGGGTCACAGTGGGCCATCTTGGGAGGGAGTCTTAGCGCTCACAGAAGATGGCAGTGTTACCTAGTGGTTTCAAACATGAGCATCAGGGTTAGCTGGCCTGTGTTCCAACCCCAGCCATGGAGTCACAATCTTAAGTCACCTGACTTCTCCAAGCCTCCTTGTCTTTGACTATAAAATAGAAATAATAATAATTCTAAACTCATAGAGTTGTTTTCAGGATTAAGCCACAGCACAGAAAGCACCGTGGCATCATGCCTGTGATGTAGTAATGCTCACTACACATTAGCTGTGGTGGTGGTTATTAGGAAGAATCAAAAGGAACCCGTCAGCAGCCCTAGAAAAAATTTCAGAGCAGGCAGTAAAGGCATCATGTATGATGACTTGATGTGAGTTTAGCGTATATAACAGTCAAACAATGGCACTAATTTTGGAGAGGGGAGATTGTCTGTTATATTACTACTAAGTATGAAATCTGTTCTAAGGATGTGGTTTGAGAGGCCTAGTAGGTGGAAATGCAAAACCCATCATTATCATGAAAAGCTCCTTGATTAGGAAGCAGCAAACCTAGCACTGAGGAATGATGACAATTAGCCCTTTGCAGACCTTCGTTACTGCCTCCATGCAACACTCCTGGGAGGCAAACCTAGTGTCTCCTTCCCAGATGACAACCCTGAGCCCACGCAAGGTGTCTGACTCCGAGGACGTCTCTTAGCAAGCTGGTATACGCGTCAGCATTGGATCACCTCCGTTTCTGCTTTCTGATCACTGTTACCTTTGTATATAATAGAACTGAAAATGTAATCTCTCAGTGAACAGCAGCCAAACATGTGCACGGAGAGTTCCAGAGCCAGCCAGGAACTTATTTTTGCCCCGGAAGCCTGGGCTGGGAGTTTGCAAGTAGATGGCGTGGGCCATGCAATTCTTGATTGAAAACAAACTGTTGGACTGTGTTGTAGTCATGTAATTGTCTCGTTAACTCATTAATGTAATGTCTGTAATTGTGATCTGTTTGAAACCAAGTTGGACCAATGCAATCCGCATATATTCTGCAATGCAGTTTGTACCCCGGTCATATTCTCCTGCTAACCCAATGCTCACCAGATGACTGTGGGGACCAGCAAGGGAAAAGCTGAGCTTGCCTTATGTGGGTTAGAATCTAGGGTCAGATGTTCAACTTTGAGGATTTTCTTGTACTTTAGTTCACCATGTTGGAATAGTGCCTAACTAGCAAATGCAGAACTTCTATAAGTTTTGTTATTGGCCAGATGCTTCTAGCAACTGAGAATAGGACCTGCTTTTATCTGGTGCTTGGCTTTGGTTGCTGTCACTAGCCACCCTTTTCTCCTTGGCTACCTGGGATCTCAGAAGATGAGGGCTTTCTCCCTGTGTGCTGCCTCATACACCAGGGGCATTGAAAGATTTGACAGCCAACCAGGTGACACCATGTCCTCGCCCCCTCAGCCATGAGTACAAAACCATCTCCTTGTCTATGTAATGCCTATGAGGACGGTGGGTAGGTCATACCTTTACCCTGACCACTCATGCTGGCCCTCTGAACTCCTATGAGACAAAGCCATCCCTTAGTCCCTGGAGGAGTTGCTTTTCTCTGCTCTGACCCAGGACGACCTACCTGTAGGTGTAGTCAGGTATGGGCTGTAGGCTGAAGTCAGGAACACCCAAAGATGGTGGCGGCAGGCAGGGGAGTGAGAAGTCTTGCTTTCAGTGCTGTGCCAGCTGCTTTGTTTCACAGGCCCTTAAAAGCGGAACTTTATTTAACAGATCTTTCCATGACAGTGCTGGTGAGCTAACTTCTGGCTGTTGGGAGGATAGTCATTAGTGTTCCTGAAGAAGGACTCTGTTTTATGCCTTCATTATTCTGAAAGATACTAACTTCTTCATTTCATTAAAACCCTCTACGTTGATTATAGGTGACAGAATATGATAGTGTTGGCCAAGGCTGAGACTTTGCTGAAAAATTAATACAGATTCATTTTCAGTAACTCACAAGCAGAACATTTTGCTCAAAATGAACAAGTTATTGTCCTTGGCAGAAGCGTCTGAAAGATCCTAATTCACTTATTGTTTCACTCGCAGTGGATATTCACTGGCCATCTTTAGCTATAATATACATCTGTATGCACATTTTAAATCACCAATGAATCATTTGAAATGAGTGCTTCCATACAAATGAAAGCAGACAGTACAAAACTAATCACTTCAGCATCTAATTGGTCAACCTTCGAGAACCTAGTTAACACATCACTTTGCATTAGGCACTGCAAATATTTCTTAAATTCCAACACCACAGGAACCAAAGAGCACAGAGATATTTTTCTCACCTGTGTCAGTGAACCTCAAATAACGCAAATCTGTTCTAATTTTCATTTTGAGTTTTCATTAACGTGATCCCAACTCCAATGCCAGTTTTGCCTGTTTCGCCTAGTTTTACAGACCACTGAACATTCGGGTCGTGTTGGTAGGCGTGGAAGTGTGGAATGACATCGACAAATGCTCTATAAGTCAGGACCCGTTCACCAGCCTCCATGAATTTCTGGACTGGAGGAAAATGAAGCTTCTACCTCGCAAATCCCATGACAACGCGCAGCTTGTCAGGTAGGGAGTTCCGTCTTCTGTCTGCTTAGAAACAAGAGTGCGCTCGGCGAAGCCCTTAGTTTCACCTGTACAGCCCCGGGAGCTGCCACCTTTCTGCAGAGCACACTGCCTTGTATAAGGGGGCTTCTCAGCTCACACCAGGGGGCAGATGCCACCCTCACCTGAAACTGAAGGTCTGTTAGAAAAGTCCCCCTCTGAACACCCTGGGAAACCTGTCCCTCTACAGAATTTTCATCTCCTTCTTCCAGAACCTGGACATTTTATTCTGTACCAATTTTTCTGATTTTAGCTATGATGTAAAGTTGTTCTGAGTAGCCTATTTTTTTGTTTTGTTTTTTGTTTGTTTGTTTTTGAGACAGAGTCTGTCTCTGTCGCCAGGCTGGAGTGCAGTGGCGTGATCTCGGCTCACTGTAACCTCCGACTCCCTGGTTTAAGCAATTCTCCTGCCTCAGCCTCCCAAGTAGCTGGGATTACAGGCAAGTGCCACCACGCCCAGCTAATTTTTGTTTTTTGTTTTTTTTTTTTTTGGTAGAGACAGGGGTTCACCATGTTGGCCAGGATGGTCTCGATCTCCTGACCTCGTGATCCACCCGCCTCGGCCTCCCAAAGTGCTGGGATTACAGGCATGAGCCACCACGCCTGACCAAGTAGCCTGTTTTTAAAGATTCATCATTATTAGTGGAAAATGTGTGTTTATACAAGATCTAAGGACAGTACTTTGGGTGAATATTGTCAGATTCCTGGAGGGAAAAAAGACTTCACTCCTCCTCCTGTTGTGGCTGTGACTCTTTGGTTTTCTAGATGAGAGACTATCAGGAAGTATAGCACATTTACCTTGTGTTCCCTCTTTCAACCAATATGCATCGAGTACCTGTTAGGAACCAAACAGTGTTTCGGGGGCTTTGAACACTGTGGTGACCAACACTGTAAATCTCCCTGCTCTCAGAAGTCTCCACTCTACTGAGAGACAACAAGAAAGAGGACAGCTTCAGTGTAATCAACTGGAAGATGATAAACTAAGGGAAAGCATAGCTCTATTATAACTATAGCACAAAAATTGGTGGGATGTTGCAGATGCCTTTATACTTAAAAGGAACAATCTTACAACAATCTAAATAGGTATGAAGTAGATGTTTCTAGAAGCGACAATTTTTTTTATTTGCTTTTTTTATTATACTTTAAGTTCTAGGGTACACGTGCACAAATGTGCAGGTTTGTTACATATGTATACATGAGTCATGTTGGTATGCTGCACCCATTAACTCGTCATTTACATTAGGTATATCTCCTAATGCTATCCCTTCCCCCTCCCCCCACCCCATGACAGGCCCCGGTGTGTGATGTTCCCCACCCTGTGTCCAAGCGTTCTCATGGTTCAATTCCCACCTATGAGTGAGAACATGCGGTTTTTGGTTTTCTGTCCTTGCGATAGTTTGCTCAGAATGATGGTTTCCAGAGAAGCGATAAATTTTTATTTAAATCTTTAAATACTTTGTGCCACTATTCTTTTATCGTCATGTGGCTTATAGCAGAGAAAAGGATACCTTCTGGGACACAGACTCTTTCCCTTGACAAACCCAAGGTAGCTATTGAACATTTGTGGAAAGTTAAAAAACCAGTCCTACCCCATTGTCACTTTAGAAAATGCCTACGTCTGAACTGAGGCTGTTGGCATTCCTTGATAATTTACTTTGGCCGTTTTCACAGGGTTCCCCCCTGCCCCCACCCTTGGATATTTGTGGTTGCCTCACATTTTATGCATTGATTAGTCTTGAACTACTAAAAGTACATTTTGTGTATTTCGAGTCAGAGTGTTTTGATATTTTTCCCAAATGGAGTCTGTCCAACTTGAACATCTGGAAATAAATTATTATTTTATGTAACCTTATTATTTACATACGTGTATAATTGTATCTGTTCATGTAGTCTATATAGATGTAAATAAAGGCGGAAATTTCTACTACTGTAAATATAAGTATAGTAGGATAGGTGGATAGAGAGGCAGGGAGGGAGGGAGGAAGAAAGGAAGGGAGGGAGGGAGAAGGTTCTATATATACTTACCACTTTCTGTTCAATTGACCATAACTAAAATATCTAACTTTTCAAACAATATATCTGTATACATACATGGCCAAGAGTATTGGTAAGTCATTTGACTCCTTTAAAGGAAATTCAGCAAATACAACATTTTCTTTTTCACGCATGAGGTTGGAATTAACAGCACTTGTGTTCAACAGGCCCTTGGTGTCATTAGAGTCATAATCAGGTTAAGATTCCAGATAGAAGGACAACTGCATTGAAGCCATGAAGTCCCCTTCCAGAAGCTTCCTGCCTAGGTGCCAAGGTTTTGCGGGTGCTCACTTGTTCTACACTGGCTCCAGGGTTGATAATTTTTCTGCCAATTTCAATTTTGCAAGCTATCTCAGCAGGACATTTTGAAGGAGTTTTGGTGTCTGGCGGAACTGTAGTAAGTTATCCAGGAAAGCAGTTAAGCTACAGGGAAAATCTAGTAAACCATCTAATGTATTTCTTTTAGTTAACAGTGATTCTCTGTGACTATTTTCAGCCTTTCCATCAGCAGACATTGTTTAAATGGAGCAGCTTCCTACAGTCCATTAGGAAATAGGCAGATTACAACTCATAAGTACAAAAGTAATAACTGGTTGTCATCTGAGTCTTGAAAACAAAACTCTAAAAGATGATGGAAACATGAGGCAACTGCAGAAATAAAATTTTCAGGGAAAAAAGATAAAATCACATGTGAATATACCCTCATACAGCTGTTTTTATTTTTGCATATTTTATTGCAGGAATATCCAACAGAATTTTTAAATATTAGAGAATGCCCCCATTCTAATTTGATTAAAGAAAGTCCTCTCTTTTATTTCCTAGTGGGGTTTATTTCCAAGGGACCATCATCGGCATGGCCCCAATCATGAGCATGTGCACGGCGGAACAGTCTGGGGGAATTGTCATGGTAAGCCAAGGGCATCGGGAGCTGGTTCCCCTTGTTAATGATTCCCCAGGAAGTCACTACTTTTATCAGACTTTGTGAAGATAGATCCTTTCCTTTAACGCTTTTTAGATTTAACTCTGGTTTTACTCTAGCTGTATTTATAATTTTATATATCCCGCAGTATTTTAGGAACTGTTTAAAAGCAAATTGCACACAGGAAAGGTGGGCGTGTAAAATATCTCAGCAGAGGCAAGCCTACCTCTTTTATGGAGAAACATTTTCAACCGGGACTTTCCAAACCAGGAATTCCTCCCAGCACTGGGGTGAGCCAGGGCATTGGGGTTGCCCTCATCATGCAGCTGTTGGGACGCCCTGTGGTCTCACCAGACATTCCCATTTGAATTTTTTTCTGATGGTTCTGTCTCCAAGCCCAATGGCCCAAAGTCTGAGGTTTTTAGCTCTTTACCACTGCAAATGCTTTACATACCTTCTGGCCAGTATACACTTTGTCTTTAAAATAACCTTATTCTTGGAAGTCAGAAACCCAGGTTTATTGCTTTACAAGGATCATTTTGTCATGTATAAGCTATATATGTTTGGGGAAGGAAATACAATGGGAAGACTATTTGGGACTCATTATGAATGTAGGAGGGAGGTAGCTTTGACAGGCTTGCCCAGCAGGGGGCGTGTGCTCCATTTCATCACATAATTAAAGGAGAGGTTTTCACCCTATGTTGTCCCCACTCTGAAAATTTAGTGTCTCCTCCGCAGCAGACCTCAGACAGGGAGTATCCTCAGAGACCATTCCTCCATCTCCATTAAACAAACAGAACCCTGCCCTCCCAAGAAACTGTCAGTTCCTCCATGTTTTCTGAACAGAACATGTGTGAATGTTCGGTTGTATTACATGGTGGAAGGAGTCATGTTCTGCTGATGATTACTTTCTGTCCATATACTGCCTAACCAGATCTTCATGAATATACGGAACCAACATTTCCCTCCTCTCTGGGCTCAGAGAGTGGTCATTCATGTAAGCCTGCACTAAGGGTCAAAGCTGCGTGGAGGGATTGCCCCCGCTTACTGGTTTCTGGCTTGAGCGGTGACTCCCTTGTTTTCTGTGGACCTGGAGGCCCTGCATGTGATCTCCACCATGGCAGTCCTTGGCGCGTTTGGTTTTTGTGGATGCCAGGTTCATTTCAAGTCAGATCCCAACTCTATTTTTACAGAGCAGACTGCACATTTTTAAGAGGCAATAATTTTCTGTTTCATGGTTCCATGGTCCGTTGCTACTGACTTTGCCACTTAAAGTTGGCATCATATTTTTTTTAGAGCTGAAACTCAGTTCTTCATAAGCATGGTAAGTTCTGCTGCTGTGCAGTGCTGAAATGGGCCTATAACCCATGTCACCATAGTAAGTGGCTTTCTTCAGGGCATGTCCCTTATTCTATTTCCATACAAGCATTTGATCAAAATTCCTTCTTTAGGAGGATACAGGGAAGCCTATTTTTTAAAAGATATATGAAAATGAATGTGGGAAATATAAGGAAATTTTGTGTAATGCAATAAGAATCAAGTGAAGATCAAAGTTAATTATCAGGAAATATGTTTTAGCAATTTGACAGCAGCTAGCATCATCCTTAGACACACTGCTTACACGTACCACATATAACAGAAACATCAAATAGGATAAAAATGCCTCAGCACCTTTGATTTCTACAAAAGTCATGAAATCAGCAAGATCAACATCTTGACCGGACCTAACACTTCTAGACTCACTTTCTTTTCCTGTGTCTCTAAAGTTACACTCACGGGTATCCCGTGTGACTATGCTTCATTCGAGGACTCACAAATCTAAGAGGAAGGAAGCAATGTAGCAAGGAAGCAGAGATCCTCATAAAATTGAAAATAGGATTGTAGTGCCATTTCTGTATTTTTCAAAATATAGCAAATCATTAATTTCAGTAACTGAAAGTCATTCCTTTATAGTTAACTGGCCTAAAACAGCCTTGGTTTAGAAATAATATTAATAGCATGAATAAAAAGATTTTTTTTTTCTTACTACAAATGTAAACTGTTTATCAAGGTCTCTTAAGAGACATTCTGTTTATAATCATTGATGCGTGAAAGAATGCAAAACAATCTGGCAACTAAAAACCAAGATATTCAATGACACAAAAGAATCAGAAGAATATTTTTTAATGATAAATTTCTTGAATTTTGTGCCAGAGCGTGCTAACTTCAGCCCCCATGTTCTTAGACTGACTACATTCTCTTCACCTTTGTGTTATTTTTGAGAACCGATTTCCTGAAACATATTTGTAAAGATTCCTACAACAGGAAACTCTAAAATCTAAACAAAGTAATTTATTAGGAATTTCATCTTGGTTCCTTCACATGCCATTGTTTTCTTAGACCGAAGGCTTGTTGTAAACACTGTCAACACACCTGTAAGATCTTGCATGAGCACACTTTTATCCAGGAGCCTCACACAGACTGTCTGTATCGGTGTGCTCTCTGAAATGCAGTATCATTTGTTTTAGCCCATTTTCTGTTGATTCTAACAGAATACTTGAAACTGGGTAATTTATAAAGAAAGGGAATTTATTTCTTACAGTTACAGAGGCCGAGAAGTTCAAGGTAGAGGGGCACACCTGATAGGGTTTCTTGTGGGTGAGGACTCTCTGAAGAGTCCCAAGGCAGTGCAGGGCATCACATGGCAAGGGAGCTGAACAAACTAGTTCAGGTTCCTCTTCTTGTTATGAAGCCACTGGTCCCACTTTCATGATAACCCATGAATGCATTAACCCATTAGTCCATTAATCCATGAATGGATTAATACATTATGAGGGCAGAGTCCTCATGACCCAAACCCTTTTTTTTTTTTTTTTTTTTGAGACAGAGTCTCACTCTGTTGCCCAGGCTGGAGTGCAGTGGCACGATCTCAGCTCACTGCAAGCTCCACCTCCCGGGTTCACGCCATTCTCTTGCCTCAGCTTTCCTAGTAGCTGGATCTACAGGCGCCCACCACCACGCCTGGCTAATTTTTTGTATTTTTAGTAGAGACGGGGTTTCACCGTGTTAGCCAGGATGGTCTTGATCTCCTGACCTCGTGATCCCCCCACCTCGGCCTCCCAAAGTGCTGGGATTACAGGCGTGAGCCACTGGGCCTGGCCTGACTCAATCACTTTTTAAAGGCCCCACGTCCAATACTGCCATACTGGGATTAAGCTTCAGCATGCGTTTTGGAGGGAACAAACATTCAAACCATAGCAGCACTGTTTCTTGGAAAACATCTTATCTCTTTCCTAAGTAGCACAAAGCAAGATTCAAACAAGGTACTTTCCTTACTCTGTGGTATACAGGCCTTTTCAGAAATGTTGTATATAGGCACTGTTTCTGTAGATCATGTACACTAATTAATTTCAGTTTGTAAAAGTTAAGTAACTGTTTTTTAGTTAATTTCTAGTATCTGTTTGAGCCAAGCCATCCAGGCACTCCACTAAGTTAGGGGTGGCCAAGTAGTGCTTGCTGAATGGAGAAACCACCTTCCACATCCAAGCAAAAGGTTAATGAACCGCCAGTCACAAGAGTCAGAGAATCGAGACATCTCCCATTTCCAAAGTCTGCCTAGCAACACAAAGGGCCAGCAAGAATAAGATATAACTGGATTATAATCTTAAATGAATGGCTCTTCAAACAGATGACTCAGTGTGTTCAGATTTATTATGAAATATTGTGAAATTTTCCAACTATCCTTCCCGACTAAGCACACAGGAAGAGGCAGGCTCAATGACAAGCTCTTAGAGCTCATTTAAAATGTCACAAAGCGTGCTTGCACCTGTCACCTTTATATCAGCATCATCTCAATCAAGGGTAAAATGATACTTCTGTTGTCCATGAAGGAATGAGCTTTTCCTGTGGTGCAGGATGACTGTTTGCTTCATTCAATGGAAGAGTTTTATGGGGCAATTGTAGGAAGCAGAATGGAGACCCTGCCTTGAAGATGTCATATAAAAACATGAAGAATCACACATGTATACGTGTGGCATACAGACATTCCTCAGCAGAAAGGACCCCAAACTGGCTTAATTGAAATGTCAAATTATATCTTTTTTAAGTTTAAACTAAATGATAGCATTTTACGTTGGTCCCTTATAAGGAATTACACTAAGTCAAATGTTAATGAAAGGTATATTTCTGTGGGGAGGGAGGCCTGGGAAATAAGGCCAAGGAGACATGAATTATACACCTGTGCTTTTGTGTTTTCTTTGAGGACCATTCAGACAGTCCCCTTGGTGCAGCCGTGACCCTTGCACATGAGCTGGGCCACAATTTCGGGATGAATCATGATACACTGGAGAGGGGCTGTAGCTGTCAAATGGCGGCTGAGAAAGGAGGCTGCATCATGAACCCTTCCACCGGGCAAGTACCCATCGCTTCCATCTGCTTCGAGAGTGTGCATAGCTTGAAGTGTGTCTTGGGAACCAGATGAGTCCCTGGTTTTCTGGTCAGAGCACCCAGGGAAGCTTCCAAAAAGTAATTCCTTCCCAAGTAGCAAGAGTGGCCTGTGCTACTCCAGAGAGCCATGGGCAGCCAGATGGCAATGCTACATGGTGCGAGGGCTGACCTCTTCCTTGAGGAATGGTGGGGATGGATGCTGTCTGTGTTTAGAAATCGCTAATTATCTTCCTGTCCCAGCAAGTGTTTTTTATTTGAGCCTACGGCTCCAGCTGCCAGGCAGTCCCAGGAGCCAGCCATCTGAAAGCCTGGGCAGAGTGGAGATGGGCCACATGTAAACTCACTGGGCAGAGTTGAGATGGGCCGCATGTCTTTAGAGGGTGCTGGGTAGAAGGTGTTTCTTTCCCCGGGGTTGGCCCTAGGGTGTCTCTGAAGTCAGTAGCTTGGGGGTTTGTGGTGTCTCTGCCTCTGACATCATATCACCTTACCAGATCTTAGAGGTGTAAATGAAATGATTTATCTGCTTTGGTAAATTATGATGCTCTTCCTTATTTAATGCTTTCCTGACTCTCCAGACTTGGCTCAACCAGAAAAGAGCGAGACGGTTCTGTTATTTGGAGTGATCAAATGAAGTGGAAACAGATGCACCTTGGATTAGAGATCAGATGATTAGATTGATTAGAGATTCAGATGTGTTCTTATATCTCTAAAGAGCCTATCCCAAACTAGAACTCTGTGCTAATTTAAGAAGATTCTCATTAGTAAGGGGAAGCATGTGCTGGATACAATATTATCTTCTTTCTTATACCTTGAAACCTTATAAACACTGACTTTCATGGAACGTTCCAACCCAAGCTTGCTCTCTGGGTTTCCTGAAAGGAGACACTGGGATGAGAGATAAGTGCTGTGGGCAGCCCTATGACTCATCTCTGTGAAGACTTGCTGGCCAGGGGACAAGCATGGTGTGAGGGGATACCTGCTAATGCAGTTTAAAAGACCTAGTAGAGGGAGGAATTTTTAAAGAATGTGTCTGTGCTTTTTCAAGCAATAGCCTTGTGGGCCCCCTGGGAAATCGTTTGTAGGGCATTGAGTTGCCCTTGAAACAAGGACTGGATAGAACCACACAGCTCATCTGGGTATTGTCATTTCATGCGAGCCATCAGGAGGCATCTTCTCACAGCAAGTGACTGATTCTTCATGCTCATCGCCCCCATTTGCACAGAGCCTTCAGGGGCATCTTTCTGCTTGTGGTTCCCTCTTAAGCATAATTCAAGGGAGTCACCAAGTCTTTGTGGAGGAAGTGGCTCTGTGAGTGTGTAATGACAGAAACCAAGGATCTGTGCACAAAGTGAAAGTACCAACCAATAGGAACTGAAATATTGCAAAACTCAAGATACTAACAAATGTGTCTCTCCAAAAGGGAGGCCACCCTAAAAAGTAATATGTTCCTAAGTCACTAAAGGTGTCTGAGCAGAGGCACAATAATTGTTTGCTGGACATTTGGGGCAAGGATTTCCTTTTTAGGGTATATAAGGTTGGGCCAAGGACCTGTAGATGCCTTCTGTTTCCAACCATTCACAAGCCCTGATCGCGATGCTGGGCCACACACTGGGTGACTTTCAGAGAGTGAGTTTGGCAGGAGATTCACATGCAATTGAGTGGCCTTCGTGTTTTCTCGCTCTTGATGAACTCATAGCCATAGAAAATGCACTCTGTGTCTAATTTCCCGATCATCAAATGGGCACAAATACATTAGCCTATGGGCCTCCAGAAATGGTTTCCCATGACTAAGAAGATCATATTGTCAATACTGTTAATGTTTTTAAATTATTGATAAACCAATGGAAGATGGGAAAATCTAGATCAAGAACACTGGACTTGAAGAGATCTGGTTGTCCCAATTCTCACACCATTTAAAAAAATAATGTAGGCAGATTAGTAACCCCCTGGCTCTTACATTCCTCATCAGTAAGATGAGTGAGTTGGTCTTCATCCATCCAACCATCCATCCATCCACCCATCCACCCTTCCTTCTTCCTTTCTTTCCATCTGTCTCTCCACCCACTTGTTCACATATTAAACAAATATTTTTGACCCCTGTGCTTGTGGGGAGGAATGCATAGATGAGGAAGACTCTACAGCTCTAAAAATTATGTAATTCTGAAGGCACAATAGTGAGGTATATTTTCTGGCACTCTATATGGTTTTATCTAAATCCTTTCCAACTGGGAAGTGTTCACGGCAGTGCTGAAGAATGCAAGTCAGATTGCCCCGGAGATATTCGAACACCATAGGTAGAAATGGTATTGTTAAGAGCTCAGCAAATCATTTAAAAGCCTTTTTTCCCCCCTTACCAGGGGTTTGCTAATAGCCGTTATTTGATTTATACCATATTAGCAATTTCCGAGTTTTCTCTTTTGCTGAGCTTGTGCTTTTGTGTAAATCTTTTCTATTTGCTTCTCATTTATGATCCCACATTCCTGTCCAGAGAGTGGTGTTTTTAATTTTCTCAGATGGAAAGCAACTTCCTAAGCAAGTAGGTGAATTAATCACAAAAGCCCACATGAGGGGGAGGTCGAACGGCCCAGTCAATCCTCAGTCATCCATCACCCGTGGTGGAGATTTCCCGGCTGCTCTGGTATTATCTCAAAGTGGTGGTTCTCTTACTTCATAGTGTCTCCGAGAGAGTGGGAGAATGGACTCAATGAGATCACATGTCTGTAAATTGTAAATCATTCCACAAAGGTGGTATATTATTACTTAGCTTACAGGGATGTTAGAATTATCAAAAAGTTAAAGGCTTTTTTCAGAATTCCTACTCATCATTGCTGGAAAGACTCCCAGTGCCCTTAGCAGTCACTCAGCAGCATGTCCACAGTTTCTGTGTGATGGCTCATTTTAAACTGGCCCACACCCAAACACCAGCCTGCCTCTGTGTTCCTCCTCCCACCACTGATGGAGGCTTGGGGATGTCAGTTAAATTCAGTCTCAGCTCCAAAGGTGATTCAGAGACGAATCAGTAACTGCTTTAATGATATTAACATCTCAGAATCAAAAAGAACCAAGTATTGTAGATGGCTTAAAGGCGAAAAGTATATCCCCTCATATACCTTGTTTATTCTTTATCAAAACATTCCAAAATCCTAACTCTGACAACATTAACCAACTGCTATCACTGACAAATGGGACTTGAGGCCTGTAAATACGAGGATAGAGTCCTATTTCAACTTGAGTCTTACGTGACTCCAGTTGCACACTGCAGGGATGGTTGGAGGGGGTTCCTTATGGATTGTATCATTAATTATTGCAAGACTTTAAGTGTGTGTGAGAGTGTGCGTTTTATGTCTCTGAACATTTAAGACCTGTCTTGGAAGTGACTCTTTGGCAAAAGCAGTATCTGGGGATTCATGTGGGAGTTTAACTCAGTCGAGTTTATCCATTAATGAGCTTGGAGTCCTTGGTCTTAGGGAGGTGAGGGTTACGTATGCTGCATTTATAGGAGTAAGAAAATTGTGAATGATTTGAACACTCACAGTAAAGAATATTTACCATAATAGTAAATGTCACTTCCTAGAGTAGGAAAAAAGGCAATATTAACATTCAAAAAATTACTCTTACAGATTCTTTTTTTTTTCTTTTGCAGAAAGTTTTCTGTTAAATAAGAGTTGGAGGAATAGGGCCATCTTCTCAGGTGGGGCAGGTGAATCTGCAAGTCATATTCACTGAGTACCTGCCACTGTTCCACACTGACAGGTGTTAGGGACACAGCTGTGAACAGGACAAGCATGTTTCTTGCCCTCATGTAACTGGTGTTCTAGTGGTGAAAACAGTTGAAAAATAGAAAATTTAAAACTTGCAGTTTGGGCCAGGTACAGTGGTTCACACCTGTAATCTCAGCACTTCGGGAGGCCGAGGCAGGAGGATTGCTTGAGGCCAGGAGTTCAAGACCAGCCTGGGCAACATAGCAAGACCCTGTCTCTATTTTAAAAATAAAAAAATAAAAGTAATAAATTGCAGGTTGGAAGGAGTACTGTGAAGAAAGCAAAGGAAGAGGACAAAGAGAGGAAACAAGGGCTGGGGGAGCCCACTTTAAGTGGGGGTTTGGGGGAGGCCAAAAGGAAGACAGGGATGGAGAGCCTGCAAAGCATGGAAGGAAGGGAGTTCAGGTGCAGGGGACCATGGGCCCGTGGGCACTGTGGGGACACCTGGCTGCCAGGAGCCTTGGGGCTGTGGGGGGCTGGAGGGAAGTGATGCTGGGTAGAAATGGAGGAACCAGAGCCAGCAAAGCCCAGTTGGCCAGAGCAGGAACGTGGATTCTTATCTGCAGAGCAGCAGGACATCATTGAAGCTTTTCAGGCAAGACAGGAATATGATCTGATTTATCTTTTAAAGTTTCTTCATTTTTAAGGAGACCATGCAGCCTCTGAGATATTGTAGTTTGCCAAGTTAAGGGGTTTTCTGTCTGTACAAAGAAGAGGGAGGCTTCCTGTAGAAGAACAAAGTAATACTAGTATATGAATTCTAGTTTAATTTTGGTGTAATTCATAGGCATTTGGAAACGATGAAAAGGAAGGGTCCTTCACTAGCACACTAGGTCCTCATCACGCCACGCTCCACACTCCCCTCTCCAGCCCTGTACACTTGATGTAAAATCTTTCTTTTGGTTTGAGATTTCTTTTTCCTTTTCCTATAGTGAGCGTCCTTTAAGGATTCTATGTCAGAGAGCCACCAAAGAGCACATTCACATTTTCTCTGTGTGTATCTGAAAAGAATTGTTGCCACAGTTGCCACGCGGATGCTGAAATCAGGAGTTTGGGCCTGTCTGGGTTTTGCTGGGTCTATACTGGTAAATGGCTTCAACTGATGAGCGTGTCCCCAGCTGCCAGCTAGGAGTGGGGGGAGGGGAGCAGCGTGTTTGTGTGGTACATTTAGGATAATGTAGGATGAGAAAATAAGCAAGTGAGGGTTACCCCCTGCTCTCCTGGGGTGCAAATCATTCACATTAAGCTGAGGTCAGACCTTCTGCAGTCTACACCCAAATCAAATAACCCCATTGAAGGAGAATGCATTGCCATCCTACTTCCCCACAAGCATGTATAATTGGCCCATTCGATTCTGTTTAATTCCATTCAGGACACATTCGTGGCACACCTGCCTGGACATGGAACACAAACAGATGTGGCCCCAGGTCTAGGTGACCTCTACCCAGGTCAGCTTTCTCTTTTATTTCTTTTTTTCTTTTTTTTTTTTTTTGAGATGGAGTCTTTCCCTGTCACCCAGGCTGGAGTGTGCAGTGACACAGTCTCGGCTTACTGCAACCTCTGCCTCCCAGGTTCAAGCAATCCTCCCACCTCAGCCTCCCGAGTAGCTGGGATTACAGGCACACACCACCATGCCCAGCTAATTTTTTTTTGTTTGTATTTTTAATAGAGATGGGGTTTCATCATGTTGGCCAGGCTGCTCTTGAACTCCTGACCTCAAGTGATCCGCCTGCCTCGGCCTCCCATAGTGCTAGGAATACAGGTGTGAGCGACCGTGCCCGGCCTCAGCCTTCTCTAACAACAGCAGAGAAGACAGCAGCCCCTGACTCAGGACAAGCTCGCTACAGGAAATGAGGTCAACAGACAAGCAGCTGGCCACCAGTCAGAGCAAAGCCACTCATTTACTCAACTAGTATTTACTGTGCACCCTCTATAAGCCAGATCCTGGGGAGCAGATTCGGAGGGGGCACAGAAACACGAGCAGGATCCTTGACTTCAGGGACCTCGCTGCAGGGCACCTCATCAGACCTGCTTACACAATCCTGGGTATCAAGCATCTTCTAGAAGTTAGTTCAGTGTGGGCTTCTAAAAGACAAAGAGAAAAATCTATAATCATAATACCATTTCACATCTTTTAAAAAGCGACCAATAATTTATTGCAAAGAGGGAGCAAAGGTTGGAAGAGGCAACAGGCAGAGAAGATATTCTGGAATAGAGTCCAGTCTAAACCGATCTCAGAAGAATTAAATGCAGGCTGGGCAGACCACTCCCTGAAAATTCCTACCTCATACTGTGGGGAAACTGGATTTCTCTTGGAAGAGATTTCTGCCTGAAAAGGTGTTTTAAGAGGGTAAAATGAACTGCAGTTTTCGGTGAAAAAAAAATCCTCCAAGGGCTTTGGAAGTGGTAGGAATTGATAGAAATCCAATGTAGCGGGAAAGTCCACACGCTTTGTAGAACTTGCTTTCCTGAAAATCAGTGTACAATATGTATCATTAGAATTCTCCCTCGAACTTTGCGTGCTGTTGGAGATTATGAAATACATTTGTCATGCTGGAATTTTACCAAGATGGAATTATTTTCCCATCTCAACTCTTCATTTGAGAGTGATAATTTTTTTTTCTTGATGAAAAGTTTAAGAAAATCTTCATTTCCTTCCTCAAAGTGTTAGGTGAAAAAATGGAAATCTTTATCCAGAGAGAGAGAGAAAAAGAGGAACAGCTACAGAATGAGGAACTCTGGTAAGATGAAAACACTACTCGGTAGAATCAATTTAATTACTCGGCCGGAGTAATGGAGCCAGCTGTACCCCGACATTATCACCGGGAAAAATGAACTGGCAGGAGGGGTTCTTGAAAACAGTTCAAGAAGGACACAACAATATAGACCCTGTTCTTGTTTCTTCTCCATGTAATTAGATATTGCTCACTGGAAAATGAAGGAATTTGTCTGCAATTAATGCCATTAGAATATGAAGAGCTGCAGCCCAAGGTAGAATCGTCCTCCCCATTAAGCTGTACACAAAATAGAGGTCAAGCTTGGGAGGTTGATTCTGCGTGGCCACTGATCCTTGAATATCCAATTTAGGGGAATGAACGCAGACAAACTGAGGGACAAACTGACGTTGACCCTGGAGGATTGCATTCTTGGTGTCCTCTTTCATCGATGAACTTTTTAAACTTAATTTTATTGTTTTAAGACTGAGTCTCTTTCTGTCACCCAGGCTGGAATACAGTGGCACGATCTTGGCTCACTGCAACCTCCGCCTCCCCAGTTCAAGCAATTCTCCTGCCTCAGCCTCCCGAGTAGCTGGGACTACAGGTTAACGCTACCACACCCAGCTAATTTTTGTATTTTAGTAGAGACAGGGTTTCACCACGTTGGCCAGGCTGGTCTGGAACTCCTGACCTCAAGTGATCTGTGAGCCTCGGCCTCCCAAAGTGCTGGGATACAGGCGTGAGCCATGCACCTGGCCCATGGATGAACTTAGTGAGATGGGCATGACTATACCTATTTTATTTTATTTTATATATATATATATATATATATATATATAAAGTGTGTGTGTGTGTGTGTGTGTGTGTGTGTGTGTGTATATATATATATATTTTTTTTTTTTTTGAGACAGAGTCTCACCCTGGCTGGAGTGCACTGGGGCCATGTCGGCTCACTGCAACCTCTGCCTCCCAGGTTCAAATGACTCTTGTTCCTCAGCCTCCCAAGTAACTGGGATTACAGGCATGCACCACCACACCTGGGTGATTCTTTGTATTTTTAGTGGAGATGGGGTTTTACCATGTTGGCCAGGCTGGTCTCAAACTCCTGGCCTCAAGTGATCCACCTGCCTCAGCCTCCCAAAGTGCTGGGATTACAGGCGTGAGCCACCGCACCTGGCCAACTATGCCCATATTACTGGAGCTCAGGATATTAAATGAACTGCTTGCATTTTTCCAGACCGACCTAAGTAGAAGCCCCAGGACATAAAGTCAAGCGGCCTCCCAGTGTGTTTGACACATGGAAGTGGCCGTGAACACATGTGGGCTTTATGTGAGAACTAAAGCTGCCTCAGTACAGAGCAATGTCCCTGTGCAACCTCTGGGAGGTGGGAGGTAGCCCCATTTTTAAGCCATTTAATTCTGCAAACCTCCTTCAATTTATGTTCCAACAGCAGAGAATGCTTTCCTGTCACTGGCTCGTTAACCCAGCATTTTATTTGTTGTAGAGCATGTGTGAAAACATTTCAGCTGAAATCCTGCCAATCCTGCAATCCCCCTCCCACACACTTATCCCCATGGCTTCCTCCTCTCCCCAGGCACAGAGGCCACAGTGTGGGGTAAAGGGTAATTTCTGGACTTCTCTACAACAGAATATATCCAAAAGGACTCATTTTCAGCTCCACAAGGTCAGGAATTTGTGTTTTGTTTATTGCTGAACTCCCAGCACCTAGAACAGTGCCTGACACATAGTAGAACTCAATCAATACTTCTTGACTGAAAGGATCCATGAGTGGGTGGGTGGGTAGGTGGGTGGATGATAGATGGATGGTTGAGAGGAAGGAAGGAAGGAAGGATAGATAAATAGATGATAGGTAATTGGGTCAGTAAATGAATGGATAATGGGTGGGTGGAATGATGGATGGATGGATGGACAGACGGATGGACAGAAGGATGGATGGAAAGAAGGACGGATGGGTAGATGCGTAAATCAATGATAGGTAGGTGGATAGGTGGATGAATGGATAATGGGTAGGTGGAAATGGATGGATAATGGAGAGAGAGATGGTACAATGGACAGGTGGATAGACATTGGCTGGGTGGATGGATGGAGGGAGGGATGGTGAGTACAGCACAATTAGATAAGTGCAGAGTGAGGTTTTCTCTTCCCCATCTGTGTAATGGCAAAATCTCTGGGGAGAACGCACTGAGGCCACTGTCTTTTGTACTAAATCTAGCAATTGCAGCAGCAGCATTTTCATTTTTTGTTTATTCCACATCATTCTACAATGAATTTACAATAGTTTGCAATAATACACACAATAAATAGAAGAAAATAAAAACAAAATAGAGCAGAGAAAACCCAGATAAATAGGAGGCGGAGTCCACTGCTTTTCTGTACATAATCCGTGGAGACCTGGGTGAGGGGAACAATTTCAAACAGTAGAGTCTTTCCAGCAGGGACTTCCCCTGAAAGCCTTTGCTTCATTTAGCTACAGTGGGAGGAGAGAGATCAAAAATTTCAAATCTAAAAGCAGTTGTGAGCATAAGACTTTGTAGTACCACTCTCCAGTTTACAAAGATCTTTTGCATCTCCTTTCATTGTCACAGCCCTGAAAATAAAGAACAAATACAATCATCTCCATTTTACAGGTCACCAAACTGAGGCTCAGGAAGGCCAGAGGGCCCACAGGTGGTCAGGGTCATTCTGGATCTCAGCCTGCAGCCTCAGGCTCCTGATCCATTCTTTGGCCTTTCACTGGGTACCTGTGAGCCTTTGGCTCTCAGGCATAGGGATGGGGAGGGTTGAGAGGGACAGCTCTTTCTCATTCTTGAGTTCCACATTGCCCTGGTGGTAACTTTGGTGTCAGTTGCTCAGTGGGGCAAGAACTGGGCACATGTAGACTTCAACCCTGGTGGCAGGCTTGGAGATATCTACCACAGCTGCTTTTTCTATCATATTTGATTAGAAGCCTCTACCCTGTTACAGACTTGCTACGTCAGCAGAAAGAACTAGCGTATTCTGTGCAGGTCTGTCTACTGGGATAGGAAGAGAGGGTGGCATCATTTCAGACATGCCCACTGTCCCTTATTCAGACACTGCATCTGTCCATGTCTACGAGAGTCTGGTCCCCCAACAACCCCCACACAAAGTCAGCAGTCATTTCTGGCAGTGAAGCTGAGTAGCTCGTCTGATACATGGCCCCTGATGGGCTGAGGTCCTTTTATTGTAGACACTGTGTCCCCTGCCCCTGGGTTCTTGGCCTTTCAGGACTTGGTTCAGGAAGAAATAGTCATCATAGCTCAGAAGTGAAAAGTCCACTTTCTGGTAACATCCAGAAGCTTCCTGTACATGTCTCAACTGACCAGAGCTCAGCTGGTGTCTTTATTAAAAATTCTGGGATATTCTATTTGCACTTTAATTGGTTTCAGGGAGGAGGAGCAGAGGTCAAAGTTCTTAAGTTAAGACCATGAATTGTAATGTGCTGCAGATGGCTGTATTCTGGGGCCCACGTGTTTGCTATTAACGATGGAAATAGCCTACTAAGGATATTTCTGATCATTTGCTCCTGGCCTGGTGGTTTTCTTAGCTTTCTGTGGTCCATCTGGTTGGCCCACTGGGTCAGCGTCCAGTTATAAGGCAGTCACTTTCTGTTTCTGGAGTGGACGTGAGGATGGATTGCCCCATTAGCTTCAACCCCAGTTCTGTTCTGTCGTTTGAGCCTGTGTGCTCAGTGCTGTGTCCCTGTGCACCGCTGGGCAGGCAGAGTGGGCTGACTCAGGCCCAGTTCCCTCTCCCATCACACCACGAGGAGTCACGAGGCTTTTGAGGCGGGGCACCTATTTCCCCTGCCTGCAGCTCATTAGGGTCTGAACGGGCTCGCAGCCCTCCTCAGGTGTGCACAATCTGGCCCAGGTATCACCTCAGGTGAGCTGGATAAATCCCAAGCCCTGGCCTTTGTCTTCTGTTACGCCAAAGACCTTTAGGGAAGTGCTCTAAGGTGCACCTGGAAGGAAGTGTAGGCCCTTGGGGTTCCTTCTGTTTACATCTGGCTCCAGGGAGTCCCGAGATATCAGGGCAGCTGCCTCTCCCAGCCCATGGATACTACTGCTGCCGGCATAGCCATTTGTGCTGGGTCATGCCTGAGGCTGCCCAGAGGCCCTGCCCTGGGGAAGCTCCTGGAAGCTGCTCTTGGAGGCCTCCTGATAGCCCTCCAGACGGTGTGGTTGAGTGGGAAGAACACAGGCCTTCCAGTCAGAGATCTGTGCTTTCAGTCTCCACGCAGGAACTGCGGGGTCCCGGCAAAGAACCCAAGCTGCCTACACTCAGTTTCCTCATCCCTAAAATAGGAGTCATAATTGGCTCCCAGAGGTGTCAGTGAGAGAATGTCTGCCAGGCTCGTCCCCAGCAGGGGTTCACTAAACAAATGGTGGCTCCTATCCAGCCCTGCTCCAGGCAGGATGGAGTAAAAAGCCCCTAAAATGAGATGACCTCGCATCCATGGCAGGCCTGCCACGGCACTGAACATGAGGCCGGTCACCTGTGAGTACAAACGCCACTGCCCTGACCTACCAGGCATGCTACTTGATTGCACATAAATTCTGTGTGTGGTGATTGAAAGTTTTTATTCCTGGGCATAACTGGGGAAAGACCTGAAGATTTTCCTGAAAATGGCCCTAGAATTTTTGGTTTGCAGCTTGTTCAAGCAACGTCCATTCCCCATGCTGCGGTTCCCTGCCCCCTCATACTGTAAGAGGAACTCGCTCTCACCTGGGAAGAAAAGAGGGAATTCATGTTGGGCTTATGCTCCTCAAGGGACTAGGAATAAGTAGAACTGGCTGTGAACTACTAAGAATTACTAAGTTGTTTTTGGAAAAGCTCAGCAAGCTAGTCATGGAATGAATGATAAAAGATGTGGCCGGCATGGTGGCTCATGCTTGTAATCCCAGCACTTTGGGAGGCTGAGGTGGGTGGATCACCTGAGGTCAGGAGTTTGGGACCAGCTTGGCCAACATGGTGAAACCCCATCTCTACTAAAAATACGAAAAAATTAGCCACGCAACTGTAATTCCAACTACTTAGGAAGCTGAGGCAGGAGAATCGCTTGAACCTGGGAGGCGGAAGTTACAGTGGGCCGAGATCGCGCCACTGCACTCCAACCTGGGCTACAGAGCGAAACTCCATATCAAAAAAAAAAAAAAAGTCATTAGATTGTCTTCTCCGGAGAATGAATCCCATAATTTGTGGCCACGTCTCACTCTGAGCTCAGTGCCTGGCCTTGGCTGTGGCCAAAAAATGGACAGAAGATGTGGGGTGAGCTCATGTGAAATGAGCTTTAGGAAAAGGGCCAGAAGAAGTTTTCAGGAACTGAAAACAAGCAGAGCCGCATAGCAGGTAACAGCCATCTAAAGGGCGTTTTTGTTTGTTTGTGGGTTGCTCAGTTGTGCTCCTAACTACATGCTCTTGTCGAACTAAAGAAAAACTGGCCCTTCCAGAACGGGACAGGCTCTTTTGCTTCTTTGACACCATCTATGTATTAAATGAAGGGAATGATCTTTAACTGTTTGCTCATCCCTTCGCCTCCTGAATCATTTTGCTCTCAAATTTACTTGTATTTGTGGTTTTACAGTGTAAAGCGTGCTATATTTTGGCTACAAGTAATACATTCTACACCGTATGGGAAATATTCTTAAGCACTGTCATACATGGGGGGATTCGCAGTCAGGGCCACTCTCAATGGGAGAAAGAAAGAGAGCTCTTTTGCCGGTCAGTACTGGGAGCTAGCATTTCACAGTGCTTGGAAGTTAACCAGACTTTCCTCTTTTTGTTTGAAGCTCGTTTATCCTCCACTTCAGTGCAATGAGGTAGTTGTTATCCCTATTTTATAGATGTGAAAACGGAGGCTCAATGAAGTACGGATAGACGGGGTGCCCAGACATAGGTTTCCGACTTTACTTCTCTCCACACGCCCAGGTAAAGGGCCTCCTGGGTCTGCTGAATTTGTGGCTCTGCTGTCAGGAAAAAAACCAAAACTCCCCTTTCGGTCTGCAGAAAGACACCAGTGGGAAGCAGAATGTCGGCAACATATTTTCCGAAACCAGTTAGCCCTTCACTGTCTAATCATTTATCAGCTGTGGACGATATGAGGTGGTTTTTTTGTTTTGTTTTGTTTTTTCCCCCAATCAGTTTAAACTGAAAAATCTGGATGTATTCCCGTCCCCGGTTCCCTGAAACTTTGGCTTTTCCTGTCACACAGTTGTATCAGCTCCAAGCTGCTCTCAGCCGCTGCCCGGCTGTTCCATCCTTCTTCCTCGGTCACTTACACTCCTTTCCTGCCATCAGCACTCAGACAGATGTCAGCCCCTGAGCTTGGCGCTGGGGAACCTAGACTCAGTGCGTGTTTATTAATGAGGCCGCAGAGTCACAGGAAGCAGCGGGACCGTGACCTGCAGCCCCCCCTGAATCCAGCCTGATTATAGCTGCTTTCTCTAGATGCCTAATTTCCAGCAAGAAAAGCAGTTGTCTCTGAATCATACCCAGAGAGCTTTTGCAAGGCAGATAACTCCCGACTTCGACTGTCAAGGTTGATAAATTGGCCTAGTGTGATTCACCCCCAAGAATATAGCAGTGAGACGCACAATAGGCTTCGACAAGAAAAGAACCTTCTGACTGCAGATTTTTCAAAGTAAAAGTAACCCCTAATCATGTTTTACTTGGCAGCTTTGTGATGCCTAAAATATGAAGCTGTGTCTGCCTTTATGGCGGGGAGCTGTAAGTGGCATTCCTCTTTTTAAAAGTGGTGTTTTTTCCCCAAATCACTCAGCTGTCTGTTTCATCCTCTTTTTATTTTTAACCTTGCATTCAATATGGTCAACTTGCCCCAAGTGTCCCTGGTAGTTAAATATTAGAGAAAAAGGAAAGCAAGGCTAACAAAAGAGGTCACATCCTAGCAGGGGCCACAGTCACCCTGCCATGGCTTTGGAGATAAATTCTCTGCCTCTGAGCTGAAAGCAGCACTTTTCTTCCTGGGCCCCAGGTATGACCATTTTAACGCATTCTCACGCCAAGGGAGAGTATCGTGCTAAAGGACTTCTTTCCTGAGTAATTCTCTGGTTTTATTGCTTTGCACCAGTCTCTGTCTGCTATATGTCACTTCAATGAGCTGCTGTCCTGGCACATTTGGGCTAATGTATTAGACATGTTAAAAGGTACGTTGTGATGAGCTTGCCAAAAGCTATGGAAGAAACTGAGGCTTGTCTTTTTAACCACAGATGAGGGGCTGTATGAGTTCTTTGATGTCATGAGCAACTACCTGACCCAAGTCAATGTTCTTTCCATGGATGCTCCAGGGAATAAAGTTATTAAATAAGAAAAATACAAGCACAAAGGAGGCACAATTACCATACTTTGGATGTGGAAGCAAGTGGAAGGGAAACATCACTGTGTTCACAACTAGAACCTTTCCTATACCTTAATTACTGTGCAGTATGAGGATTAGTCAATTTAACATAACACTTCCAGATACCTGAAAATTCATTTCTGATACAAATTTTGTTTATAAGACAGATACTCTTGGGATTTTTAGCACATGCCTAAAATCAGATCAGGTTTTCAAAATGCTATACATTGGGCTTTTCTTAGAAGATGGGACAAGAAAGCAAAACATAATTATTTTTTAGGATATGACAGGTGGCCCATGGTGAGTCTAGATTGCATTTTTTATTGTTATGACACAAATAGGTACAACAACATTTGAATTTAAAATCTAGGTAAGTTGTTTCCAGACTCTAATGGGCATCAAAATCACCTGGGCCATTAACGGATGGGCAGATAGCAAACTGTGGTATGGTCTCATTTACAATGGAATATCATCCAGCCATAAAAAGGAATGAAGTTCTGATGCATGCTACCTTGTGGATGAACCTTGACAACGCTATTCTAAGGGAAAGGAGCCAAACACAAAAGGCCACATGGTGTAGGATTCCGCTTACATGAAATGAACAGAACAGGCGAATCTGTAGAGACAGAAAGCAGATTCGTGGTTGGCAGGGGCTGCGGGGGGAAAGGGAGAATGAAGAGTGACGGCTTCATGGATGTGGGGTTTGTTTGAGCGGGGGGGAAAGTTCTGCAGTTAGATAGTAGTGATGGTTACACAACATTGTGAATGTGCGGGAAAAAAAAACATTGGATTATATACTTTGAAGTGACTTAAAGGATGAATTTTGTGTTGTGTAAATTCGATATCAATTTAGCAAATCATCTGCAGAGCTTATTAAAATACAGGTTTCTAGGCCCCTACCCTGAGTTATTCTGACTTAGTAGGTCTGAGTGGGGCCTGAGAATGTGCCTTTCTAGAAAGTTCCTAGTGCTGCTTGTCCTGGGAGCACACTTTGAGAACCACTGGTCCAGGCATATGTGGGATCACAGCAGGATTTGTCCCCTGTGTTTAAGTCGGTACATTGAGGGTTAGTCAATCACCTTCTGTGTTTCAGCATTCACTGCTGGTCATCCAGTGCTGAACTTGCATTGGTAATAAAGAAAATGGTTTTTAGTACCTGAACATGGAATCATAAGAATTGGTCAAATCTAGTACTGCCATCCCCTAACTGTGAACTCTCAAATCCCTTCACCTCATTTGCAAATGGAGATAATCATAACTATTTCATTGGATTGTTTCAAAATTTTAAATTCAAAAAAAAGTATAAAAGAAGAAAAATATTGCCATGAGAAAGCACCACCATATCACATAGCTTCAAGCAGGTACTCCATAAACAGTTATGCCAAAAAAAAAGTATATATTTTAACCCAGTTACTAGTCTTGGGAATTTATAATGTTGTGGCCAGAATGTGGTGACACAGGAAGGGAACGAGAACTTACAACCTTGGACTGTAGTTCCACTCAGACTCCATTTATGTGGCATAAAAGATATGTTTCTGGGGGTTTGGGACTTCAAAGACCATTTCTGGAGGAGTGGAATTATATGGGCCTTGGAGAGTGGCTGGAGAGGAAATGAGATGAGAGGGTGGGCACCTGCCTTAAGAAAGGAGCTTGGCAAGGGGAGTATGGGGCCAGGTTCAGGTCGTATTGGAACTGGGATCCTCTTCAGTGCTTTGAATGTAATAGACACTTGAAAACTGTTGCTCCATAAGTGAGTGAATAAATGAGAGAGTTGTGAATTTGCCACTCAAAGTTGGATTCTGCCATCATCAGAAGTGTGTAGGCAGAGTCGGCACCTGGGGAGTCAGTGATACACCTGGCCTTGCTGAGCATCTTGCCAGCATCCTCTCTCTGGCATGGCTAAGTGTGCAATAGCAGTCTCATCACCGATTGTACTGACAGATCCTGGTGATGATTCCTGAGACCTTGGGGAGTGGATTCCTTGGCTTGCTTGTTGTCCATTGGCACATCTTTCATGCAGACCAACTCACTGCTCTTTGACTCCTTGAGCCATTACACATTGGCACCTGCTTTGCTCTAGGCACTAGGTAACTAGTGGCTACTTAGGATGTAGAAAGTATTCTAATATGTGTGGATTAGGATAGTGTTACCATTAGAGGAATCTAATATTCACTACTGGCAAATTTCCCTTATCTCTTAAGATTTGAAGTAATTTTCGTTTATTAAATTTTTTGTATAGGGGGAGGTCATTGGGTTTGCTGTAAGTTTTCCATACTTAGTTCTGTGTTTTGATCGAATGAGACTATCTTAGAGCAGAAAAATGGAGATGAGGAGCAGATCTCTGCCTGCTTTAAAAAAAAAAAAAAAAGTTCGCTTTAAAAATATAAAAAGGTGGGGGAATAAGGGTTTGGAGTTCTTATGAAAAACACCTTTAAATCTTTAATCCATCTTGAGTTAATTTTTGTAAATGGTGAGAGGTAGGGGTTCAGTTTCAACTTTCTGCATATGGTTAGCTAGTTATCCCAGCAGCATTTATTATTGAATAGGGAGTCCTTTCCCCATTGTTTATTTTTGTCCATTTTTGTCAAAGATGCAATGGTTATAGGTGTTTGGGTTTATTTCTAGGGTCTCTATTCTGTTCCATTGGTCTATGTATCTGTTTTTGTACCACTACCATTCTGTTTTGGTTACTGTAGCCTTATAATATAGTTTAAAGTCAGATAATATGATACCTCTGGCTTTGTTCTTTTTGCCTAAGATAGCTTTGGTTATTTGGGCTCCTTGTTGGTTCCATATGAATTTTAGGATAGTTTTTTTCTGAATTCTGTGAAAAATTACATTGGTATTTTGATAAGGATAGTACTGAATCTGCAAATTGCTTTAGGTAGTATAGACATCTTAACAATGTTGATTCTTCCAATCCGTGAGCATGGAATAGTTTTTCGTTTATTTGGGTCATCTCTGATTTCTTTCAGCAGTGTTTTGTAGTTTTCCTTGTAGAGAACTTTCCTCTCCTTGGCTAGATAGATTCCTAGGTATTTCCTTTTTTGTGTGACTATTGTAAATGTGGTTGTGTTCTTGATTTTGTTCTCAGCTAGAACATTATTGGTGTAGAGAAATGCTACTGATTTTTGTACATTTATTTTGTATCCTGAAACTTTACTGAATTCATTTATCAGTTCCAGGAGCCTTTTGGCAGAATTTTTAGCATTTTCTATGTATAGAATTATATTGTCAGCAAAGAGAGAAAGTTTGACTTCTTCTTTTCCTATTTGGATGTCTTTTATTTTGGCTTTGGCAAATAATTTATGGCTGAGTCCCCAAAAGCAATTGCAACATAAACAAAAATTGACAAGTGGGACCTAATTAAAGAGCTTCTGCACAGCCAAAGAAATTACCAACAGACAGCCTACAGAATGGGAGAAAATATTCGCAAACTATGCATCTGACAAAGATCTAATATCCAGAATCTACAAGGAACTTAACAAGCAAAAAACAAATAGTTCAATTTAAAAATGGGCAAAGGACATAAACAGACACCTCTCAAAAGGAGATATACAAGTGACCATATGAAAAAATGTTCAACATCACTAATCATCAGAGAAATGCAAATCAAAACCACACTGAGATACCATCTCACATCAGTGAGAATAGCGATTATTAAAAAGTCAAAAATAACAGATGCTGGCAATGCTATGGAGAAAAGCGAATGTTTATACACTGTTGGTGGGAATGCAAACTTGTTCAGCCACTGTGGAAAGCAGTTTGGCAATTTCTTGAAGAACTTAAAACAGAACTCCCATTTGACCCAGCAACCCCACTACTGTGTATATATCCAAAAGAAAATAACTCATTCTGTCAAAAAGACATATGCCCTCATACTTTCATTATAGTGCTATTCACAATAGCGAAGACATGGAATCAACCTAGGTGCCCTTCAACAGTGGATTGGACAAAGAAAACATGGTATGGAATACTACATAGCCATCAAAAGAATGAAATTATATCCTTTGCAGCAACATGGATAGAGCCGGAGGCCATTATCCTAATCAAATTAATGCAAGAATAGCAATCAAATACCATGTGTTCTCACTTACAAGGGGGCACTAAACATTGAATAGACATAGATGTAAAGATGAGAACAACAGACACTGGGGACTATTAGATGGGGGAGGATGAGAGGAGAGCAAGGGCTGAAAAACCATCTATTGAGTACTATGCTCACTACCTGGGTGACAGGACCCCAGACCCCAGCATCATGAAATATACCCATGTAACAAATTTGTACATGTACTCCGTCATCGCTAATAAAAGTTGAAATTATTTAAATAAAAATACCTTCAGTCATTCCCAGTGCCTGGCCCATACAGAGGCACAGCTCCCTGTATACTGACACTCTATGGGATCTTCTCACCATCAGCATGACCTTGACCTATACAGGAATGATGCCAAGGAGAAAAGAGGTTGCCTCTCTGAGTGTGTGTCTGCAAGAAGAGCCTGTTTCCCAATGTTGAGTAAGTTCCTCCAGGCCAGTCCTGTCCGTCTGCGCACACTTGCACTAGCTCTTTCCCCAGGTGCAGTCCCACCTTCTTCCCTGTGGGTGAGGGGCTCAAATGACCCTCTTCCTGGTGAAGTTTCCTGGTGAGGTCCACTGTCCCTAAAAGTTCAATACACACCCTCTTCCCTTGCTCTTTTATTTTTTTCTCCTTAATTCTACTCTAACTCGTTCTGTTCCCTTAGCTTGCCTATTATCTGTTGGCCCCACTGAATGCAAGCTCCATGAGGGCTGAGATTTTTTTGTTTTCTTCATTCCCATATCCCCAAAGCCTAGAACAATGCCTGGCACCTAGTCGGTGTTGAATAAATACTTGGGGAATAATGGAACGATGTGTGATATGTTGTTCTGATTTTCTTCCTCTAAAGCCTGACTTTCTCTAAATGGCCAAATAGGGTTCATAACTATCGTATTAGAGTGAATAGTCACCTGCCTCCTTGCTGAGAAATCATGAAAGGATGGGATGAGGAATGACATCCTACAGGTAGAAAATGCTCCTTGGCCTCATCACCATTCGTCATCAAAAGTAAGTTCTTGAACAATAAATGAGGCATTTTTTTCTTTATTACATAGAGGACATGGTAGCGATATTGGCTGACCCAGTCCGAGGAAATGGCAGGAATGTTTGTGGAAGGGCTGCTGGACTCCCCATTCACCTTGCTGGGTCCCCTGAGCCAGTCAGAAAAACCCCAGGTTGGTGTGAAGAGAAGCCACTCACACCTACTCGTGACTGGAGCTGTCAGCCATGGTCAGGAGTTGCTGGAAGTTGAATTTGTCCTGACCTGGAAGGCAGGTGGCATGCTGCTGAGCTCAGGCCACATCCCATGGTCAGGAGTTGCTGGAAGTTTGGATTGTCCTGACCTGGAAGGCAGGCGGCATGCTGCTGAGCTCAGGCCATGTGGAAAGGAGCCCTGAGAAAGGATCTGTTCAGTGTCGGTGAATTCATCAAGACCTCATTTCACATCTGAGGAAGACATCGCTACTTTCCTGTTAAAACAGAGGCACCCCTGAGGAAGTAATGCCAGGATGCTGTTCCTCAGAGCAAGGATGAACACCTGTGAATTGGATAAGGACTATTTATGTATGCATGATTCTGAATGAGAAAGAATTTTGTTAACATTTGGGGGGTGTCCTTCAGCAGAATAAGGACAAGCTAAGGGAAGTAGAAATATATTATTACACAGATCACTCTACACAGACAACACCCAATGCAGACACAAAAAGACAATGATGATCTTTGCCAATGATGATCTGGTCTGTTCTCCTCTCCCACACATTCTGAGATTTAAATCCTGGACTTAAACTGTTCTCATTCATCCTATTTGGATGGCAAACCCACCCAAAACCCAATGTTTGTGTGTTTGTTGCTTTGAAAGGAATGAGATGGGGAAGGCATGTCTGAGCTTAGTGAACGGAGCTGGTCTCGGCTCTCCAATCTCTGGGGTCTATGGACATTCTCTGCTCCTTTGGGAAACAGGGCAATTCAGACCACTCTTTTCCAAGCTTCTCTTAATTGCTGTGATTCTTGCTATAAACCGTTCCTGAGACTTACCATTTATCCTAGGGTCTTTCCTAATTAACTCTAATATTTTCTAGAAATCACTTCCCTTCTAGAATGAACTGATAATGGTTTGTCACAGAACTAAGTTGCACATCATTGACTGAGAATGATGTTTCATCTCCTCGATCAGGCCTGGAGACATATACATCCTAGGAAAACTCTCAAATACAGAAGTTTTCATCTGTACCTGCATGAAATGTATTTATTTATTTTTTTGCAAAGAGAAGAACTGCTCTTAAGTCCCTGTGTAATGTACCAGTTACTTCAACATAATACCCTTCTACATTGCAAACACATTATCATTTTCCTTGTGGATCATTGTTTGAACCTAGTCAGTATCATTTTGATATCAGGAATAACCAGTCTGTCTGCCAGGGGAAGTCACAAAGATTTCAAGATTGTTACAGCACTATGAGTAAGTCCTGGTATGTTGCGTTTGCATCCACAGAGGAGCACTTTCATTTATTAATTTATTTATATTAGGATTATTAATATACTCCAGAGTTAATAGCCCGAGGTTGATAGAAACCACTTGGAGGGAAAACTAATGCAGCAACAGAAAACCAAATACTACATGTTCTCATTTATAAGTGAGAGCTAAACACTGAGTACATATGGACACAAAGAAGGGAATCACAGACAACGGGGAAGGAGAATAACAGAAAACTCCCTGGGGAGAACTATGCTTATTGCCTGGGTGATGAAATAACCTGTACACCAAACCGCGTTACCATGCAGTCTACCTGCATAACAAACCTGCCCATGTACCCCTGAACCTACAATTAAAGTTTAAAAGTGAAGGGCCGGGCGTGGTGGCTCATGCCTGTAATCCCAGCACTTTGGGAGGCCGAGGCAGGCGGATCACCTGAGCTCAGGAGTTTGAGGCCAGCCTGGCCAACATGGTGAAACCCCATCTCTACTAAAAATACAAAAAATTAGCCAGGCGTGGTGGTGGGCGCCTGTAATCCCACCTACTTGAGAGGCTGAGGCAGGCGAATTACTTGCACCCAGGAGGTGGAGGTTGCAGTGAGCCACTGCACTCCAGCATGGGTAACAGAGTGACAGTCAGTCTCAGAAAATAAAGAAAAAATAAATACCTGGTCATTAAAACTCTGTGGCTAATAGCGTGCCTTATATACTCGGGGAAGAAAAGGGAAACCACTCGGAGAGGATGGTGCAGTGTTATCAGTTCGGTCCTGGAAATCATGATCTCAGAATTTGCCAAGCTCTGTCATTGAGTGGCCGCTGGTCTACCATCATTAGGGAAGCGTAGCAGCTTGCGTTGGTTTGGCCAATTGATTGAGATCCAGTTCTAATGTCATCCTTATAAATGTCTCCGTCGGGAGAGGGTGCCTGGGTTTGCTGGACAGCAGTCCCTGCTCCCTCTCTAAGTAATAAAACTTTCTGGGTTTCTGGCATGCTTATACCTTAATAATCCTTGCTGCCTCAAGACATGGGAAAATGCATTTGTAAAACGTGAGACACTCTGTGTATGTTGGATAACACTGGCTGCTTTGGGAATCAAACCCCAAATGCTCAGTGGGTTGCCATATTAGCGTGTTTTCCGTCTGGATGAGGCCCTGAGGCTGTAGGCTGCAGGTGGCTTCCCTCCATACAATGAGTTAGGACCAGATGCCATGCCTGACTCCTCCATCTCCTAAAACCGTGGGATACCCTAATCTCAGCTGGCAGATGGGGAAAGAAAGGATATGAAGAAGTAATACTCGTTTAAATACCATCAGCCAAAAGTGACCTATATCACTTTTGCTCATGTTCTAGTGCCAAGAATTAGTCATGCAGCCCACCCAGGTACATGGGGGCTGGGCAGCCCTTCTAGAGCACAGAAGAGGAGCATAACTTTGCTGGGGAGTTGGCTGACCCTGCCACACCCGGTTGTAACCCTGGAATTTAGAGGCAAGGGTAAGATCTGCATTTCTGGATCACCTCCATTCTCTTACAACTGTGCTGGGGGAAGACAGTGATTTGACCTTTGTAGACCCGAATGCCAATATCAGCAGGCCCTGCCCTACAGTGGACCCATGTGTCCTTGGAAGCATGGAATTAATAAACACCATCATTCATACTCTTTCCTTCTTTGCACTTTCCAACAAGGACATTGTTATATGTTTGTATTACAAGCTACAACCCCTAAGAATTCTCTCTTCATTGCGTCATTTCACCCAGAACTATTAATAATGTCTTTCATGAGACTCTGCCTGAACTTGTTGATTTGAAAACCATCAAATGATCATTTCTTTTTTGATAAAGCCCTTCTTCATCAGTCACGCTGGCACTGTACAGGAATGGATGTCGGGATAGAACTGAATGTGCCTCGCTTTACACTGCATATCTGAGTTTGTTGATATGCATTGTTCATTGAGACCACTAGTGAACACCTGGGTGGATGTGGCCAGTGGGTGCCTTCTTGTCGGCACAAGAAGGGCAGGCAAAGCCGTTCCGTGCCCTGCGACTTACTGTTCTGGGCTCTCCTTTCTCAGGTACCCATTTCCCATGGTGTTCAGCAGTTGCAGCAGGAAGGACTTGGAGACCAGCCTGGAGAAAGGAATGGGGATGTGCCTCTTTAACCTGCCGGAAGTCAGGGAGTCTTTCGGGGGCCAGAAGTGTGGGAACGGATTTGTGGAAGAAGGAGAGCAGTGTGACTGCGGGGAGCCGGAGGTAAGAACCATCCCCAGAACAAGGACACAAGAAGCCTTGTATCCTCAGCTAGGCAAAGACGACAGGACTTGGAGGAACTGCACAGCCAGATGAAAGTACTAGAACTCAGGAAGGGAGAGTCCTGTCTGGCCACCCTGAACAAGGCCCATGAGCTAGGGTGGCTTTCTTGAATTTTAACCATTGCATGGAATAAGTGATCACTTGATTTAAAAAGATAAATAATCCTATCGAAGGGTGCGACATTCTCAGCAAGATGAGGGCAAAAACAATACAAAAGTGTTTAGCTTTGAGTTTGGCAGAGAAGAAAGCCCTGGAATTCTAGCTTCAAATAGCTAATAAGCACCATTTCTCTCTCTCTGTAAGGTGTGCTACCAGAGGGGAATCTGAATAAGCAGCATTCATTTTTAACCAAGAGCTTCCTCTCCAGTTGAAATTCTGCCTTGCTGCTGCACACGCCTCTGTATATATAACTTGAGGCTTCTGTCTCTCATGCTTGTAGCTTTCAGAAGCAATAAGTGAAGGCAGGGAACATTTTTATCTAGCACAGAGCTTATTTAACCCTGTTTTCCAGCCAATATCAGGAAACCTCCTTGTTTTAATAGGGCCCAAGATAATCAATATAAAAATTATAAAAGCCACTTTTTAATCTCTGAATAATCTCAAGAAGGAAAGACAGAAGACAGCATGAGGCCTCCTGGTAAAACAGGTGCCCTTTCGAAGTCTGGAGGAGGTTGTGTTTAGAATAAATCAAAGCAAGCCGTTGTACAGCAGGCAGTCTCCGTGTGGGATTCCCTCCCTGAGAGTTTATGCAAGCTGAAATAGTAGACAAGTTCAAGGCAGACTTAGCTAAATTCACAGATGGACTTAATGAGAGCTTAGGAAGGGCATCTCCAAGGGCTACTCTGAAAGAGGGAGTTTAGGGTGGAGAAGAAATCGTGCTGAGACTCTGGAGCATCCGGTATATTCCTGTGTTCATCAAATAAACAACTGGCAAACAGAATGTTCATCATATCCCCGTCTTCAAGTCTCTGAGGTTTTCCATACCAGGAGGAATGAGCTTGGTCTGACAGTTTCTGCAAGAATGTTGGAAGTGTGTAAGTACTGGGTGGGAGTAAGGGGGGATGTGATGTAGAAGTGGATTCTTCAAATGTTTTTATGCCCTTGCCAAACTCAGAACTTAACCACGATAATGACATTGTCTGGAGGGGTGTTTAATTTTGCTCACAATGAGCAGGGAATGGTTGCTGTGTAGGAGCAAGTCCTAATTATAGTGTTACAGAAACTCTTCTCAAGATTAACAGAGGAAAACTTAAAACCATCACGGGTTGGGGTATGCAAAGGGGAAATTCCTTGTAGGCCTTGTTAATTTCTTAAAGGAAAAAATGAATTAGTTTAAATTACTCATATTTCTCAGGAGAGACCATGTTGGCTTAAAATGGTTTGTCTTTGATTTGAACTTCTTATGATTGTTTGTTCATCTAAATAAATTTGACAGCTCTTCATGAAGCTATGAACTCTTGGGTTTGGAATGATTTTGTTAGCAGTCATTTTACTCCATATGCCACCAGCAGCAGCCACACCACTGCCACAATCACGACCACTATTGCTAACATTACCATCTCCACAATCACCACCACCACCTCCTCCACCCAACAGCATCACCATTTCTCTCATGACCATCATCACCATATCACTGCCAGTACTGCCACCATCATCACTACCGCCCTCACCATCACCCCACTATTATAACCACTGCCATCTCCACAGCTACGGCCACCACCACGGCCACACCAGATCCACATCACTACCAGCATCACTGCTACCATCCCCACCCCTATCGTTATCCCCACCACCACCATCACATCGGCAAATGCTTGAGTGCCTAAAATGTGCCAGCCACTCATATTCTGATCCTCTCTCTTTTCTCCATGAAGGAGTCATGCGGCTCAACAGGGTGCTGCCCCTCCAGGTGGCATGTTGCATTGCAGGGTAGCTTTGATTATTACAAACTCCCTCCTTAGGGAGCCAAGCTCCGCTTGCATGCAGTTACCAAGTTTGTATTTCTGTGGCTAAGGTCCTTATTTTATAGGATAACTTCTTGATATTTGAAGATAGCCCTCATTCCCCTCATCCAAAGTTCTCTCTTTGAAAGTTACAGGTGAGCCTTTGGCCTCACTTTTTAGATTTGCTTTTTATTATTATTATTATTATTTTTTTGCTTTTCAAAAAATAGTTTCAAGTAGTTATTATTTGAAAATAATAGTTTCAAGGTTCAAACTCAAATTGTGTTTGGCAGTGTGACAACCCATTTACAGTTTCCAAACTGCTTTGCCTAAGAATTTTAGGCAAAAAGACTTGTTAACCTAGGTTCTTTATCCCACTACCCAGTGCTCAGGCCCTGGAGTTATTCTGCATCCCCTTGCATCAGATTGACCTGGCCATTCCCTGGCCCACAGAGGGACCCAGTGTGTTACCACATCAAGGAAGGAGTGGACGGGATCCGAAAAACCTCTGCCATCACCCAACGGAAACCAGCTTCTCCCTTGCTCCCAGAAATAATCTCCATTATTTACAAGAAGATGGCTTCTAGTCTTCTCCCAGTTCATTGTGATTAAGAATCTGTCTGCTACCTACAACCTGAGAATGACAATTAGGGCTTTGCAGAGAATTCTCTAATGCTTTCATTATTCTGTCTTCTTTGGAGACTTGGTATTCATTGGCTCTGTTGGACTTCTCTATTGAGGACTAAAATAATAAATGTAGCGGCAGATGAAGAATGTGTCTCTTCTGAGAAATATGGTACTGCAGAAGAAATAGATCCTGGGTGGTTTAAAGACAGGTTGATTGCTGAAGCCTTCCAGGACAGGGCATTGGATTTATATCAACATAAGGAAATCCTGACAACTCACTCATTCTTCCAGCTAACAGGATTGGGAAAGCAGCCTTATCTCCTTGTTTAAAGTCAGTAGGATGCCAGTAGCTTGTGAATATCTTTTAAACTTAGTTATCTTTCTCACATTATCATCCCCTTTGAAGTCAGAGCCATTTGGCTTGGCTGCATTTCCATGTGAGCTGCTGCTTATATTATTGGGTGATTTGAGAGAGGGGGGAAGATATTTCTTAAAGAATTTTAGGACCCAGATTTAGGATGGCTGATTTAACATGGAATTTCAAGAAAACTTGTAATTTGGTAAATGTGTCATTCGTAGAGCCATTTAGACCATAAGGCCCAGGATAGCATTGGTGTGCACTCTGATTTAAAAATGCAATTAATGGATTACTTTTTTTAAAAAAGTTCCTAAACTCTTTTAGAATTATAAGTCCACAGGTTCGAAACCCTTACTGTCATAAAAGTTACAGCTATGACTTCTGGTTGACAGTTTTATCTTATTGTATATTTTATACATTCTGGATGTTTATAAAGTCCTCAAGCAAATTTAACATTTAATAACTTTGTAAGTCTGTATAATAGAAGCAAATGGAACATCAAATGAGAGCATAATTCACGGAGTTTTACATGGGATATAGTTTCAGTGTCTAGGTTTGCCGTAAATCTTCTGGATTATTGACAAAATTGTATTAATTGCATTTATAAAACTCATGATAAATCCATTCAAGAAAGATGGTTTTCAGGAGTAAAGTATTATACTATTAAACTAGTATGTGATTAGCTTCACCCCAGCCATTAGTATAGAAATTTTTCAGAGCATATCATATATTGGATAAAATAAAAGAACAGTGATAAATTACTCAGTATTAAAGATCTATGAACTGTTCCATCTTATGATAATTACATTTCTTCTAAAATGTGTAAACTCTAGGTTACTCGAATGTTCTCAAGTACAAGGACTTCACTTGATAAATGTGTGCAGGCCTTTTGTTGAGAGCTAAGCAAAAAATGTCAATCTCTTGTTTTTGTTAGGAAAAAAATGGAAACAATGGGTACTTGTGGAGCACAGCATTATAAAGGAGTTAGTTTCTTTTCTCACTTTTGTTTCAGAGAGGACAATGCATCTAATGCTTGATCTATCCATTTAAGTCCCTTGCAAATCAATGGGCATGGCCTTCCAGGCAGTGGGTTGTTATAATGTCCTAATGTCCATTTCTGACCTTCCGAGTGATGGAATCCTCAGGCCAGACAACTTACCTGGGCTGCTCAAGGGTCTCCTCCACGACCCTGGTGGGATTGCAGGGAATTGTGGTTGAAACCACTGGTTTGACTTCATTTCCTGCCAGTACTCTCTAGATCAAAAAGGGTTCATTTTTGAAGAGTACAGATTGTATGCATCTATGTATATTTTTGATTAGGTAATTTCAAAGTCCTCGAGGGATCCTGATGCAGTTCATTGCAATGAGATCCGCCTGGACACCCCTCTACAGAGCCCCAGTGTGCTACTGCTGACTAGAGTGATGTCCCCGGCCGGCCAGCCTATGTCACAACTGCTTTACCTTTCATGAGGGCACTTGTGTGCTACTGGCTTTTTCCAGGGACTTGTAGACCCAGTGGGTTCATAAACAGCAGAAGCTTTGCTTTCCTAACAGACAGAAACAGGCAGGTGTGCAGTTCAGGAGCTGGGCCCTCTGAGTCTTTCTTGCTTTTCACAGTCATTTGAGGTGTGATGTTTGCATTCAGTGAGTGCATACTTCCTAAGACCCTGTCAAACAAATCCCATTCCCCTCTCCAGGAATGTATGAATCGCTGCTGCAATGCCACCACCTGTACCCTGAAGCCAGATGCTGTGTGCGCACACGGGCTGTGCTGTGAAGACTGTCAGGTGAGTCACTGGAGCTGCAACTTGACCCCCAGGTCGCCAGCAGGTTCAGGTGGTTCAGATGTGATGCAGGGCAAGCAGTGCGGCTGGAAGGTTTCCCAGCACTCACCACAGCACGCACCATCCCGCCTTCTCACGCCAGTTGGTGTTACCCACCTCTTATTGTGTATCTTCCAATCTTGGGGTGAAATGCACGCTTTAATTGCCACTCACTTGTGTTTATTTATTTAGTGGCTGACAATTCATCAGACCGGTAAACTCTAGTTCAACTTTAAATGTTCCATTTGTGCCGTCAGAGGCACATGCGGTCCTACTGTGCTGACAAGAAGAGCAAGGCGAAAACAAGTCCCCACCACTGTGGCTCAGGTTCCCCCAGGTCCACCTTCTCCTCCATCCCGCGAACACCTTCCTGCTGGGTTGTCCCAGAAGTTTTGTATAAACAACTCAATCTTAACATCCTCCCAAAAGAAGGTGCCACCGACCCTGCCCAGCCAAGAATGGCAGTTTTATGCTCTCGCCATTGCTGCTAGCTAGGACTGCGTTTCTTTTGGCAGTTCCATTGTCTCATTATTCAAAGCTGATATCTGACAGAGTAGAAGCCTGAACTTTTGATTCAGCAGTTCCAAGGGTAGAGTTTTATTTTGTTTTAATTAAGCAATGGATCCCGACATTCCGCTTACAGGAAACTCCCTCTTAGCTGCTCCACGTGAGCGCGGTGATTTAGAAGTGCATTGTAACATTTAATGTTCGGCTTTAAAATAGCCTTCATCCTCTTCCTAATGCTGATTAACTTCTGGGGGATGTTATAAGCAGCTGTCTCTCCCTGGCCCCCAGTAACTGGTGGAGGAAGGTGCCTGGAAGGGAGTTGGGGGAAGGGGGAAAGCAAGTCTGAGCCTGTGCCCAGAGCATGCCCAAGTTAGGGGAGGGAGGACCACAAGGCCATGCCTGATTGTGGTTCACTTTTAGGTTATGGCTTTTTAACAATTGCTTTCAACTTCCAGATCTTCTAGAAGTTAGCAGGGGCCTTATCCCTTTGCGTTTGAGGAGTATGCAGGGAACTAAGCCCAGGACTTGCAGCAGTCCCTAGCCGTGTAGTCTCAGACAGGCTACTCTGAGTCTTAATTTCTTCAACCACAAAAAGCTGAGTCATTGGTCAGATGGCTTCTTTTTTTTCTTTTCTTTTTTTTTTCTTTGAGACGGACTCTCGCTCTGTTGCCCAGGCTGGAGTGCAGTGGTGTGATCTCGGCTCATTGCAAGCTCCGCCTCCCAGGTTCACGCCATTCTCCTGCCTCAGCCTCCTGTGTAGCTGGGACTACAGGTGCCCGCCACCACGCCCGGCTAATTTTTTGTATCTTTAGTAGAGATGGGGTTTCACCATGTTAGCCAGGATGGTCTCGATCTCCTGACCTCGTGATCTGCCTGCCTCGGCCTCCCAAAGTGCTGGGATTACAGGCATGAGCCACCATGGTCAGATGGCTTCTAACATCCTTTACCTCTCCCTTGTTCTTCTCCTGTTCTTCCCATAAAGCAGTAAAGAGAGAGTTCCAGTTGTACGATTTGATGACAAAGTAAAATTGCTATTGTGATTCTGCCCTTAAAGTCATTTTTATTAACTTGCCTACAAATGCTAACACTATAAATGCAAATGTCCCCTTGAAATGTGTGATGATGTTGACACCCAGAGACCTTTTCCTTAAGAATCAACCAGCCCAGCAGCCAACGCTCCCCTCCTTCTTCCTCCTCTGAGGTGCCAAGTGCCAGCAGCCAGCTTGCGTGTTCCTCGGAGAGCCCTGATGTTGCATGACATGAAAGAGAGACTGCTCTTGGTTGTCCCACCCACTTTATAGTGGAACAGTGAACCCCAGAGTGAGAATCTGATGATTTAATGAGCTCTCTCTACATTAGAAGCGACTTCCTTTGAAATCCTCACCCCTTTATGTGGGACTTTAAGATGCCCTTGTCTGCTCCAGCCCAGGAGAGCTGCTGAGAGCTGCCCCTCCCTTTCCCCGGGTGCATGTGCCATCAATGGCCCTCTCCTTCCAGCTGAAGCCTGCAGGGACGGCATGCAGGGACTCCAGCAACTCCTGTGACCTCCCGGAGTTCTGCACAGGGGCCAGCCCTCACTGCCCAGCCAACGTGTACCTGCACGACGGGCACCCATGTCAGGGTGTGGACGGCTACTGCTACAATGGCATCTGCCAGACTCATGAGCAGCAGTGTGTCACGCTCTGGGGACCAGGTACGTGGCCGCCACAAGCTTGGCCTCAGGAGAGGCGCTGGCAGACCTGGGATTGGGGGCGTGTGCTCTGTTCTGGCGAGCCTCCGCTCCAGGCGGGCGCTGTCCACACAGCATCCAGTGTGTTCAGTCGGGAGTGATTGATTCCCAGGGAGGGGCTGGGGCCACACTGGGCATGGGGGGCGCAGAAATGGGCGCTGTGTGGAGCCTGGCCTTCAGAAGCTCAATGCAGTCCGACAGGAGATGCAGGATCAGCTACTGTGTGCCCCAGGGGATGGCAGGGATGAATCCGCCATGACTCCTGCCCTCAGATAGCATAGCACGTAGTTGGACAGACAGACAGAACTTTCCCACCACCACTGAGATTTTAGTAATGCCCCTTTGTACTCAAAAGAGGACTCCAACCAAGTGAGGGGCCCAGAGCTCCACTTGAAGCGTGAGTGTGTCGGTAATTGGAAGGCCTGGGAACAGCAATGAGTGGCTCTCAAATGGGAAAGTGGGTGGTTGAGTCAAACAAGAGGCCATCAGTTCACCGTGCCACCAGTTCAGGCTGGGCACTTGGCACAGTTTGTCTCTTCTGACCCTCCAACAAGCCCCTGAGGTGGGGACTATGAAGTTTTACAGAAGATGATGCTCAAACTCTGAGACCAAATGTCAGTTTCCCCAGGTCTCCAGGCTAGGATTTGAACCTGGGTCACTGTGACCCAATGCCCATGTGATATTCCCACAATGCACAGTCACCCCAAAGAGGGAGGTCTTGCTCTAAAGCTCTATCAAAGCTCCAAAATGAAGCAGAAGCTCAGATGCAAAAGGGGGAAGAATTCATCCCCTGCGTCTCTCTCCTCCATGCCCCACCTTCTGGGGTCAGATCCAAGGCCTCATTGGGCAGCCCTGGACTCCAAGGCCCTGTCACCCCAGAACCATTTGAGATTCAATACCTGTGTCCAGCTCCCAGGAGTCCAACCATGAAATCCACAAATACAGGCCCCACCCTGTCCTGCAGTTCTCTTTCCCTTATTGTAACGTGGCTGAGTGCTTTGTCACTCCCTCCTCCCGCTGGCTGCAGAAATGACCTCAGCCATGGCCAGAGACCCCAGCTCTGGCAAGACCGCTGTGGTCGGCCAGGCCCAGGCTGAAAGCCAAGCAGAATCAGGCAGGATCTCTAGGGAGAGGGAAACCTGATAGGACCTTTGTCAGACTTTTGTTGTGAGGCTTTGGTGTTAGGAGTGACGAGGGAAGTAAAGTGGAACAGAAAATGACAACTAAACCTTGAAGCTTGGGTTTTCAATGGAATGTGAAAGCCACGACCAGGCATGGAAAACAAGATGGATGTCCCCTGGAGCTGGGTCCTGCTGGGAGGCCCATGTCCCCTGCCAACCAGCAATGCCCTCCGTACTTGGAGCTTTCTAAGGCAGAAGAAAGGGCAGCCTGGTAGCAAGGATGGATGAGCAGAGGCCTCTGTAGCTTGGCCTCTGAGGAGTTGTTCCGACGCTCCTCAGCACTCAAGGATGCCTGCGGGCAGGTGGGATGGGGGGGCCTGCAGTTCCTGGACCCTTAGCGCTTCATCCTTGGACCCTGAGCAGCCCTCAGTCCTGGCATCATTGCCTGCTGGGCCTTGGGGCCCCCTAGGCAAAGCAGGGGGCAGGAGCAGTAGGGGACACCCTGTTGCAATGACAAGAACTAAGCCAGGACTCGCTATACACATTGAATGGTGTTTCAGCTTGACATGGTTTAGTGACTTCAGGCACCATTTAGCCAAGTGAGGTCACTTTGGGACTGCGGCTACTGCTGCAGGCCAGATCTTCATGGCTTCATGCATCCCTAGTGCCATCCCCTTCCCAGCCTTTCTCCAGAATCAGCAGTCTCCTTTTCTTGAGTTACAAGGGCCGTGATGAAGTTCCTTTCCAAAAAGCATTTTGTGGCCAGAGCACACACAGCACTTGGAGCTTTGGGAGTGAAATATGTTCCTTAATGCCCTGCCATTTTCGAACAGCTGGCCCCGTTTCCAGAGTGAGGTCAGATGGAACTTGACAGTGCTGTCTGAGCCACCCCCAGTGTGTGACTCAGCTGGCTGTGTGCCTCTGATTCATGGTGACCGAGGCTGGTATTTATTATCTCATCAAACTAGTCCTTCTGCAGCTGCCTGACCAGAGAGAGAACCAGACAGGCAGACAGACTGACAACCTGACCCACAGACTGGTCAGCTGCCTGACCAGAGAGAGAACCAGACAGGCAGGCACACTGACAACCTGACCCACAGACTGAGCTTTTCAAAAGCAAGAGCAATAGGAAGTCACCTGCGTGGGCTCTCATCATCCCTACAATGGAGGGGAAGGCTGGAGGTCTGAGTACCCGGGTAGCCACATCCTCTTCCTAAGGAGGGGGCTTCCCTGGGAGCTCCTGGCTTAGCTCTGCTCTCTCCCATCCACTCTCCCTGGTAACTAGGAGGCCTTTGCTGGGGATGGTGGTGGGTGTGGCCACCGCACACAGCATGGAACATCCATGGCGTCAGGACTATTGGTAACAAACGTGTTTTGGTGAAGAGGCTTTACCTTTGAGGAGATGGCTCAGTGTTCCTGGAAGCCATAACACAGAGACCAGGCTTGGGGAGCCACCTTGGACTTGTGACTTTCTGGGTTTTGGTCAGTCCTGCCCACCGCTTCTCAGTTCTTCAGATCATTATACAGACTTCGTCAGGAGAGCAGAGAGCAGGGAAAGCCCTTGATGCCAGGGAGCTCTTAGAATGGGCCTTTGACCACCTCCTTCGGGAGTGCAGTGTGCTCCTTCCTCCCCTTGTCAGTGTTTCCACCTGGTTTCCAGTTTACAGGCCCTGTGTGAGTTTCCCATGGCTGCTCTAACAAATTAGCACAAACTTAATGGCTTACAAATGCTTCATCTTACCGTTCTAGAGGTCAGAAATCCCGAAATTAAGATAACTGGCAAGGCAGCATTACTTTGGGAGGCTCTGGGGAGCATCCGTTTCCTTGCCTTTCCCAACTTTTAGAGGCCACTTGCATTTCTTGGCTCATGGCCCCTTCCTCCATCTTCAAGGCCAACAGCACAGCATCTGCAAATCTCTGTCTCTCTCTGACTTCTGCTTCTATAGTCATATCCCTTTCTCTGACACTGACTCTCCTGCCTTCCTCTCATGAGGGCCCCTGTGATTCTATCAGGCTTACTCAGATTGTCCAGGGTGATCTTCCCACCTCAAGATCCTAAAAGTAATCACATCTTCGAAGTCCCTTTTGCCATGTCAGATAACATGTGCATAGGTTTTAGATAAGGATGTGGGCGTTTTGGGAGAGCCACAAGCATTGAACAGACCACTTACTAGCAGGGGACCTTCTGCAAATTGCTCAACCTTGTTGTGCCTCATCTGTAAAATGAGGATAGTGATCTACCTACGCCAAGGGTCTGTTGTCCTCTAACGTAGCCTATGATCTATTCCATGTAATATATGTGGTTCTATGTTAGATGCAGATCTCCTAGTAAATCTAAACTCTATAAATAAGACGAAGCTGCACTCCCAGGAAGCTTAGACTAGTGAGCAAGATACTCAAATCCTTGGGGTCTGTAAAACGGGCTATAAGAGGGTCTAGGCCAGATATGTTGGGGTGGAGGAAAGCAGCCAGCTCAGAGGCTTTGAAGACAAGGTTGCTGTGGAATCGTGGTTTGCCAGGGGTGGAAGAAGAGGGATATTTCCGGTATACAGAATAGCACAGCTCAGGGCACACAGGGACAGTGGGGCCAACCAGGGCAAGTTCCGGTAGTTCTGTATGTGTAGAGCTTGGGCTGTGACTTGGAGAGCAGAGATCCTCATCTGCCACACCATTCTCTCATTTGTCAAGTATTTGTTGACGTCCTGCTCTGTGTAAGATGCTGACTCAAGAGCCCCGACTCTGCCAGAGTGACACACTTCCCACAGTCCCTGCGCACTCCTGCCTGGATCTGGAGGGGAGTGCGGATGTGAAGCCATCACAATATCCTCCCGGGAGGCATGGATCCCGGACAAACGCAGTCGTGGGAGCGGAGGTGACTTCCTCAGCCAGGCCCCTGGCCAGCCAGATATACCATTGAGAACATTTCAATGCTTTGTTACAGTGGTTGGTTTGAATTAGCTTTTCGTGATTCAGAAAGGAAAACTTATTGTCAAGTTTGCATTTGCAGTATTTCCCCACCCAGGAGCAAATGCTTCAGGGTCTGGATCACGTATGCACTGGGGTCATCGTAGGCCTCCTGGGAAACGCAGTAACTCAGAGCTCCAGGAGCCCTTGAGTCCTTGAATCCTTGCCCCACTGGCCCTTGACATTTGCACCCTAGTGACCTGGCTGAATTGCTGAGTTGTCCAGAATTCTCCAGTTATATTCAGGATGTCCGTTACTCACCGTCCAGATCTGGCGACCCAAACACTAACTGGATGAAGCCCTTCCTTCCAAATAACGATTCCCTTTTGAAATGGGCTTTTCTCAATCTGGCATTCTATTTCAATAAAATAATCCTGCTTCCAAATCTTTCTACAAATAAAGCAATAGAAAATTCAAAACACATGCCTGCAACTTCTAACTGGCAAAGGAATACACTTTGAGAATGCCTTTTGGGTTTTTTGTTCATTTATCTGTTGTTCTAATTGTTTTTGTTGTTGATAATGCACGTTCTCGTTGGCTAGGAGTATAATTTTTTTCTCACTGATTTTTGTCCCGCAAATCTTGTATCTCAAGACTTCCTATGTTGATTTCAAACACACAAATGTTATTCACAGTTCAAACTGTGTGGTTGGCGTTTAGCTCTCTTTGCCCGGTTTAGTCTTAGTATCTACAAAGATTTTCTGTCAATATGACATGACCTTTACTCCTTCTGAAATATAGCTGGATATGTTTATTTAGGTAGCAAATTTACTTTTACCAATGTTGTTTGTCAGAACCACTAGCATGGTTACTGAAAATATTCCTTGGCAATTAATCTTAGAGATAACTACACATCTGTAGTCACAAACAATTGGCATCAGAGAATTCCTGAAATGTGTTAGCTTTTTCTATTTTATCACTCACCAGAATCTAATGTCGTTTGATTTCTGCAGTGTGAGCTGGCCAGAGCATTTTTATGGGCTGGTGAATACTCAGTGTTTATCTGCAAAGCTGGTTTACATGAGCTTGGTTTATTGTGACCCACTTGGGGCAGTGCATTTATGAATCACCTACAACTCCTGTGGCCACAGATGGGAAAAAAAGAGATTTTTTTGCCAGAAGTCAGTCAGGAAAGTCTCCCTTTTGTCCCATCAAGCGAGAAAGAAATGATAAAATTTGTTCATTTGGACTTCATTTTCTGAAGAATACAAAGGTCCGTCTGAAGAAGAGAGATGGGAAGAACAATATAGTCTCCAGTTGTTTGTAAAAATGCCTTTGTCTGTGGATGTTAGTGGCAGGGGTCAGGGAAATCAGTGACAGAGGGAAGGAGGAGCTGATTTGACTGAACTGGAGAAGTATATTTGCATAATAGAGTCATTTTAAGTAAGATTAGATTGAGTAAATTGTGGGCTTAATTCAAGATGCCATCATTTCTCTTTCAAAAAAAAAAAAAAACATAATGACATTGGGAACTTCCAAACTACAATTACAAATATAAGTTATAGCACTCTGAAGATAAAACTGGTAATTAAAATCCATCACTTTCTACATAATTATAAAATACAGTATAGTGTCAAAATTCCCTCTGAAAGCCTAAATTTTATCTTTTGATAATGGCAAAATTTCTAAGTGTTCCATTATTCAGGACTCAAAGGCTCTAATTGATGTAATATGGTAGTGATAAGAACATCGTTGTCATTCTTTCTAAGAAATGTGAAATCTCTTGTCTTCACGAAGACAGACATTTTTTAAGGCAGCAACTTCGAACCGAATCTGTACCTTTATAACATCTTACAAGTGGATAGAAGTCATTTGCACTTTTTGAATTACTGACCATTCTGTCTCTAAGACAAATGCCAGATGGCAGCTAACGCACAGAAGCCACGGGAAGCACTCTGCGGGCCCCTTCTCCGCTGTCCTGACGGGGATCAGCAGGTTCTGGACAGGCAGGGTGCGCAGAGAGTTGTCTGCGGGCTCCGTGCCTTTGAGCCTCTTGCCTTTAATGACGTTTTCTTTTAGTGCTGGAGCTGCATCTGCTCCCAAGGTCGGCACTCAGCCCCCTTCGGTTTCCCTGCTTATACGTTTTCTTCCTGAACTTTGAAGGAATAACAGTTTACCTTTCCAGGAAGTAAAACGTCTGTCTTTTTATGACCTTACATAAGATCCCACAGTAATACTTCATTTGATGTCAATGAATAAGTGGAAATCCAGAGTCATAGAAAAGATAACCAGCAGACAGTGTTCATTTGCCCAGGCTGCTGTGTTTGCAGAACCACCGTTGACTTCCTCCGGGAAGGGCACTGGAGACATGATGTGCTTTCCCCAAATGGCTTTTTACTCACTCGGTCTTGGAACACATCTGCTCTGCGCTGGCCCGAGGCACCATCCCTGCCCACAGGCAGGAGCCCTGGGCCTCCCAGGAGGCAAAAGCAGTGTGGTAAATAAAAGAGGAGGACAACCTTGGGAGGAGGGAAAGGAGGGCCAATCCTAGCCTCCATGGCAAAGCCGGGGGCAGAGGAGAGCCCTGAAGGACACAGGAGCCCTGGACCCTCATCCAGCTGACTCAGGCATCAAGTTCCAAGGAAGACGCTGACTCCTCTGGTTTTGGTCGTGTGCCCAGTATTGACCTGATCATATAACCTGTGGGATGGACCGCTCAGATTCAAGCTTATGTGCATACCTCTGCCACTGGATAGGAAAGTTAGCTCCAATAAACCATGTAAAATGGATTTCCCATAAGGAAAATGTTCTTGTTCCTAGAAGAAGGGATATGGGAGAGGTGTTCAACAAAATAATAAACAACCCTGCGTCTCCTACCCCCGCAATCCATGTTCACAAAGTGCTGTTGCTGCTCCAAGCTCCCAAAACAACCTCTTACCACACAGGTAGATTCCACCCTGGAGGGGTGTGGCCAGTATGTGGTTCTGGAAGGAGTTGTGCTGAATCACTCTGGCGACCACTAACTGGCAGCTCCCTGGCCCCAGGAAGTGGCCCAGAGCCCACGGTACTACCATCCTACAACCTAACATCGGAGTTCGGGGCAGCAGGGGCGTGTTGCAAACAGGACCAAGTTTTGGCCGCTGTGTCCTTAGAAGTTTGGTTCATTTTAAATCCCTCGGCCTTTAAACATCCGTGTTCCTCATGGGAGATTTCTCATTACAGCCTGGAGACTCCAGGGCAAGGCACCCTAGCCAACTAGGTAAGAGTAAGCATTGTAAACAGGGCTCTGCTCCATCTTCCTCCCACCTTCCTGCAACCCTCACCACCACTACCAAATTAAAGCAGCAGCAGTTTCAGAGGGCTGATAAAAGGACGCAAAAGATCACATCTGTTGGGGCTTCCCGTGAGTTATCATAGCCACTTTTCTTCATCCTCCAGAGAAGAGAATGAACAAAGTAGATGACAGGGGTTGGAGTGTGCTTTCAGACCTTTGATTCCATAGAGAAATGCATCTGTCCTATCATGTTTACATGGCTGATGAAATCATGGCCTGCCTCTCCTGCAAATGTGCGTTTTGTTTGCCATGTGGCAGTGAGCCGTATCATTGCTGTGCCCTGGGGACATCATGTCCTGGCCATATTTCAGCGGTAAAGCGTGACATGGCATCTCTCACTCCCTCATGTTTTGGGTGAAAGCTGAAATGAATGAAACTCTTAGAAGGTGACCGTTACTGCCTTCCTGGAGGTAGAGACAGAACGTTAACCTTTAGAACCTCGCATCGTTCGAGCCACTGGATGAATTAATAGCAGAGTGGAGTCAGTTTTACTGGCCAAACTTCACTGAGATTTATTTCTTGAGGAACTACTTCCTCAGAGGTTTCCAAGTCATTCTACTCCAAATTTTTCATTTCTTTCCCTGATCAGTATAGATGCAACAAAAAGCATACAAATATCTGCTGCCTGCCTCCATCGTCCCAGTTTTAAAGGGAAATCTCACTGCGCATGCTTGGGTGCAGGGGGTAGGCTGTGACCCAGGTCAGTTCAGCACCTGAGACATGAGCATGAGGTGGCTGATGTCCTCACCTGTCAGGAGATTTTTTGGAAAAAGATTTGGTGGAGATGGAGTTGATACCACGAACAGGTGGATTACAGGAGAATATGTTGGTGGTTCTGAAGAGGTAAAGGATGGCAGGGACAGGAGTCTGTGGCCAAGTAGGGGGTTTCTAAGAGGAAGGCTGTACAGGATCAAGGCTGGATCATGAGTTTTGGCTTTAAACCCATGAGCCAAACCCAACTTTGCCGTTTACATTGTGATCTTCGGCAACTTGCTAAAATGCTGAGGCTAAGTGAAAAATCTCTGAAATGGGGAGAATGTAGACCTTACGGGGTGGTTATAAGGATCGAAGATGATACTGCATGCTGTGTCCAGCACCATACTTTAATTACAAGTGGCCCACTGATGATCTAAAAGGTGTCGTTCAGTTAAAGTGTGTGTGTGTGTTAAGAGCAAAGAGAGGAATGACAGGAAAATGATCTTTGTTCCTAGGGTTGAGTGGCATAAAGAGAAGTCAGACTCAAGGCTTTTGCCTAGGGTTGCCTGCTGCCTCTTTCAACATGGCACTGGGTGCTGACTCAGGAGGAGTCTGGAGGCCCAGCCCAGGGCAGGCCAGGAGGGTTCCCAGAACCATCTGGGATTTGGGGGCCCCAGGGAACCGCACACATTGAAAGGAGGAAAGGGATGGGTGCAGAGAAGTTGAAATCCTTGTGCTTGATGATCGTTCTGATTTATATGCAAAAGATGTGCAAAAACTATTAGGGTTTCAGATGAGATTCCCTTTCCTTCTCATTTCCTGAGGCATCTGGTTAGCCCACAGTCTCTACTAGGTCCCCTTAATGTGTAAGGGCCTGGGGACCATGAAGTGTGAGGGAGATGGATATAAAGCCCCTACTGACGTGATCATGAATCATTACAGGTGTGGTAAGTGATGCGAGCAGGGGCTGGTACAAGGAGTTCTCTTCTCCCCACACACACCCCCAGCCCTAAAGTCCAGAAGCTACGCCTTCCCCACAGCCCAAGGTGGTCCTCATTATCATTTGGGTTTCCTAGGGGCCTGCCACATGCCAGGAGCTCTACACACTGACTCAGCTCTACAGCACCTTTGAGTCAGGTCCTTGTCCCCATTTTACAGATGAGGGGACAGAGCCTCGAGAGCTTGTACAACAAGGCCTTTTGGACATTGAATGCCAGATCAGCCCGAGTTCCAAGCCTTTGTTCTTCCCACTCTGAAGCGTGGTCACTGAGTTTATCAATCAGACAGGAGGGGGCATTCTAAAAAGCCTGAAGACTGAGAGGCATTCTACATTTTTCTTAGATCCCATACATGCCCAGCTATAAAACAAGGCTTCCCCCTGAAAGTACCCAGCAAAAAGAATCACTGACCACTGACCTGTCACTCTCTCAGCCACACCTTTTGGATATCACAGAGCAGGTGGGAAGGAGCTTTGGCACTCATCATCCTGCATCCACGCAGGTTCATCAAGGCTGCCTGACAAAATCAGGTTTAAAAAAAGCATCTATCACATGCTTAAATATTATTCTTCGGCTGTGACTTCATCCCATTTTGGTTATTCTGGTAAGAGAGCTTTTAAGGGTTCACTTTGATAAGCAATAGAGTGGGTGGTTTAGTTGTGGAGGTCATGAATATACACCCACTGGGCTAACAGAGAAAGTGCTCACTGTTGGAAGAATGGGTACTCGAACCTAGAAACAAGACTTCCAGTGATAACAGAAGAAAAAATGTCAGCATCCTGAGAAAGCTGGAAGTGCAGGGAATGTGCCATGGAAAACAAGAAGACTGAGATCAGGCCGGGCATGGTGGCTCACGACTGTAATCCCAGCACTTTGGGAGGCTGAGGCAGGTGGATCACCCAAGGTCAGGAGTTCGAGACCACCTTGGCCAACATGGTGAAACCCCATCTCTACTAAAAATACAAAATATTAGTCGGCGTGGTGGCGGGCACCTGTAATTCCAGCTAAATGAGAGGCTGAGGCAGGAGAATCACTTGAACCCGGGAGGCAGAGGTTGCAGTGAGCTGAGATCGCACCATTGCACTCCATCCTGGGCAACAAGAGCGAAACTCTGTCTCTAAATAAATAAATAAAAATAAAAAGACTGAGACCAAAGGAAACGTAATCTCAGTAAAATTGTTCCACAGTGTGGGAGAGTTGTTATAAGACAATCTAAATTAAAATGTGATTCTTTGTTTCTCATTATTGTTAATTGACAGCATATTAGAAGATGATGTTTGACTGTGTCATCTGTGTTTGTAAAATTCACATATTCAAATTGGCCATAAGCCTTTCTGAGGGTTTGTCTTTGGGAGAATGGCGGCGCTCCTGAAATGCCAGGTGGCTCTCTGCTGGGGCGTGTACCATGCTTCTGCGTTACTGGTAAACAAGGCATTGCATCTTACACACACCTGGTTTTCTGAGCTGTGCTGCTCCACCAGCATTTGGGGCATTAAAATCATAAGCACACCCTTTATTAGTCTGTTCTCACACTGCTATAAATAAATAAATACCTGAGACTGCGTAATTTATAAAGAAAAGAGGTTTAATTGGTTCTTGGTTCTGCAGGCTTTATAGGAAGCAGAGTGGCTTCTGCTTCTGGGGAGGCCTCAGAAAGCTTACCATCGTGGCAGAAGGTGAAGGGGAAGCAGGCACATCACACGCCAGAGTGGAAGCAAGAGAGAGAAAGAAAAGCGTTGGTGGTATAGTGGTGAGCATAGCTGCCTTCCGAGAGAGAAGGAAGAGGGAGGTGCCACACACTTTTAAACAACCAGATCTCAATGACTCACTCGCTATCCCAAGAACAGCACCAAGGGGATGACGCTAAACCATTCAGGAGAAACTGCTCCCGTGATCCAGTCACCTCCTACCAGGCTCTACCTCCAACACTGGGAATTATAATTCTCCATGAGACTTGGTGGGGACACAGATCCAAACCACGTCACACTCTGACCCAGAAGGCTCAGTGTGTTTCGGCTTTGGATGCCCAAGTAGAGATTCAGTGTTTTCACTTCCAGAATGCTTTTATACTTGATTATACACTGTTTCCATGCCTTTGCTTGACTTCCTATCTTAACGATAGCCCTTTATCTGGTATTCGTGTATGAAGCTTCCCCTTTGCTTCGCCGGTACATTTGCAGTGTCTTCAGTCCCTGTTGATGTTGATCTCGCTCATCCTTTCTCTCTCCCCCTTCCTCTCTCTGTGTTTATCCTTCTGTACTCCTCAGTCCAACCTCATCTAACTCTCCTCCCAGGCTGCCGTTGAGCTGTTTGTGAGCTCACTTGTCTAAAACTGCTCAAAGTCTTTTTAGAGCTCCCTATAAGGAAAACAAATTTATCAACTGGCACATTTGAATTGCACCATGGTATATGTATTCTTTAAGTGGTCACAATTCCCAGGAAAGAAATTACTTTATAATAAAGGTAGCAGAAACTAGGACATCCGAATAGCATTGTGTGCAATGGCACAGTGATGTCAACTCCACCCACCCATTTCCTAGGAGCTAAGCAATCACTAGGAGCTGCTTGTATTTCCGAGTCCTGGTCTTATGAAGTAGGGAAAGAAGCAACAAAGCCATTTCCTGCCCCATTTTATTAGCGCTTCCATGAGCAGCTGCAGCACACCCCACAGCCACTGAACCTGCTGTTGCTTGGGCTGCAGGACCAGGTCTTAATCTGCTCTCTATGCCTGAGACCCAGTGCAGGGTCCAGCACCTGTGAGGATGGAGCACAGGAGGGAACAGCACAGAAGCCCGGCTTCACCCTTAGATGATTCTGCCTTCAATACCTATGTGAATCTAAGCAATATATTTAACCTCTGATGTCCTCATTTTCTTGTCCATAAAATGGAATAATGAGACCTACCTTGTAGGATTAAATGGTGGATTCGGCTCATGATGTCTTCTCTAAGAGGACTTCTCTGACCAGCCTGCCTTTAAAAGCAACAGTCCCCCGAACCCTCCTACTCTGTTTCTACCTTCATAGCATTCCCTAACCCTGGACTTTAGCGGAACATAATCATTTGTTTTCTTTCTGTTTCTCCTTGCAATTTTCAAGTAAGCAGGAGGTTTGTCCAGTTTGGTCCCTGTTATACTAGCAATGTCTGGAAGATAGTAGGTGCTGAATAAATATGTGTGTCTGATTGAAGCCTGCAACATGATGGCTGGCTGGCTGGCTGGCTGGCTGGACGGGTGGATGGATGGATGAATGGATAGATGGGTAGATAAATGGATGATGGAAGGACGTAGGAAGGGAAGGAAGGAGGAAGGAAGAGGGAAAGAAGGATGGATGGGAAGGAGATAGAGTTAGGCAAGTAACAAATACATAGGGTGTGTGCAAAAACACACAAACAACTGTTGCATTGTTACTATTCTAGATGCCAGTTTTTCCAAACTGCTTTGATCAATCAGATCCAAGTACTTTGATCAAAAGTGCCGCCAAACAGGATGAAATTAAGTACAAAGTGCAGGTTCCACACTGAGGCTCGCCTTCCCCATCCTTCCCTGCTCCGACAGAGAGATGAAAGAGAAAAAGAGGGCAGAATGCGAACAAATCAGGTCCCTACTAGACAGGAGCTGAGTGTGTCGGTGGTGTCATCCTACTGTGAGCTGAGTGTGTCGGTGGTGTCATCCTACTGTGAGCTGAGTGTGTCGGTGGTGTCGTCCTACTGTGAGCTGAGTATGTCGGTGGTGTCATCCTGCTGTGGGCTGTGTCAGGGGTGTCATCCTGCTGTGGGCTGAGTGTGTCGGTGGTGTCATCCTGCTGTGGGCAAGGCAGATGTGGATCAGGTGGAAGGAAAGGGAATGCGATGGGAGGAGCTAGGAACCTCATCTTTTTCCATGACAGAGAACTGTGTCCAGTCTGGGCTAGTGCCCCTGAAAAAGGAGGTTGCGGAGGTTTCTCTAACGTGATTTATAAAAGAAGCGGAAAAGGAGAGGTGTAAGGCTGGCTCATTGCAGAGGCTGAGCGCTCAGCACACTGCTCACTTCAAATGGTGCCAAGGTGGTGTGGCGTGTGTGTGTTTAATGAGATGATCATGTCTGCTAGTAGCTGATGAGGTATCAGGTGCAGGCTAAAGAAGGGGGATGTTTTCAGTAATAAGAACATCTTCTGTTCCCTGGGAGGAGGTATCTTAAATAAATCCGTTGTCACCTTGGAAGGCAAATAAAGTCTCCCCGGGGTAGGGGGCAGAGTGGGGCTCTGGAGTGCCAGCGTCCTGGCTATCAGAAGCAACGTGAGATAAAGTGCCCGAACAGGACACCAATGAGAGAGAGAAAAAGGACCGCATCGCAGGGCATGGTTTGTTCTGAAGAATGTGACATGTTTTCTTGACTTGCTCAATAGTCTTCAACAGACATCACTCTGCCCAGGAGTCCTCCAGAGCTTTGGCTACAAACCCTGATTATATGTGCTCTCTTTCCATGGCTGGAAGATGTGCTAAAAATGGCCATTTCTGAGCTCTCTGGTTGCCATGACCCTCTCTGCTGGGACCCGTCATGCTGTACCTAGGGATTACCAGGGTTTGTGACTCCATGGCCTCTGAGAGAAATCTCTGCCTTGCAAATAAAATAGAAGGTATTAATAGAAGGTAGGACTTGCTCTTACAGGGAGCTTTGTGGGACTAAAATTATTGCAGAAGATATCTTCGTTGCTCCTTTGGAGCCTGCCCTGGCTTGCATTTTCTCACCGGAATTGTGTGGGATGTTGTTAAAGAGGGCAAGCTTCCCCTTCTCTGCAGCCAGCCAGCCAGCCACCTCCTTTTTGCCCTGGATTGGATCTCATCCCACAGCCAGGCCTCATTTCCTGAGAGGCCACACATGCCATGAGCCCAGAGAGCAGACCTAAGGAAGAGTAAGCGTTGAAACATATGCTTTGCCGTGTGCTGAGTCAAGAGAGGATGTGAGCTGTTGACACCCTTGGCTTCCCCTGGCCAGCTCCCACCATGAGTCAGGGCAGACCCTGGGTGTGATTGCTTCGAACATGTCTCCCCTTAACCATTTGAGAGGCCTAGAGCCATGCAAAAAAACAAAACAAAACAAACAAACAAAAACATTAAAAACACCTGCAGGAGATGAAAATGCAGTTCTGCTTCTGTTTCAGGTGCTAAACCTGCCCCTGGGATCTGCTTTGAGAGAGTCAATTCTGCAGGTGATCCTTATGGCAACTGTGGCAAAGTCTCAAAGAGTTCCTTTGCCAAATGCGAGATGAGGTATGGAATCCAGACATCCTGGCAAAGTCTTTGCTCTGACCTTCCCACATTGCATAGGGTTGGTTCCAAACGGTTTCTCTTTGGGAATTGTTTGTTCTTACCCTTCCAGAGATGCTAAATGTGGAAAAATCCAGTGTCAAGGAGGTGCCAGCCGGCCAGTCATTGGTACCAATGCTGTTTCCATAGAAACAAACATCCCCCTGCAGGAAGGAGGCCGGATTCTGTGCCGGGGGACCCACGTGTACTTGGGCGATGACATGCCGGACCCTGGGCTTGTGCTTGCAGGCACAAAGTGTGCAGATGGAAAAGTAAGGCCCAAATGTTTGCTTGGATCATAAATGTAAGTCTGGAATGGGGCCCACTGAAAAACGGCCTGTGCAAGAACTGGGTTACAGCGTTTGTTTGTTTTCTTAAATCTACTTCTTCTCAGATGCACCTAGAAGAAAAAGTCAATAAATCCTAGATCCTGGTCTGACTATGAAAATGCAGAATGGGGACAATGAAGCCTGTCTTCTTAGGCCTGGAGTGTTAATAAGTCATTTCTACACTCTAGGTGGCATGAGGACTTCTAGCCAGAAAATTACTTTGGAAAGAAATACAATCGCATATGCTATTGGTTTTGGATATGTGGCTTGGTTTTTAGCACAGAGTTCTTGGGGACTTGTCCTCACCTGGACAGAAAGGGAAATCAGATGTATTTTTACAGACCCTGTAGAGAGAAGAATAGGAGAGGGAAAGCAGTGGGAAAAACTCAAAACCAGAAGGGAGTCCTTTCAGAGAACAGGGAGAAAGATACATGGAGATATTTTGAGGTTTAGAAATAAAGTGAAGCTTTTTTTTTTTTTTTTTTTTTTGAAAAAAGAATTTGAAATTTTCATGCTCTGCCATACTGATTTTTTTTTCACCAAACTTTCTCATCAGACTAAATGACAGCAAGCTAATACAATGTTTTAGGAAAAGGATGAACCCCCACATGCTTTTTAGACTCCATATTCAACAGGATCTTGAAATCACTCACTAACATGAGGTCACACAGGGAAGAAAAGACAGAGGCAGAGACAGAATCCTGAGGACAAGTGTTGCCTCCACTCTCCTGTCTTTGCCCCCACATACCCTGAGCCACAAATGCTTTTTCCTTGAGAAACAGGATAGCATGTGAATCTTCTCATACATTCTGAATGTCTCCTTACCTACATTTGTTCGTATTCAAGCCTTGACATTAAAATGACATCTGATTTTTTTAGGCTCAAATCGTATTTTGTCTTTCAACTTTTAGATTTAGGGGTACACGTGCAGGTTTGTTATATAGGTAAACTTGTGTCATGGGGGCTTGTGGTACAGATTATTTCATCACCCAGATACTAAGCCTAGTAACCATTAGTTATTTTTCCTGATCATCTCCCTCATTCACCCTCTACTCTCTGATTAGGCCCAGTGCGTGGTGTTCCCCTCTATGTGTCTATATGTTCTCATCATTTAGCTCCTACTTATAAGTGAGAACATGTGGTAGTTGGTTTTCTGTTCCTGAATTAATTTGCTTAGGAAGATAGCCTCCAGCTCCATCCATGTTCCTGCAAAGGACATGATCTCATTCTTTTTTATGGCTGCATAGTATTCCATGGAGTATATGTACCATATTTTCTTTATCCATTCTATCATTGATGGACATTTAGGTTGAGTCCATGTCTTTGCTATTGTGAATAGTGCTGCAATGAACATATGAGTGCATGTGTCTTTATGATAGAATGATTTCTATTTCTTTGGGTATTACCCAGTAATGGGTTGGCTGGGTCAAATGGTAATTTCTGCTTTTAGGTCTCTGAGGAATCACGACACTGTTTTCCACAGTGGTTCAACTAATTTACACTCCGCCAGCAGTATATAAGTGTTCCTTTTTCTCCACAGCCTCGCCAGCATATGTTGTTTTTTTTGACTTTTTAATAACAGCCATCTGACTGACACCTTTTTTTTAAAACTGTAGCCTGAACAGCCAGGGCCGGGTGCATCTGGACATTCCAATTCCAAGGGCTCAATTTATCATCAAATTTGTTTTCCATGTTCAAGATGAAATGTGCTTTGATCTCAGAACCTTGGTTCTCTGATGGCTCAGGGATCAGCAGTGATTCTCATGAGGGTCCTGCTGTGTTCACTGTAATCCGGGACAGGTTCTTTTATCAGCTGGAATGTGACCATTCCCTTGGCCAGAATTCGTACCCACAGAGTGGGAATCCCCTCAGTGCTGCTTGGGCCAGCACTTCTCCCAAAGGGTATGCCTCTTGCCTTATATGACCTGTTGGGGTCGGATGGTGACCTCCTCCATAGGAAGGTTCTACTTGATTAAAAATTATTCTGCCATTTGAACATTAGATTCTTCTTCATTTGACTCCACTGATTTGTAAAATCTTATAGGAGATAAAGGGCTGCAACCCTTGAGTCTGGAGTATATTATGCACCTTTGAAATGAGGCTGAACTCTTTCAGCTGGCATAGTATCATTTAGCAAATGCTTGCCACTACAACAGCTTGATAAATTCAAGGAGCAGTCTGTTTTCCACTTTCCACTGCTGAGCCTCATTACTGATGGTTTCTGTCATTGATGATGTTACTTGTCAGTCAGTATCTGGAAAAGGTTCCCATATTTCAATCTCTCCCTTAAAACCACTCTTCAACCCTGGATTTTTGGAGTCTCTGTCTATGTGTATCCAGGCCCTAGGATAAGGAGTAATTTGTCTCGCCCTCTCCTACATTTTTTTTTTTTTCTTTTGGAGACGGAATCTCTCTCTGTCACCAGACTGGAGTGCAGTAGCACGATCTTGGCTCACTGCAACCTCCAGCTCCCCGGTTCAAGCGATTCTCCTGCCTCAGCCTCCTGAGAAGCTGGAATTACAGGCACATGCCACCACGCCCAGCTAATTTTTGTGTTTTCAGTAGAGATGGTGTTTCACCATGTTTTCCAGGAGAGTCTCGATCTCCTGACCTCGTGATCTGCCTGCCTCGGCCTCCCAAAGTGCTGGGATTACAGGCATGAGCCACCGTGCCCAGCCTCGCCCTCTCCTGTATCTTTTAATGGAAGAAAAAAATGCTGCAATACATAGATTTCATTACAAGCTCCAAACAAAACTCATAAGAAAATCAGTTATAATTGTAGGATCAACTGAAAGTTATATTAAAAGCCATAAAGTGCAAAATAATTTCATAGTGTTCACATTGAACTTAGTCTCAAAATGTGCTGAGTTTGGAGGAGTCAGCAATAAAATCCGTGCCTGAGTCCAGTGTAAAATGTATTGTTTTGCTACATCCGTATTCACTGAGACAAGGTTGGGTCTTCTCCAAGCTTTCTTTTGCTTGCTTTTTGTTTGAATACACGTATGTGTGTATGCTGGGGGCGGGGGAGGGGGGCTGGAGAAATACTAAGATATTTGCTGTGTTTTCCTCCTCCTACAGATCTGCCTGAATCGTCGATGTCAAAACATTAGTGTCTTTGGGGTTCATGAGTGTACAGTGCAGTGCCACGGCAGGGGGGTGAGTAGCCAGCCCATAACAAGTAATCATTCCTTTGTAAAAGGTTTCACAATCCATAGCATTTTTTAAATAGAGCAGTTAGTGTCTTTGCAATATTTTTTTTTAAAGACATTCATTTCCTTTGACCTTTTCATTGTGACTTTTATTTAACAAAGAAAATCAGATTGAGCCATAATTACCTTTTGAATTAACATTCTATGATTTAAAAAAAGATTTTTGTTGTTCAAAGGAATTTGAAAACCAGCCTTCCTTCGTGAAGAGTTTCACATTAACATTTCAAACTGCGCTGTTCTTCTTCTACCAACATTCAGAACCAGTGTCTGAACTGAAATACTTCCAAAAGGAATTAAAACAAGGAAAACAGATCATATTAAACACATGTTCTTGAAATCACACACAACGGGTTTCAACTAAAGGAGGCTGTTATTTTAGCTCAGAGAGCCTTTAGGGTAGAAGAGAACTCTAATTGCTTCAAACATAATTTATTTTTCTTGATGGGCTTAATTCTTTCCAATGGAATCATATTAGTCTTGATTAACCACACCAGAGGTTCATTTGTTTTCCTGAAACTTTTCTACAGAAATCAGGCTCCAAATTCTTTATTTTAAAACTTGTAGACACTTGCCAATGATTCTTACACAGAATTACGGGGTGCAGGGGGGAGGGGGTTGTAAATTACCATTGTGCCGGAACCATAAAGACCACAGTGTCACCTCAGATGGGTGTGTTGACAGTAAGATTAGCTAACTCCCAGTATAGAATGGAATCTTCTTATGTCTTCATTGCATCATAGATTATTTTCTGATGGCTGTTAAGAGATGATCAAGTCCAGTCCTATTATTTTACTGAAGAAGCCAAGCCCTGAGCTGGGGGGATGGTGTGCCCAAGGTAATATGGCTGGCAAGCCGCAAACTGGTTGAGGACCCTGGACCACTCCCTTTCCAATACCCCTGGGCCTCATTCACACATGGGAGAGGAGAGGTCCACATTTTCTGGGTAGGTGGAGCAGCTGGCCATGCCTTGCTGAAGGGTAGCTTGGCCACAGTCCCACCCTAACAAGAGCAGGCTCCCGGCAGCACCTTCACGTGGGTTTTAAAACAAGGTGCATGACCATGAGTTGCTGAGAGAAGCCATGAGGGGCAGGCATGAATCTCAGGCTAGTATGTCCGCAGCAGCATCTTTGAGGGAACAGGCAAGACACTTATATTTGGCATAGGCTCTGCCACATGCCAACTAATTCTACTCAATTTCTGCTTTATAGCAGTCTACTTTCTAACTTACTAAAGCCCATCCTGACAGTCGGCCTTCTTATCTGAAGCAATGGGGGTAGGTGGTTGATTCATCAAAACAAGTTGGTTGAGGCAGGGAAGCATTACATAGGAGATGTATACTCCACACATTTTATTTTGCCTTGAAATAAATATCTGGCAGCCATATTTTGACAGAGAGCTGAGGCCTTTAGGATTGATTTACTGAATGTCATTGTGCATTGACTTCCTGATATAAACCACCCAAAAATGCATCATCAACAACTTCTAGTTCGTTTCTTTAAGTGGAGGGGGACCTTAGACACTCAACAGCATCCAAGAACAGCCTCCTGCTTGTCCCCTGCTGCTCTTCCCAACCATTGTGCAGTTGTCTCATTCCTAATTTTTCAGAAATTCTTTTAGTGATTTGTCTTTTTTAATCCAGTGTTCCCTAAGGATTCAACCTAATATTTTTTTTAACTTTTTTTTTTCTTTATAAAGACAGGATTTCACCATGTTGGCGAGGCTGGTCTCGAACTCCTGGCCTCAAGTGATCTACCCACCTCAGCCTCCCACTTGCTGGGATTACAGGCATGAGTCACCATGACTGGACTTGACAACCTAATTTTCATAGAAAAATATTAAATATATATCATCTTCATGGTAATATTCCATTGGATCATGTACTTTCAGTTAGTTACATCTGGCACAATAACGAGTCCAACCAGCATGGACAGGCTTGGGAGTGGCCACCATTGGTAGCCCTTGGTAACCAGGTGGGCAGGGGCTCCTGGCCCCTCCATGGAATGCTCTGGTCTATAAGCTGGGCCCACCAAGGGCGAAGCACAGCCTCCTCGGGCTTTCTTGGTCTCCCTTTCTTGCCATGCCAGAACCATTCTCTTATTTCACAAGGAAAAGAATCCACTGTTGGATTCACACCCTGGTGTATGGCTGGGAGTCAGGAAACAGCCACTGGGAAACTCCGTAAGAAGGAGGCGGGCATTGCAGGGGACAGGCTTCAGGAAGTATTAGTGGAAATCCCATGCACCCTGCTAGGCTCAGGAAATGGGGGGCCTGCCTCGGACCCCTGCCTGGTGTGGGACCCAGCAGTCACCAGCCTCTCTGAGCCTTCTGTCTAAGGGAGACAGGGATGTGCCAAGCATCTGTCAGGTCCCGTGGTGCCCCAGGGCTTTGGGTCTGTAGCCGCAAAGCATGGTCCCTCCTCACTGCTGAGGGGGCTTCTCCTTGTGGTCAGACAGTGAGTTTTCTGGATTCAAAAAGGAAGATGGGGAGATAGAGAAGGAAGTGAGATGGGTGGGGGAAGCAAGCTGATGAACCCAGATAATCTTCTTCACTCTCTTAACAGCCACTAATAGGCAGATGATGAGTCTTTGCAGCCTCAGGTCTGGTCGCACCTGTGTGGTGTGTAGTGCCAGGTTTGGGCTCATTTGCACCATGGCATGTGCTGAGTCTGGCTGTGTCACTGTTTGGGGGGCTCTGACCATGGCCCCCATGCTCCTGTGGTGATGCACAGAGCGGCGTATGCCCTAACCCCACGTCCCTCCCCTCTGCCCTGAAAGGTGTGCAACAACAGGAAGAACTGCCACTGCGAGGCCCACTGGGCACCTCCCTTCTGTGACAAGTTTGGCTTTGGAGGAAGCACAGACAGCGGCCCCATCCGGCAAGCAGGTCAGTGAGGCCCCTGCATCCTAGCGGGAGGAGGCTGAGCACCTGGGGGCAAGTGGGCTCGCCAGCTGTCAGCGTGGGTGCAGGTAGAGCCAACAAGAAACCCGGTGGGGACCCCATGTGGGTCTGCACAGCCTAGGGTCTCCCACAGTTTCCAGATGCCCCTCTCATCCCTGCCCGATCTCCGAGGCTCCTTGCTGTCTGCTTTGACTGAGTGGCTGAGTTTGCCAGTTCCTTAGCCTGCGACACTTTTCTTAGCTAAGGTCATTTCTATAGTGAACTGCTGAATGGGTATGAATTTCATCACTGTATCAAAGGACTTTGTAAAAGCCAGCATCTGTGTGGTAGGGTGAAAAGGTGTGAAGTTTACTGCCTTTTAAAAATCCTACTGGAAAGACACCCACCTCTTAGTAAAGGTGACAGTCACAGCAGCAGAGGGAGTCACTGCAACAGCTTCTGCACATGGAACGGTGTGTGCAGGTGCTATGTGGTACATTTTATGCGCATGATGTCATCCGCTCCTTATACAACTCTGAAGAAGGTGGTATGATTCTTTGTTCACATACATAGGATCTGAGGCTCAGGGAAGTTAAGTATTTTGCCTAATGTGATCTTGCTAAGATTTAGACACAGGTCTGCCTGTCCCCCAAGCAGCTCTTAGTAGCAGCTGTGCTTGAACTCACGGCCATTTCTCCTCAGATGACCTTTAGAAATGGTGTCCTGGTGTGGTGCTGTTTTCTCTGAGTTCTTATTGGGCAATTCAGGGGCAAGTCTGAATGATGCCCCTTTTGGAGGGAAAGAAGCAAGGCAGGAAGCTGCAGAGCTCCAACAGGGAGCATGGCCAGGGCCAGGTGCCCGCGGGATCGCAGGAGCATGTATCTTCTGCCTCACTGACACTCATCTGAGCCCTCCCATGACATGGGAGACTGTGACTAGTGTGCTGCAGAGGAGGTCACGCGTCCCCAAGGCCTCCGGTGACTGGCAGCATTGACTTTGTGGCTTTGCCATCGTTTCCATGACAACAGACACAACACAGTTCTCAGGGCTCAGGAGGGGAAGTCCAGCCTACCAGAGGCACGTCTGCAGAAACAGCGCGAGGAAGGGCAGCGAGTTCCTGGTTGAGCTTCTGCTAAAACGTGGACATGCTTCAATGCTACTCCTGAGAGAGCACCAGGTTACCACTCTAGCAGGCCCCAGCTCTGCAGCAAGTAGGAAAAGGACTCAAAAGTCTGGCCTTTCACTGAGCCTCCACAGCAGTGGGGGAGAAGCAAGGGTTGGGCCCAGTGTCCCCTTTCCCCAATGACATCTCAGCCTTAACAGCCCTGATGACTGGTCTCTGGCTGAAACTTAATGCTCTGATATGGCTTTTCGCATTTATTATATGAAAATAGCAGGGTTTTAGTTTTTAATTTATCAGAGACCCTGCCACCCATTCCGTCTCCATCCAAGCAAACTGAATGGCACTGAAACAAACTGGAGAAGAAAGCAGGAGAAAGGGTGACAAGCTCTGTGGCTCTTTGGCACAGACATGTGTGACCAGCAGTACTCAGGTTTGAGGGTTTGCAAAAAGCCAGGGAACCCACAGAGTCACCAATCCTTCATTTAAAAAATAAGAATGTTAAAAAGTGAAAACAACAGAAGAGCCTAACTCCATCCCCTGTGGCCATTATTGCATAAAAGAGAGTGCGTTTGAAATATCCCTGCCTCCACCCCGTGCACACATAGACAGAACCAAGGCAGGCCATGAGCAAGCATGGCTCGCTGCTCCTTGGCCTGGCCATGGCTCAGAGGCTCATTAAACAAGTACTCATTTGTCTGCCACATGCCAGCCATTCTCCTGGGTCCTGGAGAGACTTTAAGCAAGTATGACATGGCATGATAAGTGGGGGGTACGACTGCGGGGAGAGAGGGCATCATGGGAGGGGAGCAACCCTCACGGAGCAGCAGGGTATTGTCAGGAGGGCTCCTGGGGACCCTCATCTGTTGAGGTCTGAAGGGGGCGAGGGAAATGTGCCTTCTGAAGCAGAGATAGCTGACTGCGTGAAGATCTAGAGTGTGGACTGGGCTGGGCTCAGACCTAGTGTGTGGACTGGGCTGGGCTCAGACCTAGTGTGTGGACTGGGCCAACAGGAGGAGACACAGGACACGGTGTTCATGCTGGTCATGGGGAAGAGGGAGATGGAGTCACTCACTGCCCGAGCCTCTGGCTTGAGCAACCCTGGGAGATGCAGCAGGTCCAATGTGTGGGCCCTATAAATGTTCGGTTTCATAGAGTGATGTATTGAAGACTTATGGATTCACTTTATGGAACTAGAAATTATAGTTCAAGAATTTTGCTGCTCACTTTTTAAATTAGCTTTGTTATGAGACACCAGAACTCTAGCCAGAGCCCCTGTGATCACTGCTAAGGCTCTGAAAAGAGGGACATTTTGGCCAGGAAACCAGAAGCAATACTTTTCCAGTAACACTAACAAGTGAGTCAAGACTGTCATCTGTTGGCTGTCTTGCTTAGGCTAAGACACATCCCTGATAGGCCTTGTTAGTGGGGGATGAGGTCCAGAAACCGAGAGGGTGTGAAAGACATTCTTTCCCTGGAGTAGGAGCTGCTGCTGCAGTGGTCCACAGCCAGCTGAGGGTCCAGGTGGGAGGCAGGGCTGAGGAGAGCCCAGGTAACTGCAGTCACCTTCGCGGCGATCACCAGCAGCCTGAAAGGACTGTTGCGCACTTACCTAATGTGAAGTACACCCTGATCCTTGCTGGTGGGAAGACAAATGAATCAAGATCCCTGTCCTCTGAAAATTCACAGCCCGGTTGAAATCACAAGTAGACCTCCTCTAAGTCTGAGCATTTAGAGTCCTTCCCAGCCTCTGCCCATAGCTGCTGTAAGAAACCAATCTGATGGTTTGATTTTTTTCCTTCCTTTCCCTACCCTTGAGGAGGCTCTTAACTGTAATAAACAAAATGGCAGCAGGTCAGAGAAAAGATGTTTTCATAGAGAAAACAGCTTCCTCCCAGAAAAAGGGTTTCCCCCACAAAGGCTGTGTTTGTAAGTCCCCAACATAACAAAGCAAAACCCATGGGTGCTTCATTTAAATGAGTTTTCTTTTTTCACTATCTACTTTGAGATGTCTAGCAAGAAAGCATCTCATTCTTTAAAAATATGAAAAAAGATAAAGCAGAACCCAAAATGAGTAAAGAAAGGCGCTTTGAGGTGGCAAATCTGTGCTGAGGGCTGGAAACATTTGAGCCTGGGGATGGCTGTGATTCCGGTGAGGTTTCGGTGATGGCTCCCTGCTACCTTCTGTGGCTACCATGGTCCACTGTGCCATTGTCACACCTCAGGGAGCCTGGGTGGTCCAGGCCATCGCCCCAACTACCCAACTATATATTCCTGTTTGGCAAGTTCTAGAGTTGTCAGAAATGAATGATGGTAACATAGATTGAACCTCAAACATGATCTTTGAAGTAAGAGAGTTTATTAGTACATCACTCAAGGGTTTACTCTCTTCATTTCTGTTGTTTCAGAGTTCACTTTGCCATAAATGTCAACTTGATACCTCCCATATTTCGTTGTAACTGCTTCCTTCCGTGAGCCCAATGTGTTTTGTTTCAGATAACCAAGGTTTAACCGTAGGAATTCTGGTGACCATCCTGTGTCTTCTTGCTGCTGGATTTGTGGTTTATCTCAAAAGGAAGACCTTGATACGACTGTTGTTTACAAATAAGAAGACCACCATTGAAAAACTAAGGTACCCTGGGTTTAGGTTGTTCAAGAAATGGTGGCTCAGAAAATGTACAGCAAACTGCTTCTCACTTCATTTTTTTTTAGCAAAGGTCAGATTTGCTGGATCATAAACCTGGGACTTGGTTCTTTTTGGGGGGGTTTCTTGTTTTAAATTTCTGCCAGATCAGCTGCCTCCTTTACTTCCCTTCAAACAACAATATGCTGCTTATTACATAAGCTAGCAGGGTGTCAGGGAATTCCACTGATGTGTTTTCTCCCACCCTTATGTTAGTAGTTTTTATACAACATGGAGACATTGAAATATTTTCATCAGATGGGGTAGCTTTTGATCCAAATATATTCAAAGACATTATCGCTGAAATGCCAGCTTCATACAAATCATCTTCCAGGTGTCACTACACTGCATTTCCATGGAGTGCAAGAACTAATTTGACAAAATAGAGGTTTTGAGGAAAAAATTAGTATTTATTTTTTAATCTCCTAAGAGTGTTAGGTAATTTTTCCTTTGCATGTTTAGCACACTAAGTAAACTATCTTTTGAGTGCCACTATGAGCAAAGTGTAAAAATTCAAGTCAGTGAGAAGGGGAAACATGCTTGGTCAGCAGGTGTGGGATTCTGTTGCAGGTGTGTGCGCCCTTCCCGGCCACCCCGTGGCTCCCAACCCTGTCAGGCTCACCTCGGCCACCTCGGAAAAGGCCTGATGAGGAAGCCTCCAGATTCCTACCCACCGAAGGTGAGTCTTGAATAGATGTGAGTGCTCAGGGCACACACGCAGACATGAGATTTTCAATACAAGATTGAATAAGAATGGGATCCTAGAGGAACTGCCTGTGAAGTGCTGAGTCTGCATTGCCAGATCAACAGGCTCTGAGGGAGGGTCTCTGAGATGATCTGGGGAGGTCCCATGGTGCCCCCATGGAAGCCCACCTAGATCCTGTTGGCACAGTCAGTGTCCCCTGCATGATATGGTGCAGCATATTGTGAGTTGTGATCCCTCCAGTCACCCAGAGCAGCCACATTTCTGGGGCCCTACTGGGTCTGCAGCCCAAACTGGCTCCTGATACCGGTCCCCAACGCCATCCCCACCATGGTTTCCAAATGCCACCACCTGGCTTTAGGTGAGCTGCTTTAGCCCACTGTTACTCTTAAAATATTTTTTAAAGTTACACGGAGCTCTCAGAATTGACCATTTTGCTCCAGCCTCTGAGCTGAGGAAGCCCTGTCCACCCTGTGGTTTCAGAGAACTGGATCCTTAACCCAGAGTACCTCATGGCTCCCTGCTGTCTCTTAACCCTCTTGCTACCCTGGTGAATTACAGCTAGAGTTCATTCTAATAGTTTTTCCCCACCAAGTTTTTCTGATGTACCCACAAGAATTCTTGCATATTGAACTTATTCAACAAGAGTCCAAATTATAACAGTGAACAAGATTGGTGTCAAAAAAATTAGAAGTGATTGAAAAATCACTGCTGCATATTCAGTAGACAAGAAACTGTTTTAACTCCCTTGATCCAAAAAGCATAGAGGGTGGGCCACCAAGGAGGAGGCTGCCGTTCCCAATAAGCTTTACCCCTGCTCGTCCCCAAAGGTGGAACCGCAAGTGAGAATGGCTTTGTGTGGTAGCCAAAAGCACATCTTTATTTTTTTAAAAAAAGAAAAACGCAGCTCTATTTAAAAAAAAAAAAAAAAAAAAAAAAAAGCACAGCCTTATTTTTGAGAGCCCCAAACTAGAAACAACCCAAATATCCATCAACCAGTAAAAGGATAAACAAACAATGGTATGTTTGCACAAAGGAATGAACCACTGATGTATACAACATTGTGGATGAATCTCTAGATAATTATTCTGAGTAAAAGAAGAACAGCCAGAGTACATACTCCGTGATCCCACTTATATGCAATTCTGACAAATGCAAACTGATAGTGACAGAAAGCAGACTGATGATTGGAGGGAGAGTGAAGGGAGAAGGATGACGAGGAAACTCTTTGGGGTGATGGACACATTCATTTGTCCACTTGTTTGTTGTGAAGGTTTCATGGGTGTAAACATGTCAAAAATGACCAAGTTGTATACATTGTCAATTATATCTCAATTAAGCTGTTTTTAGAAAGAGAGGAAGGAAGGGGTGGAAGCCTGAAGTCTAAGAGCCCCTACAGCACCTGTTCTAAGAACAAGGGTTACCATGTGGGAGAACGTCTCCAACTCCAAGCCCCAACCTCAGCCATGGCCTCCTGAAGCCACAACTCTCCTTTCCTCAGTGGCTTTCTCAGTTCTCATTGAGCCTTGTACACATTAAGCTGTGTCTTATTTTCATATCTCTTTTGTAACTTCCCTAAGATCTCGGTCCGTGTCTTTATACTTGGTACTTATTCAAGTGCTTTACACCTATCTGTTAAACCATTTTTAAAAATCTAAACAAAAATCGATCCTTCTATTCCAGATTTGGCGGGATGGAGGTAGGTGATGCTTCTGTTTGAATTTTGAAGTTTAAATAAATAATAGTTTCCCTCTTGTGTACATCCTTGATTTATTTCCTTTACTCCACCTTGGCCTTCAGCTATAACGGATGAGTTGGCACTGCATTTTCCTTAAAGAATTACTGATATTTTTGAAACCCTCTCTAGCATGGCTTTTTACTTTGACTGTGCAGGACAATCCCAGGAGATTGCCACAGTGTCCGAATGTTGACATCAGCAGACCCCTCAACGGCCTGAATGTCCCTCAGCCCCAGTCAACTCAGCGAGTGCTTCCTCCCCTCCACCGGGCTCCGCGTGCACCCAGCGTCCCTGCCAGACCCCTGCCAGTCAACCCTGCACTTAGGCAGGCCCAGGTATGCTTTGAGTACTAACATGATAGGATGTAGTTCAAATCCAGATTCTGCTACTTGTTAATGTGTGAGCTTAGACAAGCTGCTTAACTTCTTGGTGCCTCTATAATATGGAGATAATTCAGCTACTCAGATGGTTAAATGAGATAATCCACATAAAGCAGTTAGTTTGGTGCCTGGAGTATAATAAGGGTGTCATATATTTTAATTACTAGTTGTAATGTGTTAAGTATTTGAATAGTTAGACCACCCATGCAACTAAACTATGACACTTTTGAGAATTGCAGGGGGACTAGTAATAATTAGGCCCGGACAGTAAAATAGAGACAGACAATCTAAGACAGATGGTCACCCTAAGAACCATCAGTTATACTTTGTCATCATTTCATTTCAAATTTACAAGAATTATACCACCTATTGAGTGTCACTGTATCAAACTTAGCACTATATTGTTTGCTTTATGTATATGATCTCATTTGTATGCTATTTTTGGAAGTGACTATTTGTTTGCTGCAGTAACGAATGATATTTCACAATAGAAAACTTGAAGGGAGGAGAAAACAAGCAAATAAACAGGAGATAATCACTGGTAATTTTTCACTGCTAATTTTTGTTTATAATTGTGTATTTTAACATAATTTATTTGTACAAAGTTTTATATACTGCTTTGTTTTGCCTTAAAAATCAGTCCCATTTACAATGGCATTAAAAATCCTTAAAAATGTTATTTAACAATAACACTATGCTTGAATATAAATGTTTAAGTACTTGCCAGTTATTGGGCATGTTTTGATGTCTCTAACTTTTGCTGTTATAAACAGCTCTGTTATAAAGCTCTAGACAGGTAAACCTTGGACCTCTTTATTCCCCTAGGAGAGATTCTTAAAAGTAAAATATTGGGTTGAAAGCCTCATAATATAAAAATATTTTTTCAGAACTCTTACATATGTTTGCATTTCCCACATTATTGTTTTTCTCACCATGACTTTGCTAACACTAAATTTTAACTTTTACCAGTTTGATAAATAAAACAAAATACCTTATTTTTTTTGCTGTCTAGTAGTTCTATCAGTTACTGAGAGGAGATGTTGAACTTGCCAACTATAATTGTGTCTCCTTTGAATTCATCAGTTTTTGCTTCATGTATTTTGAAGCTCTGTTGTTTGTGATACACACAATTAGAATTGTTGTGTCATCTTCATAAAGTGACCCTTTTATCATTATGTCATGTCTCTGTTTAGCTCTGGTAATCTTTGTTCTAAAATCTACTTCATCTGATATTAGTATATCCACTCCAGTTTTATTCTGATTAGTATTAGTGTTGTCTTTTTGCAATCATGAATGGTATTTCACAATAGGAAACATCATTCATGATTGCAGCAAACAGAAATGGTTACTTCCAAAAACAGCATAAAAAGCAGAGTATGAATTTTTCCATCCTTTTACTTTTAACATACCTATGGAATTACATTTGAAAAGAGGTTCTTGTAGACAGCATATAGTTAGATTACATTTTTTCATCCATTTAGCCAGTCACTATCTTTTAATAGGTGTGTTTGGAACATTAATATTTAATGCAATTGTTGATATGTTTGGATTTAAGTCTACCATGTTAATATTCTGTTTGTTCTCTTTGGTTTTTGTTTCATTGTGCTTTTTCTGTGTTCCTGTAGTTTAGTTGAACACTTATTAGTATTACATATTGATTTATCTGCATTTGAGTATATATCTTTGTATTTTTTTGTATGATTACACTAGGGTAGTTTCTCCTCCTCAGCGTTTTGACATATTGTACTGAATGCTCTTTGTTATGTGGGGTTTTCCTGTGCATTGTAGAATGTTTAGCAGCATCCATGGCCTCTATCAACTAGATGGAAGTAACATGTGTAATCATGTCTCCAAACATTGCCAAAATGTCCTCTGAAAGGCAAAACCTCCCTTGATTGAAAACCACTGCTCTAAAGATTACAGTATATGTACTTACTTTATCACAGTTTATTAGTGTCAATATTTCATCACTTCAAGTAGAATACGGAAACTATCACCTTTTAGGTCTCTTTTCCTCCTCCTTTTATAGCACAGATGTCTTAAATATTACCTTTATGTGTACTGAGAGTCACTTCAGATGTTGTAATTTTGCTTTCAGCCAAACATAATCTTTAAAAGTTAAGAGTCTGCTATATTTACTCATATATTTACTTTTTCTGTTCTTTCTTAACTCCTAATGTTTCAACTTATTTTCTGTCTGAAAAACTTTCTTTAGCCATTTTTTAAAAGCAAATCTGTAGGTGACAAATTCTCTTCATTTCCCTTTATCTGTGAATGTATTTATTCCTGGAGGATAGTTTGGCTGGATATAGAATTCTGTGTTGACTGTTTTCTCCATTCAGTACTTAAAAAATGTTGTTCCGCTTCCTTCTGGATTCCATGGTGATGAGAAATCCCCTAAAAGTTCTACCCATAGTCTCTGCTCCAGGGAAGGGATGTGGCATGTTATTGCAAGAAGTGATGGAAAGTACAGATCTGCCAGTCTCTAGGACATGATGCCTGATGAGAAGTGGGAGGGAGGCATAGCTTTTTTCAAGTGTTGAGCTGGAATAAGGTCAGGTATGGTCAAAATAGTTCTGTATTTCTGGACTGCTCTTTCTCCAGTCTTTTGTCTCAAGATAGCAGGCTTTTCCAGTTGTGGGCCTATCCTGAGCCCAGGCCAAGATATATAAAAGAACACACACACACAAACACACCATTGGGTAATTCCTTGAGTTCTGAGATTCCCTAACCAGCATACTTTATGTCCAGACATTTTTGTTGCACTTAGCAGGAGAAATAGGGTGAAATGTGCTTATTCCACCTTGTCCAGACCTCATTTCTTCTTGTATTTTTTTGATTACTGGTACAATTGAACTACTGGTAGTAATGCTACCATTGTAGCATACCATGGTATCCTAATGGTATGCTGGCAAACTGGTCTTTTATTAAAAAATCCTGATTTATAGCTGATTTCTCTGGTATAAAACCTCCCACCATGGCCAGTTTCAAGCTACGAATGTGACATTACTGAATGAGGAGTAGGGAATTGGCAGTTATGAGCCAGTACCAGCCAGCTCAAGCATACCACTGCTGTTCACTGTATTTGTTCTGTGAATTGTCTTTTCCTATCCTTCCCCTATTTATTTCTGTTTGAGAGGCAGAGTTTTTCTTCTTGGTTTATAAGAGTTTCTTTTAAAAATATTTTAGTAATGTATTATAACTTTAGTTATGATTTTTTGGCATAAGAATAATTCTGGTTTTAAATATTGAATTTTTATTTTGTGAATTTTCCCATTCCTTTCATGCTTGCAAAGTCTACTCCCATTTCATTATTAGTGAAAGTCCACATATAATTTCTTCTGTTTATTGACAGTTCTTTTACATTTGTTTTTCTAATTTGTTTTAGAGTTGCAGTCATGGAAGGTGGTGAGCACGCCCTAAACTTTTCTCATCCATCAATATTTTGTGTGTGCACTTCAGGTAGCCAAAGAGCAGGGAAGCTCCTTTCCCATGTACCCCTCATCCTGAAGCTTTTTATTTCTTTTAAGCAACTCACCTGTGTACCATGTCAAACTGGGGCCAACAGACCATGTTATCAGAGGAAGGTATTCCTACTGCTGGTGTTTTTTTCTCCACCAGCAGGGACTCTTCCAAGATTTCCTTTAAAGCAGGCCCGAAAAAGTCCTTCATTCTGTTTTATGAAACTAAGGAAATGTTACCCTTTAAACATCAATCACTGAAAACTCCACATTTCTCACTCCAGGCTGGTGTCTGTCTGGAACTTTTCCGAGACATATGATATAGATTAAGTGTTTGATTTCTCTCCCATCACACATAGGGAATGGGAATTAATTCCATGCAGGTGTGGAGAATATTTAGCGGTGACTCTTGTTTGGCAGCACAAATCGAATCCACTGACATTTTGTACTTTGGAGTTCCTTATGCCCTGCCCAGGACAACGTGACAAACACATAGCTACACAACTAATCCTGCTTCATTTGTCCAAATGTACCATCTAAGCATTCCAGAAGAAAACACTTATCACAAACACCATCTTGGTCCACCTCACATTTAAATTGTAAGCTAGGTCTTTATAGAAACTATTTCATCTTCTATAAATGTTCTGCTTGACTTTTTTAAATGAAGGACAGCTGAATGAATGTACTCTCTTGTCCACAAACATACCTTTGCAATGTACCACTTTCTCCATGGTAAAAGGACCCTTGGAATTCAAGCTTCTCATCCTAACTCCCCAGTCTTGATCAAGGAAACAAACTTATTTTCTTTTCATCCCATCAGCTGTATTAGAGGAAAAATAATTCAGTGTATTCATCTAGCTGTTCACTGCATCTTAAAGAAGGTTCTATGCATTTTCTGCAGAGATGGAGATCTTCAGTTCAGTGTTGCTGTCAAGACACAACATTTCTCCTAATCAACTTATCTGTCTGTATTATATGCAACATATAATATTTTATAACACAAGACTCACCAGTCTGGCACAGTCTCTTCTAAGAAAAGGCTACTTTGCTTAAGTTGCCATGGGAAGAGGGTGGCAGCTATTTCAAGGAGGTCCAAATTCCTCGTCCTCCTCAAACCCATATAAAAGGTGATGAATGATGAGCTGGGGCTGTTACTGGTAAACAGCAGCTACTCCTTCACAAATACTTGGTCAGGATGCAGATGTGAGCAAAGCCAATTAATTTAAACCATGATTGTAGATCAATCAGTTGCTGGGCAGTTCACTCAGAGGTTGAGTCCAAACCTTCAAACTGTTCAACAAAATGAATTTGGCTCCAAATGGATAAGGGCATGTGCCCTTCTGACCTGTGTGGGTGTCTGATATTGAAACCTGCACTTGCAGAGTCTAGAAATCTGGGGATTAGGTCCTTGCTCATCAGAAATGCCAATTTATAATGAGAAAAGAAGACCCATTTGTCAATACGTTCTCCTAAAGAAGTAAGATGAAATACAAGAAAACTGAGTTTTATGAGAGCTTCTGTTGCTACACACAAAGCACAGGCTAGTAACTGAGAATGGTGCTGGTGAGTGTCCTTCCATGCCCTTTCCCTGTGTTCCAGATCTCACCCTCCCCTAAGACCTCTCCACAGTCCTCCCTCCAGGACCCCGCTCACCTGCTGCCATAGCCTGGAGTTACCAGTATGCCAGCTCTGCCATACTTCTGAAGACACAGACTGATCTCAGGCACACCTAAGTCCAGCCTGTTGAACACAATAGATATGTAGGAAATATGCTGAATTGATGTGGACTTAAAATAGTAAAAAATCAGTTCTCACAGTGTCATTCTCTGTAGAGCCATCACATTCAGTTAGTTTTGGATTAATGAAAATGAGTCCATTCCCCATGTAAATCTAAAACACAGCTACCAAGGTCTTGGACTCTCCCTGCCACCTACCCAATACTTTCAGAACTTTAACTGAACTTTCTTTGGCATCATATATTAATTATTCATCAGACACAACCATCAAATATCTTTAAGGGTATCAGTTATCCACGGAAGCACAATCTCTCTCTGAAGAGAAAGAACTTCTCAGAACACCTTTTCAAGGGAAGTTGTTCACGTGATTACAGTATTCAAAGGGGTATTTGTTTCTCACTTATTTCTGTTACTATAAACATGAAAATTACATAAAAAGCAGATGCCTGATATTTTAGCCTTTACATTTGTTAATAGGTAATATAGGCCTATAATTAAAAAATCTCAACAGTACAAGGGTCATTCAGAAAACAGTCTCCCTCACACCTGTCACCAGTCTCCCTTCCCAGAAGCAATCATCACTGTTACTAGGCTTTTATAAAATGCAATTTAGGATACAATGAAAAGTCTCAGTCCTGCCCCCCGCCCACCTCTCTGCAGGGAGAGATTATGGAAATTTTCAAACACTCAGAATTGGAGAGAAGAGTACAGTGAAACCCTATCTACCCATCACTCAACCTCAGCAACCGTCAACTTGCTATCACTCATCTTACATCCTTGTTTTGAATTCAAATGACAACACATTATATACTTACTTCTACTTTGGTTAATCCTTATTAGTTTTATACATCTGCCTCATTCTTTCCACTGGCTGCATCGTATTTGTGAAGCTATACCATGACTTCTTTCACCTGTCCCTTACAGATTCCTAGATGGGTTGTTTTCAGTCATTTGGTATGTCACACAGGCATAATCTTGCCCAAGATGGATAAATTCCCAAAAGCACAATTGCTGTGCAAAGGCCATATGCATTTAGAAATTTGATAGATTGGGTGAAGCTGCCTCTAAAGGAGTTGTTCCAGCTATTCTATTCTCCAGCTTCTCACCAACACAGAGTGTTCAGAGGTTTTCCATTTCTTTGCCAATCGATAGGTTAAAAACAATGGTCTCCATGTTTTTCTTCATAGGAAATACTTCATAGTGAGATGAAATACCTTTTCACATGTTTAAGATTGTTTTCTTTTTCAAGAACTGCCTTTTCATCTTTGCCATTTTTAAAATTTAAGATTGGGGGGTACTGTTGTGGGAAGTCAGGGACCCCGAACGGAGGGACTTGCTGAAGCTGTGACAGAACAACATAGATTGTGAAGATTTCATGGACATTTGTTAGTTCTCCAAATTAATACTTTTATATAATTTCTTATGCCTGTCTTTACTGCAGTCTTTGACATAAATTGTGACGATTTCATGGACATTTATCACTTCCCCAATCAATACTCTTATCATTTCCTACGCCCGTCTTTAATCTCTTAATCCCATCATCATAAGCTGAGGATGTATGTTGCCTCGGGACCCTGTGATGATTGCATTAAGTGCACAAATTGTAAAGCATGTGTGTTTGAACAATATGAAACCTGGGCACCTTGAAAAAAGAACAGGATAACAGCAATGTTTAGGGAACAAGGCAGATAACCATTAGGTCTGACTGCCTGGGAGCCAGGTAGGACAGAGCCACATTTCTCTTATTGCCAAAAACGGGTAAGAGAAATATTACTGAATTCTTTCCTTAGTAATAGTAAGAATTAACAGCCCTGGGAAAATAATGCATTCCAGGGGTGTCAGGGGCCTCTAAAATGGCTGCTCTGGGGGTGTCTGCCTTATGCAGTTGCAGATAAGGGATGAAACATGCCCTGGTCTCCTGCAGTGCCCCCAGGCTTGCTAGGATTAGAAAATTCCAGCCTGGCAAATTCTAGTCAGACCAGTTCTCTGCTCTTGAACCCTGATGTTTATCGATGGCAATGTGTGTACAATGGGACATGGAACTTCATTAGTAATTCTAGTTTCATCCTGACCTCATGATCTCACCCTGACCTTCTGCCTTGTGATCTTTTATTGCACTATGAAGCATGTGATCTCTGTGACCCACATCCTATTCGTACACTCCCTCCCCTTTTAAAATTGCTAATAAAAGCTTGCTGGTTCTGTGGCTCAGGGGGCATCATGGAACCTGCCGACATGTGATGTCTCCCCCGGACACCCAGCTTTAAAATTTCTCTTTTATACTCTTTCCCTTTATTTCTCAGACCGGCCAACACTTAGGGAAAATAGAAAAGCACCTACATTGAAATACTGGGGGCTGGTTCCCCCAACAGGGTATATGTGCAGGATGTGCAGGGTTGTTACATAGGTAAACATGTGCCATGGTGGTTTGCTGCACAGATCATCTCATCACCTAGGTATTAAGCTGGGCATCCATTAGCTATTCTTCCTGATGCACTTCTCCTCTCCCTACCCAATTGTGTCCATGTGTTCTCATCATTTAGCTCCCACTTATAAGTGAGAACATGGGGTTTTTGGTTTTCTGTTCCTGCATTAGTTTGCTGAGGATAATGGCCTCCAGCACCATCCATGTCCCTGCAAAGGACATGATCCCATTCCTTTTTATGGCTGCACAGTATTCCATGGTGTATATGTACCACATTTTCTTACCCAGTGTATCATTGATGGGCATTTAGGTTGATTCCATGTCTTTGCTATTGTGAATAGTGCTGCAATGAACATATGCATGCATGTATAATAGAATGATTTCTATTCCTTTGGGCATATACCCAATAATGGGATTCCTGGGTCAAATGGTATCTCTGCTGCTAGGTCTTTGAGGAATCATTACACTGTCTTCCACAGTGGCTGAACTAATTTACACTCCCACCAACAGTGTAAAGGCATTCCTTTTGCTCTGCAACCTTGCCAGCATCTTTCTGACTGGCATGAGATGGTAGCTCATTGTGGTTTTGATTTGCATTTCTCTATTCAGTGATGTTGAGCTTTTTTTCATGTTTGTTGGCTCCATGAATGTCTTCTTTTGAGAAGTGTCTGTTCATGTCTTTTGCCCACTTTTTACTGGGCTTGTTTTCTTGTAAATTCAAATTCCTTATGGATGTTAGTTATTAGACTTTTGTCAGATGGATTGAAAAATTTTCTCCCATTCTGTAGGTTGTTCAGTCTGATGTTTCTTTTGCTGTGCAGATGCTAATTAGATTCCATTTGTCAATTTTCGCTCTTGACGTCATCATGAAATCTTTTTGCATGCCTATGTCCTGAGTGGTATTGCCTAGATTTTCTCCTGGGGTTTTTATAGTTTTGGGTTTTATATGTAAGTCTTTAATCAATCTTGATTTGATTTTTGTATATGGTGTAAGGAAGGGGTCCAGCTTCAATTTTCTGCATATGGCTAGCCAGTTCTTCCACACTACTTATTAAATAGGGAATCCTTTCCCCATTGCTTTTTGTCAGGTTTGTTGGAGATCAGATGGTTGTAGGTGTGCAGTCTTATTTCTGGGTTCTCTATTTTGTTCCACTGGTCTATGTGTCTGTATCAGTACCATGCCATTTTGGTTACCATAGCTTTGTAGTATAGTTTGAAGTCGGGTAGCATGATGCCTCCAGCTTTGTTTTTTTGCTTAGGATTGTCTTGGCTATTTGGGCTCTTTTGGGATTCCATATGAATTTTTAGTTTTTTCTAATTTGGTGAAGAATGTCAGTAGTAGTTTGATGGGAATACCATTGAATCTATTTGGGCAATATGGCCATTTTCATATTGCTTCTTTCTATTCATAAGCATAGAATGTTTTTCCATTCATTTATGTCATCTGATTTCTTTAAGCAGTAGTGTTGTTCTCCTTGAAGAGGTCCTTCACTTCCCTTGTTAGCTGCATTCCTAGGCATTTTACTATTTTTGTGACAATTCTGAATGGGAGTTCATTCATGATTTGACTGTTGGCTTGCCTGTTGGTGTATAGGAATGCTAGCAATTTTTGCACATTGATTTTATATACTGAGACTTTGCTGAAGTTGCTTAAGCTTTTGGGCTGAGACAATGGGGTTTCAAGATATAGGATCATGTCATCTGCAAACATAGTTTGACTTCCTCTCTTCCGATTTGAATATGCTTTCTTTCTCTTGCCTGATTGCCTATCCCAGAACTTCCAATAATATGTTGGCTAGGAGTGGTGAGAGAGGGCATCTTGTCTTATGCCAGTTTTCAAGGGGGAAAGCTTCCAGTTTTTACCCATTCAGTATGATATTGGCTGTGGGTTTGTCATAGATGGCTCTTATTATCTTGAGGTATGTTCCTTCAATAACTAGTTTATTGGGAGTTTTTTTTTTTTACATTATGGGGTGAATTTTATTGAAGGCCTTTTCTACATCTATTGAGATAATCATATGGTTTTTGTCTCTAGTTCTGTTTATGTGATGAATCACATTTATTGATTTGCATATACTGAACCAACCTTGTATCCCAGGATGAAGCCTACTTGATCGTGGTGGATAAGCTTTTGGATGTGCTGCCAGATTGTTTGCCAGTATTTTGTTAAGGATTTTTGCATCAATGTTCATCAAGGATATTGGCCTGAGGTTTTCTTCTTTTGTTGTATCTCTGCCAGATGTTGGTATCAGGATGCTGCTGGCCTCATAGAATTAGAGAGTAGTCCCTTCTTTCCAATTTTTTGGAATAGTTTCAGCAGAAATGGTACCAGCTCTATTCTGTTTATCTTGTAGAGTTCAGCTGTGAATCTGTCTGGTCCTGGGTTTTGTTTGGTTGGTAGGCTATTTATTACAGCCTCAATTTCAGAACTCATTGCTGGCTGTTCGGGGATTTGGTTTCTTCCTGGTTCTGTTTCAGAGGGTGTATTTGCTCTAGATTTTCTAGTTTATGTGCATAGAGGTGTTTATAGTATTATCTGATAGTTTATTTCTGTGGGATCAATGGTGATATCCCCCTTAACATTTCTGATTGTGTCTATTTGATTATTAGTCTAGCTGATGGTCTATTTTAGTAAGTTTTTTTTCAAAACACTAGTTCCTGGATTCATTGATTTCTTGAAGGGTTTTTCATGTCTCTATCTCCTTCAGTCCCACTCTGACCTTGGTTGTCTTCTGCTAGCTTTGGGGTTTGTTTGCTCGTTTCCCTAGTTCTTTGTGATGTTAGGTTGTTAACTTGATCTTTCTACATTTTTGATGTGGGCATTTAGTGCTATAGCTTTCCCTCTTAACACTGCTTTAGCTGCATCCCAGAGATTCTGGTCTGTAGCCTCTTTGTTCTCATTAGTTTCAAAGAACTTTTTGATTTCTGCCTTAATTTCATTATTTACCCAAGAGTCATTCAGGAGCAGGTTGTTCAGGTTCCATGGAGTTGTGTGGTTTTAGTAAATTTCTTAATCTTAAGCTCTAATTTGATTACACTATTGACAGTTATGATTTCAGTTCTTTTGCATTAGCTGAGGAGTGTTTTAGTTCTGATTGTGTGATCAATTTTAGAGTAAGTGCTATGTAGTAATGAGAAGAATGTAGATTGTTGGTTTTGGGTGGACAGTTCTATAGATGTGTAACAGATCCACTTGTTTCAGAGCTGAGTTCAAGTCCTGAATGTCTTTGTTGATTTGCTGTCTAATATTGTCAGGGGGGTGTTAAACTCTTACTATTATTGTGTGAGAGTCTAAGTCTCTTTGCAGGTCTCTAAGAATTTGCTCTGTGAATCTGGGTGGTATCAGATGCACATATGTTTAGGATAGTTAGCTCTTCTTATTGAACTCTTTACCATTATGCACTGTCCCTTTTTTTTTTTTTTTTGATCTTTGTTAGTTTCTGACAAAACAGACTTTAAACCAAGATTGCAACCCCTGCTTTTTTCTGTTCGCCATTTGCCTGGTAAATTTTCCTCCATCCCTTTATTTTGAGCCTATGTGTATCTTGGCACATGAGATGGGTTTCTTGAAGACAGCACACCAATGGGTCTTTCTTCATTATCCAGATGATATTGGGCCAGATATGAAATTCTGGGTTGGAAAATCTTGAAGAATGCTGAATATTGGTCCCCAATGTCTTCTAGCTTGTAGGGTTTCCACTGGGAGGTCTGCTCTTAGTCTGATAGGCTTTCCTTTATAGGGGACCTGGGTTTTTTCTCTGGCTGCCCTTAAGATTTTTTCTTTTATTTTGACCTTGGAAAATCTGATTATGTGTCTTGGGGTTGGTCTTCTCATGGAGTATCTTATCAGGGTTCTCTGGATTTCCTGAATTTGAATGTTAGCCTGTCTTGCCAGGTAGGGGAAGTTCTCCTGGATTATATCCTGAAGTATGTTTTCCATCTTTGTGGGCTTATCTACCTTTGATCTTCGAGGTTGCTGACCTTTGGATTTTTGTGGGTTGTTTTCTGTTTAACAATCTGGCCACTCTTCCATAAGGCTGCTGCAATTTGCTGGGGGGGGGGGGGGGGGTCTCTGTTCTGCCTGTCTCTTCGGGTACTCCAATCACTTGTAGATTTGGTCTCTTTACATAATACTATATTTCTCAGACCTTCTGTTCATTCCTTTTCATTTTCTCTTGTCTGCCCATCTTATTTCAGAAAGAGTCTTCAAGCTCTGAGATTTCCTCTGCTTCATTACTTGTGATTGTGAAGTTCGTGTAGTGTGTTTTTTAGCTTTAACAGGCCAGTTATGTTCCTCTCTAAACTGGCTATTTTGGCTCTCAGCTCCTGTATTATGATTCCTAGCTTCTTTGAATTGGGTTACCACATGCTCCTTCAGCTCAGCAAAGTTCTTTATTACCCACCTTCTCAAGCCTACTCTGTCATTTCAGCCATCTCAGCCCCAGCCTAGTTCTGAGCGCTTGCTGGAGAGGTTGTTGCCATGATTTGGAGAAAAAGTGACTCTGGCTTTTTTAGTTTTCATTGTTTTTGTGTTCTTTCTCATCTTTGTGGGCTTAGCTACCTCTGATCTTTGATGTTGCTGACCTTTGGATGAGGTAGTTGTTTTCTGTTTAACAGTCTGGCCACTCTTCTGTAAGGCTGCTGCAATTTGCTGGGGGTCTGCTCCAGACCCCAGTAGCCTGTTTTTCTTGTACCACTTCCCATGGTGGGGGTTCCCTTGGCTGCGTGTCACTCCCAGGTGGGCCATCGTCTCACCCTGTTTTTTGTTCTCCATGTGTCTATTTGTTTCACTAATCAATCCCACTTAATCAAATTTTTTTTCTAGATGACTACCTAGTAATCCTTAATACCATTTATTTTGTCCTTGATTGGCCTATGTTTTATTAGATTTGTCTGGTTTCTTGTTCTCCTCTACCTTCAACCAGCTCAAGGTCTTATACGATCTTCTTCTTGCTACTATTAGATCTTGGAAACATGACTTTAATCTCCCCTCTACAAATGTGAAATAATAGTACTTGCCTTTTGGGACTTTGTGATAGTTACTTGAAAATATTAGGAACTTTCCTTTAAACATTGCCTTACCTTGCTCACTGGTTCCAAGTTGTAGTGTATTTTATATTTTTTAAATAGTCTACATGTTCTCTTCTGTTTTCCTCCTTGGCCCAAAGATTGAACTTTGTTTTTAAAATATAGAAAAGTAAAAAACTAAAATTTACTCACATTTATTCTACATATATTCTACATAGAAATAACCATTGTTTCACATCTTTCTAGATGTATATGCCTATTTAAATTTCAGAAATATGCATACTCTATCACTTTTTTAAAAAAGTAAAACATTAAAGTCACTACATTAGCCTCCCTCCAGATACAATCACTGTTGTAAGTTTGCTGATTTAATAGAATATTTTGAATATTTTTGTATAAATATGTATCCATGAGTATAGTGTTTTGTGTTTTAAACTTTACATAATGGTATCAAACTGTACTTACCTTCATGCAATTTGCACTCATCTATGTTGTACTTTTTTTTGCTTCTAGAAGTTCTCTTTGGTTCTAATTCAACTATGCTAGCTTGTCTTGCATTTCTTGAAACATAGTAAGAAAACTTTTTCCAGTAATCCCAAAATATGAAGTCTTTGGATGTTACTGCTGAAGTTTCTATCACTTCTCACTCCTGGTGCCTTGTTTCCTTGTATGCCTTTTTTCCCATGAGTTCATTTTTTAAATTATAGTTCTTCCATAAAGGGTTATTTTGCCTCTGCCAGGTGCCTGGGGGCAGTGCCAGTTTGAGACCACTTCAAATGGCTTGGAGCTTACTGAACTACTCAGGTGATGTGATTTCAGCTTCAAGTCCTCAAGGAAAATTTGTGGGACAGGTTTATGGTCTGTCAAGCACCAGAAGAATGCTCCTTATAGTAACCTGGGGATAGATTATAGTATGCATTTACTTCTAGAAGATTCTTAACCTGAGGTCTCGTCTGTAGAGCCCAACTTGAATGGAGAGGAGTCGGGAAGAGAATTCTCTCTCAAACTTGGACATTTGGTTTCTGCCCACGTCTTGACCTCAGTTGGATTTCTGTATTCCTCACTGTGAAAGGGTATCAAAACCCACGTTTAGGTTTCCCTAACTTGCCAGATGCCTCCATCTTCAGTTACTATTCCAAGCTGCTGCTTTCACTTAGATTTAAACATTTACTGCCTTGTAACTCTTGGTGGTTATCAGAGAAGGGGTACAGCACAACAACAGAGCCTGCCATGTTACTGGAAATGGAAGGCCTGCCTGTCAACTTTGGCAAATTCCATGATACCTACATTGGGGTTTGCAACATTTATATTCTGATCTATAGCCATAATTCTCACAACTGTTTTTAGCTAGAGGTAGACCGAATTTGCACAGTGAAATATGTTGATGCCGCCCCAGCCCTGCATGAGCTCACCAGGGATCTCTGGGGCATCTCTGGCATTTTCCTGTGATGAATTCCAGTCTTCCTGCAGAGATTTCTCTGGATAAGCAGGGCATGTTTACTCTCGTTTACCATGTGAAGTTGATAACAGCTGAGACTTCTTCATGATGCTGGTCAAGGCAAAGTGGTTATATTTGGATTTAAAATTGTTTTGAAACCTCTAAAAAATTTGAAATATGTGGCTATTACCAGAACATGAGCAGAAAATAGAAGAATGGAACAGCCCTATTTAATAGCATACCTGGAAGAAGTTAAGAGGGCATAAGAATGAGGTTTGAATTCATTTCCTTGTTTAAAATGAAAATAGATTTAAAGAAATGTTTATCATGTGTGAGTGATCTGCCTAGAGTCATTTCTCAGCTCCCTTCAGATGATGCTTGGTGATCACACTGAACTTCTCTGGGACAGGTTCAGGTTTAGGTTTTGCAAAGGCAGAATGAAAAGCAATGCCTAAAAGAGAGCATGGCAATTTCACCCCTTCCTCCAAGGTCAAAATGTGCAGCTGGTGCTTCTTGCATCATAGGTTCCACACCTCCATGCCTAATGTCTAAGACGTGAAGGCACATCTTCTTGGACTAACCCCACTGTTCCATGGTCATTCTGTCCCAGTTAAGCCCTGGCAGGAAGCCAGCATCTTACCTAGGCAACATCTTTGCTTGCAACCTGTCTCATGCTTCCATCCAAACCATGTCCTGGCCATGGCTAGAGGAAGCAGATGGTGCCTGCACTGATCCCCAGGTTGGAGGTCAGACCCTTCAATCAGCATCTCAGCCATTTGGGTTTTCTTCACTATGGTGACCATATATCTTCTAACGTAGGAGACGTGCCTGAGTGTGATTAATAATTAAACAGGACGATAAACAAATTGCGAATGTCCCAGGCAAACTAGAATGAACGGCTAACCTAATTACCTCCTATGTTTCCATGATAAATTCAAATATATTGTGATACATACCTCACTTTTTCCTTCAGCATTGCAATAAAAACCTGATGTTATCTTTATTGTCAAGACAGCTTAGTCATACTTAGCAGCAAAACTAGTATTGCTTAATTTCAATTTGATGAGTGCATACATCCATTTTTACATGACACACTAATGTCTTGCTCATGGTTTTCTGTTAGCTATAGGAAAGGGAGCTTGATTTGTTACCTTAATTATCCAAAGTTTGTTAGTAGGGTTACAGTGCTTTTTGGTGGTAAATTCACTCCATTAATAACTGTAATCCAGCAGCAGCTAACACTCATGGGTTACTGCATGCCAGGCCCTGTGCTAGGAGCCTCAATATCTCATTTAACCTTCACATCCAGCTGGGAGGAAGGGACTATGACCATCCCCTCTACACCAGTGAGGACGCTGTGTGTGTATGTGGAGCTGGTTGAATATATAAACAAACCATGCTGTTGGGCACATTATACGGCCTTTATTCCTAGCTGGGGGATTTTTTCTATTTGATGTTTCCTTTAATGAAAACTAATGTAGAAATGTCACTTCTAAGTCTGTCCCTTGTTCAGGGACTTTTTCCTAGCCCAGTGTGTCCATTGTTCCAACTCAGCTTATCTTCCACACACCTGTGGTCTACAGACTTCTGTGGTAGCTTCCTTTGCTTTACAAAGATACGTTAAATGGTGATTATATTGTTGCATTCTTTCAGCTGAGCCCCAACTGCTGAATGTCATTTCATGTGATTGGCACTGTGAGAGAAATTCAACTCAAGTGTTTGAAATCATTGTTGAGTGTTGCTAGATATAAGGAATACTGGGTCCTATGATGGTGAATTGGAGCATTTCATTATTAGGGGTGTTCTGTCTCCTGGAGGTTCTAGCACCATTTCTGACAGACGTTCTATGCATTCATGAAGATGAATTTCCAGGCTTCAAGGACAAGACATGGCACCCACATTCACCTGGGGCCCAGAGCAGAGATGTGTCCAACACTGACTTCTGGACACAGCTCCAATGAACCCCCCTCTCATGTGTATCCACAGGAGGGGCCCCACAAAAAAAAGCGGCATGTGTTCTTACACTTTTTTTTTGAGACAGAGTCTTGCTCTATCACCCAGGCTGGAGTGCAGTGGCACGATCTCAGCTTACTGCAACCTCCGCCTCCTGGGTTCAAGTGATTCTCCTGCCTCAGCCTCCCGAGTAGCTGGGATTACAGGCACGTGCCACCATGCCAGGCTAATTTTTTGGTATTTTTAGTGGAGATGCGGTTTCACCATGTTGGCCAGCCTGGTCTCGAACTCCTGACCTCAGGTGATCCGCCCACCTTGGCCTCCCAAAGTGCTGGAATTACAGGCATGAGCCACCTCGCCCTGCCGTTTTTCTATTTCTATTAAACATTTTTAGATTGTGGCATGAAGGAATGCTGATATTAATAACTATTAAGTGTGTGCTGGGAACTGTCTATGCATTATTTTCTTTAATCCTCATAACAATGCTGAGATAGGTCTTTTTCCCCACATTTTCCAGAGAAAGAGGTCAAGTGACTTGCACAAGTCCCAAAGCATCATTTTTGGCTAAAACCCAGTGTGGAATAACCCCACCTTCCCTGGCCAACTCCCTCACTGGCTTCTGGTCAACACAGCCCTGCCCCTTAGTGTGTTTACAAAACTTGACTTGTCCCTCAGACCACTGCATCAATTCTTTGAGCTTATGAGAAAGTATTTAGTGGAGGAACTTCGGTGCATTTCACGGAGCCATCTGGAGCAACATGTGGAACAGCGCCTGCACGTGGCCGACTGAGCACGACCATCCTCACCATCTAATCCACCCACAGATGAACGAGTCCTGCTATGTGATGTTGGCAAAACTGAAGAAATGAATGTGATGTTGAAAAGATTTTCACCAACTTCTCATTTTAGGGTGAACAGAAAGCACAGGAAAGTGTGTGTTCTCAGGGTGATATTGGCAGAGAAACCCCAACATCAACTCTACCCCAGGGCCCAGGGCCCAGGGCCCAGGGCCAGCCCAGAAGCCCCACAGTCGAGTGTTTATAACTGTGATCCATGGATAAGTCTTAAATATTAGAGAAAATTTTGGCAAGAAGGTTAACAGAGCTCAGCCTCCACCCACCTTGTATGGTGAGAGGATGATATTCAGGAATCAGGGCCTGTGCCAAGTGGCAGGCCCTGCTTATCAGGGGCTTCTGCTGGCTCCTGGAAAGTTAACGCTATCTTTGTTGCAGGGGACCTGTAAGCCAAACCCCCCTCAGAAGCCTCTGCCTGCAGATCCTCTGGCCAGAACAACTCGGCTCACCCATGCCTTGGCCAGGACCCCAGGACAGCAGGAGACTGGGCTCCGCCTGGCACCCCTCAGGTTTGTGTGACATGCCATGTTTATCTCTTTCTCTCTCAAACTCTTGTAGGACCAACCACGGCTAATCCAAGCCAGGACAGGGGTACAGTTGTCTAGGCCATGCTTCCTGCTCCCCCTACAACTGGGAATACCATAAAATAGACATGACAATTACCGGGAAGGAAGCAGTCCACGAGCTTATAATCACAGGCATCACCACACAGTGCCTATCAACAGCCACAGTGGACCTAAGAGAGCAAATCAAGATGCCACAAAACTACAGTACCTGAGAAAGCCAGGCCTGTAAGACACAAAGAAAAAGAAGAGCTACCAAGTAGCATGACAGTATGAAGACTGGACACCTGTGTTAGTCTGTTCTCACATTGCTATAAATACCTAAGACTGGGCAATTCATAAAAGTTTCAATTGGCTCACAGTTCCATAGGTTGTACACGAAGCATGGCAGCATATGCTTCTGGGGAGGCCTCAGGAAACTTACAATCATGGCAGAAGGGGAAGCCAGCACTTCACATGGCTGGAGCAGGAGAAAGAGAAAAGGGGGAGGTGCTAAACCATTCAGGAAGGATCTGCCTCCATGATCTAGTCACCTCCCACCATGCCCCACCTTCAACTTTGGGGATTACAATTTGCCATGAGACTGAGGCAGGAACACAGATTCAAACCATCTCAACGCCCACCTCCACAACTCTCAGCAGACTCTGCCCAGTTCCTGAGGCCCTGAGACATTAGTTGGGTTGGAGGCACACAGCAGGAGCAAGGGACATATGGGGAGTAAGGCAAAGCAGCTGCCCAGCAGCAGGACGCTGGGAAAACAGGGACAATGGGCAAAAGGAATCACCTTTCACAACTTCTGCTTGGTCCACGAGAAAGGCAGAGACCTCAATCCCAACCTCTGCTGGGAAGCTAACCTCATGGTGTGGGGGAGCCAGCT
>NW_012103131.1:3504409-3550941 GCF_000951045.1 Mandrillus leucophaeus | reverse complement strand
ACCTCATGGTGTGGGGGAGCCAGCTAACCTCATGGTGTGGGGGAGCCAGCTAACCTCATGGTGTGGGGGAGCCAGCTCACCCTGGTTGGTGAGAGCTAACAAATTTCCAGGAATTTAAACCTAGCCAATAGTAAGGATTCAGTTATACAAATTTATAAGTTATATTAGAAACAAAGGTAATAAGTGCTCAAAACTCACTTCATGTTTTAATCTCCATTTTGCTGTAATTATCTGTGCTCTTGAGATTGCACTTGACCATTATTTCTGTAAGGCAGAAAACCTAGGTCATGGTAGCTGCCTGCATCTCTTCCATGTTTCGTGACATCAGGTGGTAGCTTGAAATCAGCCACAGGGGGAGTATTTACACCATGGAAATTGGCAAACACTGCAAATCAGGCTTTCCTGCCCCCAACCCCATGGGCTGTTAAACATTTACCAGCACACAGCTGAGTTAAACCCAAGCCAAAGCACTCTTCCGACACACATGCCCTCTTGGCAGGAAGCCTGCTTTATGAGCTCACAAGAACCAAAGGTACTGTGTTGGCCAGGCCCTGGGTTCAGTATCTCTGAAGAAGAAGACACACTGGAGTGATTTCATTGCAGCTCTTGGGAAGAATGTTTGGCCTGTAAAAGAGCGAGCTGCCTAATAAATCTCAGAGATAAAGGCAGCCAAAGGGTCAGGACAATTGCTTAATTCTCGACTCCATAAATAGAGAAAAATTGCGCAGCATCCTAATTATTTCATTGTGGTTTGCATGTTGAAGTTATTGTTCTTGTTCTATTTGAGGAAGAAACACTACATGAACACAATGAGGGGAAGCCCTTTTTCGGAAATGCCCTCAAGCCGTGGCCGATCTTACCTCTGTCAGTTGCTGATTTTGGTCCCGCACATTTCATTTTTGAGGGATACTGGGTACCCACCTTTGCTCCCTGTTCTCTGGAGCTGTGCTGCGGGATACAGGGACTGCTAGGCATGTTGTGCCTGGTAAAAGTCTTACTGTATTTTGAAGACTTAGTACCCTAAAATGTCAACTATCATTTTTTTTCTATTGATGACCTGTTGAAATAGTCCTCTAAGGTGTACTGAGTTAAATGTATTACTGAAGTTAATTTCACCTCTTTACTTTTTTCATGTAGCTACTAGAAAATTTCTTGTGTAGCTCACATTTTTTCTGTGGGACAGTGCTGTTCTAGAGCCGATTTGTGGCTGGGAAGTGCAGCTTTGGAGAGAGGTCTCCCACCACCGTTATGAGGGGCAGTGCTATCTGACACAGAAAACCCTTCAGCCTGTCAGAATGCATCTCCAACCCCAGACCTCTCTATCCTCAGAATCACTTCTCAAGGGCTCTGATCATTTCTTTTCCTCCTCTCTTCATTCAGACCTGCTCCACAATATCCACACCAAGTGCCCAGATCCACCCACACCGCCTACATTAAGTGAGAAGCCGACACCTTTTTTCAACAGTGAAGACAGAAGTTTGCACTATCTTTCAGCTCCAGTTGGAGTTTTTTTGTACCAACTTTTAGGATTTTTTTAATGTTTAAAACATCATTACTATAAGAACTTTGAGCTACTGCCGTCAGTGCTGTGCTGTGCTATGGTGCTCTGTCTACTTGCTCAGGTACTTGTAAATTATTAATTTATGCAGAATGTTGATTACAGTGCAGTGCGCTGTGGTAGGCATTTTTACCATCACTGAGTTTTCCATGGCGGAAGGCTTGTTGTGCTTTTAGTATTTTAGTGAACTTGAAATATCCTGCTTGATGGGATTCTGGACAGGATGTGTTTGCTTTCTGATCAAGGCCTTATTGGAAAGCAGTCCCCCACCTACCCCCAGCTGTGCTTATGGTACCAGATGCAGCTCAAGAGACCCCAAGTGGAACCTCAGTTGATTTTCTAGATTCCCTATCTCAGGCCAGAGCCAAGGGGCTTCAGGTCCAGGCTGTGTCTGGTTTCAGGGAGGCCCTGTGCCCCTTGACAACTGGCAGGCAAGCTCCCAGGGACAGCTCTGGGACAGCAGGTAGAAATCTGGCTTCTGGCCAGGAAGTTTTGGAGAGAACCTGGGTTGCAGACAGGAATTTTAAGGTGTAGCCACACGAGGATAGAGACTGGAACACTAGACAGGCTGGAACTTGACCCTGAGTTGACCAGCCGTAAGCATGTTTGGCTCAAGGTTGTGCTTGATAGAAATGCCAAGCACTTCTTTTTCTGGCTGTCCTTTCTAGAGCACTGCCACCAGTAGGTTATTTAGACTGGGAAAGGTGGTGTTTCTACAAGAAACCTACTGCCCAGGCACTGCAAACCACCACCTCCCTGTACTGCTTGGAGCCGAGCAAATCACCACGATCATATATTCAGACAGATGAGGCTTTCCATGGGACCACAACTATTTCAGATGTGAACCATTAACCAGATCTAGTCAATCAAGTCTGTCAATTAAAAAATCTCCTTTTACTGCAAAGTTCAACTTATTGAAAATTAGGCAGACTCTTTATGCTTGCAAAAACTGCAACCAAATGGAATGTGATATTCATGGGTATAGCTCACGTCTGCTATCATTATTCGTAGATATTGGACAAAGAGCCTTCTCTATGGGGAATCCTCTTTTTCCAGCTTGGCTGCAGGAATCTTTAAAAGATGCTTTTAATAGAGTCTGAACCTATTTCTTAAACAAACACTTGTAACCTACCTGTTGAGCATCACAGAACGTGATAAAGAAATGAACCTGCTTATCAACTACCTAAATATGTGTGAGATGCTGGCTTGGGCAGCATCCCCTTGAACTTTTCACTCTTCAAATGCCTGACTAGGGAGCCATGTTTCACAAGGTCTTTACGATGACTAATGGCATGAGAAATACAAAAATACTCAGATAAAGTAAAACGTCATGATGCCTCTCACTTCTGGAGTGAGAAGTGTCTTCTGGAGGGGTCATGTATGACTGGTTTTCACATTAGAAGACAACTGACAACAGTTACGTAATTCACTCTGAGTGTATTATGAGAAGGGCTTCTTTTGGGGGTCAACAGTTTTCCTATGCCTTGAAACAAAGAAAAATATGTACCAAGAATCTTGGTTTGCCTTCCAGAAAACAAAACTGCATCTCACTTTCCCGGTGTTCCCCACTGTATCTAGGCAACATAGTATTCATGACTATGGGAGAAACTAAGTAAACATGTGACACAAACACACACAAAAGGGAACCTAGCTCTAATACATTCCAACTCTTATAGCATGCATCTGTTTATTCTATAGTTAAGTTCTTAAAAATGTAAAGCCATGCTGGAAAATAATACTGCTGAGATACATACAGAATTACTGTAACTGATATTACACTTGGTAATTGTACTAAGGCCAAACTTTTATATATATATATATACTATTAAAAAGGTTTACAGAATTTTATGGTGCATTATGGGGGCATTGTCTTTTTAGATGCCCAAATCCTTAGATCTGGCATGTTAGCCCTTCTTCCTATTATAAGAGGATATGAATTGAGTTTTTCTTTTGTTGTTTGTTCTTAGCTGTAATTCCTATGCTTCTATTTCAGAGAGCCAGGAAGACTTTGATATTAAAGGAGGTTAAAACTGTGATCTTATGCCATGTCATCAATGGCCACTTAGGGGCCGTGGCTGATGACACATTCGTATCTCTACAGTACTAATTTGTTTTTATAGAGCCATGCATTTTATTTCTGAATAAGAACATATTTAAACTAATATTCCCTTACAATACAGACAGTATTAATCCTTCCAAGATGCAATATTTATCAAGTGAAGCATATTTAACAGCAAATTCATAACTTAGGAAACGAACCAATAACCAGGGTGTTTTGTGGTGGGGGGAGGCAGGGGGTGGAGTACTCCTTTTTATATCCTCAAAACAACAACAAAAAGTTAATACTTATATATTTCAATGGCAATCTAGTGTTTTTTTAAAGATTGTATAGGCATGAATAATAGAGGAGGTTTGAGTTTTGTAAGGCCATCACCTGGAAAGTCAATGCGACTAGACACAAAGTAGCCCAGAGGCCACTTTTCTTCCTACATCATCTTACAGTTGTAGGTTCTATGACCTCACTTCATAGGTTCCAGGCAATTCCACTGAAAGGTTTGTCTCCTGAAATTTTTTAAGTTTGTTTTCCTGACACATGTAATCAGATGTGTAGCAACCGAGGGAAACGAAGCCTAACATCCTCCATTGTGGAAATACACACAGGAGGTTACACTTCCCAGGGTGGATTTTTCCAGCTTACACATGTGGGATGACATCACAGAAACCACAAAAGCAGCAAATTAAACTGTAGGAGAGTAAATACTCCTGACGAGTCTCGGGGGGGACATTTTTATGCCTTCTTAACTTTATGAGAATTCTCAGGCTGAACTATAGGCCATTGTTCCCTGGCAAATCAATACATCAATGCATCCTCAAAAAAAAAAACCCTGCTAACACTGTGTCAGAATGTTCTTAGGAGCCTATGGTCTCCACGGTGCTAAAAAGAGCCCGGTGCTGGGCCGACTGGCAGGGCTGAACGTCCTCCTGTCCCTTTGCCACTGATGTTTACTAAGCACTCTGAGCCAATGAGACCCCCAGCAGCAGAAAGGGTACAAGGCAGTGACAGGGCAGCAGGGCCAGATCTTTCTCATGCACCCTGACCTCTTGCAGACTTTCCTCGTGAGGCGTACTCATTTCAAAACTGCTATATGCAGGGCTCCCCTGCGTATCACTCAGGCTGAGAGATCCCTCCTCACTGCGCTCAAGATGGCCCCAGCCAGACACCAGTTACCCAGCTGAAAGTCATAAACCCTCCCAGAAGTCTCCCAACACTAGTGCTGACCAGAGGTGGGGCTCTCAGGCTAGGAGTTTCACACACTATGACCGGCTGCTGGGGGACACTGCAGGACCCCTTTCCTCCTCCTCTCCCATGCTAGAAGCCAGCCCTAGGCAGCTGCAGTTACTCCCTGTGACTCAGCAGCAGGCTGATTCAACACAGCTGCCCACGGGAAGCCAGTGGCCAATATTATCTGTTTACCTTTCCCTATCACCCAGACACAAGCCCCTTTCCCAGGTCAAACCCCAGGCCAATGCATCTCCAGTTTGTGACAGTCAAATTGCTATTTCCGTTGCCACTTCAGATCAGCCAAAGTGGTGATTGCTGCAGTGTGTGGCTGTCCCTACAAGGCCCACCCAAGGGATGCCCAAAGCCCAGCCTTCTCCAGGGCCACAGCCCAGAGCAACCCCACCAGCCTGAGTCCAGCAGAGGACCTCCCCACCCAATGTCTTGTTCTAATTAGAAGGGGAAGTTAGCCATAGAAAATCAACTTATAATTACAAAATTCTCTTACCTCACCTTAAAGTTCCTATTGACATCTATTGCTTTTAAACCTATTTCAAAACTCTGATACTAAAATGAATGGCACTCTAAGAAAGTTTGGGAGCCTCATGCTGAGAACCATTTCTGTGCAGTGAAGATGTTTCCAGAAGCTACTTACCTACATGTGAATGTGCCATTTTCTTTCCTTTTGTAGAGAAAATCCCCTTCACTTTTTGGAACAGTAATGACAGCTTCTAGTACAGCCATTTACAGTTTCATATGAGAAAAATTGAAAAGAATAACTATAAAATTGTTAAAATATCCAACAATGGATAATGATGGCCAGAAGATTTAACACATAAAGTAATTCTCAATGTAAAGCTATTCAGCTCTTCCAGGTTGAATGCCCTGGAACCCATCCTGACCTTCCACATCATCTTCAAAAAGCAGTTTCTCTGTTCCCCGTGATTCTCCTATAACGTAACGCTCTAGTCCTCCATTTAGCACATATTAAATCCTCCAAAGATTAAGTACCATGTGATTATTTTAGTTTTACAAAAAAAGTTGAATGGCATTTTATTTTCATGGCCTATAAGCAGGTACATTAGTAGGGCAGTGATAGGAAAAACAAATTAGACCAAAAAAAAAAAAAAAATCCTCTACAAATCCAAGGCAGGAAAAGTGGTGGCAGAGTGACTCATTCTCCTGTCCCTCCCATCAAGTCAAATCGGGAGGCTGTAGTGAATGCTTGTTCTTTGAATGTGTGGCAATTGTTCCTGGAACTCTTTAAAACGTGGCTATAGGCTATTTAGCACAGTATACATTAAAGATACAGTTACGTAAACCAGCACAGTCATTTTATAGTGCTTCGTCCATTTATCATGCTTTGGTTTGCTAATTTTTTCACGTACCTTTTTATATCAGTCTGTTGCTTTTGTACACATCTCTCATATTGGGGTTTGACAGGTAAACACAACCTGCTATTTCAGTAGAAAAAATTGTTACAAATATTAAACCCAATAAATAGTATAAAGGTAAATATCAACGTGTATCTCATTTGTTACTGAGAATGTTACAAAAATTGGGGGAAGGCCTTCATGTAGAAAAATGTATTCTCATTCATTTATAGATGCTTGAGAAAATTTTGGAACAGTACAAAAAGAAACTACGAAGGATGGTTGGCAGGCTGGGGGTGCATAAGGGGTGTGTGCTACCAGCCACATGAACGTGTGAGACTGTGGCACAGGAAGGAAGATGCTCACACACAGCATGGGGGGTGAGGCTTGATATGGTTTTTGAACAATATGAATGTATAACCTAACTTTTTAAAACTCATCTATTTACATAAGAAATCCAAAAAGCAAGCAAGCAGTGGTACAGACATTAATATCAGAGTTATTTGGTATGAAAAATTTAAGTGTATGAAAAATGTAAGTGTAAACAGGTGCCTATTTACAAGGTTAAGAAATGCAGCATCGCCGGGCACGGTGGCTCAAAAGCCTGTAATCCCAGCACTTTGGGAGGCCGAGACGGGTGGATCAGGAAGTCGGGAGATTGAGACCATCCTGGCTAACACAGTGAAACCCCGTTTCTACTAAAAAATGCAAAAAAAACTAGCCGGGCGAGGTGGCGGGCGCCTGTAGTCCCAGCTACTCGGGAGGCTGAGGCGGGAGGCTGAGGCAGGAGAATGGTGTAAACCCGGGAAGCGGAGCTTGCATCCGGCCACTGCACTCCAGCCTGGGCAACAGAGCAAGACTCTGTTTCAAAAAAAAAAAAAAAAAAAAAAAAGAAATGCAGCATCCAACTTAATAAAACTACAGAAAATACAAAGAAAAATACATATACAAAATGCTAATAAGAATAAAGGAATTTTTTTTTTTTTTTTTAAAAGACAGAGTCTCACTCTGTCACCCAGGCTGGAGTGCAATGGTGTGATATCAGCTCACTGCAACTTGTGCCTCCTGGGTTCAAGCGATCCTCCTGCCTCAGCTTCCTGAGTAGCTGGGATTACAGGCACGGGCCACCATGCCTGGCTAATTTTTGTATTTATAGTAGAGACAGGGTTTCACCATGTTGGCCAGGCTGGTCTCGAACTCCTAACCTCATGATCCGCCCACTTTGGCCTCCCAAAATGCTGGGATTACAGGTGTGAGCCACCACACCCAGCCGAAGGAGTCTTTATTCTTACCATTCTCCACCTATGATCACACAAGCTGGCACAAATTAGTACATATAAAACTTCAACCATAATTGATATATATATAACAGGATACTCAAAATATACACAATATATCATCTTTCCAAGTGCCTTGGAGGAAAAAAATTCTCAAAAAATAATTCCATATGCTAGAAATGTAATGATTCATTAGTTTTCAAAGATGAATTGCAGATTAGAAAACAGCAAGTGAAAACATTTGTAATAGCACACATGATGGTAGGGATTCTCAAACTCTTGGAATTAGAATAACTCACTTGTGATGCTTGTTCAAACCCATTAAAATCCATTGCTCATGCCCTTTCCTTGGAGATTCCAATTCAAAGAGCTGAGATGGGGCTATGAAATGTGTACTTAGCAAGTTCTCCCAGTTGTATTTTTCATCAAAAGTTTAGAAAACTTCTATGATAATGTAACTAAAGCACTGCTGGGGGAAAATTCATAGCCCTAAATCTATATATTAATTTGTAAAGGATGAAAAAGGGAATTTAATATCTACTATAAGTTATAAAAGGAACAATAAAATAAACCCAGGGGGAAAAATAGAAGAAATGAATTTGTAGACCTAAGGATAAGTTCATTAGAAAAAAGTAGAGCTAATAAAACTATGAGTTGCTCATTGGGAAAATTCAAACAGTGTATATAGACCACCTTCTAATCTCATTAAGCAAAAAGAAGAAAAAGAGCAAACATACATAGCATATGAGCATGAAGAATCCTGCAGTCCACCATAACCCAGGGAGATGATCTCAAGAATATAAGGATGGTTCGATATTGATCAGGAGGGTGGGCAGTTTTGCCAAGCTTGATGTCAACCAGAAGGGATGCACACTTCTTCCATAGAGCAGGCTAGTGAATATAGTCTACAACAGACCAAAAAATGAAACTAAGGTGAATGTCAACATTGACCACCAACCAAAGGAGGAACCTCTGGAGAGTTGTAAATGTGCTCCAATTTTTAAAGAGGTTTTAAAAATCTAATCTGGCAAATCTAAAGGAATATGCATTTGTACAAAAGGTAAAACACTCATGAAATAGTTAAGGAATGGACTATATATGGTCCACAAATCCAATTCCTAAATTGAATATTCTGTGAGCTCTTTGGAATAAAGCTGATTGCTAACGTCAATAAAACTGTGTGCTTTTTCTCTATGCCCCTCAGCACAAGCTTTGGAGCTTTAATTACCTTTTATTAGTCTTCCCCTACAGAAAAAAAAAAAAAATCCACTCCTCTACAGACCTTTGTAGCTGGTTTTCCCATGGGGCCAAGTTAACCAGTGTGTCTCTGGAGACATAAAATTCATGTGGTCTGTGTGCTCACTTTTTTGCTGATTTTGAAGTATGTTTGCTGAGTTGAAGCTCTACCACATTTGTGTCTTTAAGCTCCCAACCAGCAGACATGGTTGCGGTTAATTCCTACTTGTCTAGGAACTGCATAATCAGCATCAGAAAACCTTCTGCTCTGAAGACAAAATTTAATACACTACCCTTTGGCTACGTCGTCAGTCCATGAGCAGGCTAAGTCTTTCATTGTCAGGGCCTGAGTATATGCAAACACATTAGACCTGTCTGTGGTCTAAGAAGGCTGACCCTCAAGCAGACACCTCTAATAGAACAGAACTGGAGTCTTGAAATATGTATTTTGAGCTTTGATGTGAGGCCAACAGCTGAAGAGAAAATGCCTGGGCTTTTCGAAGGAGCACCGCTCCAGGAGGGAGCAGTGGCCTGACAACCAGCCTGGAAGCCCTAAGTTGGGAGGGCAGGATTTAATTGAAAACACATGAGGGAAAGAATTCCAGCAAGGCCTAGCGTGGTCGGAGGACAGCTTGCGGGGCAGGAGCCAGGAGTGGGAGACCCACGTGTGTTTGTGTAGCTCCGGTGCATCAATATTTTGTTTCATGTCTAACTCCAAAAGGCACAAGTGCAAGAAAACATCCCCATTCTACAGACGCCCAGTGATGGCAACACATACGCATGTGCTTAGGTAAAAAGATGTATTTCAAAGTGGGATCAGTGAATCTTCAATAAATAAATAAACGTACAGCCCTCCAAGATGCAGAATTTCCCATCCCTAGTTTAACAGTCACGGTTCACTTTGTTTTACGTGCATTTCGCAGATGAGTGGTGCTCTCATCAGCAGACACAAGACTTCTTTGGCCTCTGCTTTTTTTTCCTTTCTTCTAGTAAGGAGATTACACTCTGGATAAACAAAACAGACAGGAGAATGTAATGCAGGGTTTTGGTGGTTTGAGTCTAGAAGGACTACAAAATTAGCCTTGATAGGCAGAAAGAGCATCCCAACCTGTCTGTCAAAAACTCTGGCCATTTCTAGGACACCTTTGCCGAACTGCAACAGGAAACAACAAAAATTTTACATGCTTATAAATGTTCTTTCTCCCCCTCCGAGGAAAATCTTTACGTAAAGATGGACTCATTTACCTCATTTTTTATACTTGCATCTGCCCCTTTGTCAAGAAGTAACTGAACTAACTCTTCATGATTATTTAACACAGCCACCTAGAAAACAAAACCCAGGGTGGTTTGCATGAGCATCTCCCTCCAGGGCACACACAGCAGGGAGCACGAGCCTGGCGCGTGCAGGGTCCCAGCAGCCCCCCTGCAACCCACAAAGGGCCACTGTGGCTTTGCGTGGCCTGCAGGCACAGCACTTCCTCTGCAGCTGCAGTGGTAGCAACTCCAGGGAAAATGAAAACGGACCCTCCCTCTCTCCACACGAAAACCAGGACAGAAAGCAGGTTGTTCTTTGTTTCACCAGATCTGTTTTGATCCCACAGCAGTCCTGGGGACAGGGGCTCTTTACTCCTTAGTTATAAAAAGGCAACGAAGTATTCTAGTGATAGCCTCATGCCCTTATGAACAAGCCGACAGGGAACACACACACAGTCAAACCCAAGGGCTGGTGCAGGGCTGAACTCACAAGAATTGTCTAATTACAGAAAAAGCTCTGACCTTAATTCCACGCAGAAAACTGCCTATTTTCGGGAGGAGGACCTACCATAAGGGGCGTCTTTCCATTTCTGTCCTTCACATTCACGTTGGCTCCAGCATCAATTAGCAGAGAGGCCACCCTCTGATTTCCTGACACCGCAGAGACTCTCATGAGTGGGGTCCACCCTGAACCAGTGTCCACGACGTCTACCTGTTGCGCCAGAGAAACAGCTGTGTTAAGCCCAATTTCTTTTTCTTAAACTGATTCAAACTTATAAAAGGAATATTTGCTTGCCCCAATGCCCGGACTTAGATAGCAGTCTTTCTATATTTGGTTCACTGCACTGTTCTAATTTAAGTTACATTTCTGTGCTGCAAAGACATGTGTTAGAATCGCATTAGAGGGTGCTGAGAGGCCCCAGGGTCTCCCTGTCAGCTTCTTCACCTACATCCTTTAAAGTGGAAAAAAGGTGGGCTGGAAAAATTAACCGAACTACTTTCCCCTTGGCTCCTGGTGAGCTCTTATTTTCTCTTGCCTAACTTTCCTCACCTAGCATTCATTTTTCTTTCTTTTACGTATCGTTGTAAGGAGCTTTACATCCTTTCTGGAATGAGACAGTAATATATACACACACACTCTTATGCTCACCAATACTTATCAATTTTAGGCAGGAGACCTACAGGTACAATGCAGAACAACCAGATTCATTACACAAACTCTGTCTCAAAAGTCCGACTAATGGCTTCTCCAAAACAGTGTGCCCGGTAATCAGATGGCTATTTCCTGATCATCTTCTCTACACTGAAATCTCTCAATTTAGTGTTTTAAAATAAATATTTCAGATTAAGAAAATGTAAATGTTGTCTCTTCCAATTCCAGTGAAGACCTCACCAATCCACGAAGAGTGGTGCTGAAGTAAAGACAGATACATGTGTGTGCTCAGATACACACGTGCACGTGTACATGCACACATGCATACCATGTGCACCCATGCATGTAAGCATACATGAGCACATGCACGCACACACACACAATCTGTTACAGAAAAATTACTCAAAGATGAAGCACAGCTTTAGTAAAACTTCAGAATGGAACAACAAACAAGGAATTTCCAGGAGATCTTGGGGGCACTTCAGGGTATTTCTACGTATAAGATTATCCACTGTAACACGATTTGGATTTGTAGCTCTTCTTCATGCAAAGAACTAACCTGTGGGCAACACACTCCGTTATATTTAAAGAATAATAAAATAAGCACCTCATATTACATGATGCTTTATACAAGCTTTCACAACCCTCTTTACACACACTTTCTCTTTTGGTCCTAAAGGTTAATCAGAGGTAGGTATTTTTATTCTTGGTTTACAAACGATCAAACTAAATCTCAGAGAAGTGCCTTTCCTGAGATCACATGGATCATTAAATGCAGAAATGAATACCTAAGTCGCCAATAAGTCACTCTTAGTATATGATCATTACATTTGGGAAGAAGGTGGTGATTGGGTCCCAAGTCCTTCCTATGGGCTTCAGAAGCATCAGGTGAGCCATCTGCCAGAACATGGAGACTCATGTTGACATCATCCATCCGCCACCAGGCCAGTCATGTGGAAATCTATAGTGAACACATCCATGCTTACTGTTCTGTCCTCTGCAAAGTAGTTCCAGTGCTTCAAAGATGGAATTTCTCCCAAATAAGTATACTGATATCTGAAGCCCTGAGAGCCAACATTTCCAAAACTCCAGTATTTAAATGTTGATAGAGATTTGCCCTATTGTGAATGCTTCATTCATTCATTCATTCATTCGAGATGGAGTCTCACTCTGTCGCCCAGGCTAGAGTGCAGTGGCACGATCTTGGCTCACTGCAACCTCCACCTCCTGGGTTCAAGCAATTCTCCTGCCTCAGCCTGCCTAATAAGCTGGGATTACAGACACCCACCACCACACATGGCTAATTTTTGCATTTTCAGTAGAGACAGCATTTCACCATGTTCACCAAGTTGGTCTCGAACTCCTGACCTCAAGTGATCCACCCGCCTTGGCCTCCCAAAGTGCTGGGATTACAGGCATAAGCCACTGTGCCCGGCCTGGATGCCTGACTTCTTACAGCAAAGTACAACCTTCTTTTTCAACCACAGACTTTCACTAGGTGCAAAACCTGCCCAGAATTCATCATAAACCAATCAAGGAGTGTGTGGCTGTCACTACCACACATGGCACATGGGCCCAGCTCTACTATGGAAGCCCATAGGCTCAGCCTCCTGCCTCTGTGCCTGTCTCTAAAACATAAGGAAAATAAGAAATGTAATGAATTTTTAATGACTGAAATTTTTCCTATAAGTGGGCACTTTTCTTAATTCTCCAAAAGCAGCAGCAGGAACCAGGTAGATCCCATAACTGAAGTCTCACTTTCCCTCAATTACCCTTCAGAAACAAACTAGAACAAATCTACTGACATCTTCCAGGAGACATGACTTTTCTCAATTTGAGTTGATTTTCCAGGTCATCGACTTAATTTCTCAGCACTACACACCATCTGGCAGTCACAGATAGCACAGAACTTTGTCCATCATTCTTTAGTTCTATGCTTTGAAATTTTTAGCTGATTCCTTCAAAGTCTTGAACTAAAGTTTTCAAAGTTATCAGCAATTTCCATAATTGATCTAATTCTAATTACCCGTCTTCAAATATCTATAGATGTCCAAACAACACTGCTTCTATTTGCTAAATCAAATTTGCAGTTTCTGATAACATGAAATCAAAAGTAGACCAACTTGCCTGTTTCCAGGTAAAGACACAACTGAAATGTTCTATTCTTGATAGGGTCAGTTTGCTCTTTGGAAATTTTTTGTAATGACTAATCTTTAAAACAAACCAAGAATAAAAATTACCTAATTTTAGAAGCAACAAGAAGCACAATGGCTATAAGAGCTCTTAATATCTTTGTATCACCACCATTTGAGATAATATCTGGTACATGCTTAGTAAAGCTTTAGTGACAGACTGAATGAAGAAAGAAATCAGCAAATGAACAAAAGAACAAAGTAGAAACATCAGGCCGGGTGCAGTGTCTCACACTTGTAATCCCAGCACTTTGAGAGGCCAAGGCAGGTGGATCACTTGAGGTCAGGAGTTCAAGACCAGCCTGGCCAACATCGTGAAACCCCATCTCTACTAAAAATACAAAAATTAGCTGGGCGTGGTGGCATGTGCCTGTAATCCCAGCTACTAAGGAAACTGAGGCAGGAGAATCACTCGAACCTGGGAGGCAGAGGTCTCAATGAACCGAGATCGCACTACTGCACTCCAGCGTGGGCGACAGAGTGAGACTCCATCTCAAAAGAAAAAGAAAAAGAAAAAGAAAAATAGAAAAAGAAGAAAAAGAAAAAGAAAGTAGAAGCATTAGGTCCAGATCTGGATTCAGACATGTTTCTTTTCCCTACACAAGACAAACCCCCACGACAATCGGAAAGCTCACTCTCATGTCCATTCTAAGGTTTCAGGGGCTTTCTTGCTAAGTCAGAAAACTTTCTCCAGCATTTTGTAGGTTGACTAATCAAAGGCCCTGCTTCTGCCAGACCCCGTGGAGCAGCATTTCAGATTCTTGACGATATGTGCATGGTTAACAAGGCAGGTCCCGTACCTCACAGCCATCCTTTATCATCCACTCAATCACACTGCAGTGGCCTCCATCTGCAGCCCAGTGCAGAGCCGTACAGCCGCCCAGGTCTCTAGCCTGCCAAGAAGCGCCGTGTCTTCGGAGATATTTCACAACATCTAGGTGTCCCGCATAGCACGCCAGCATTAGACTGCAACATACGGAAGAAGCAGCATTTGACGATAAGCACAGTCACCGAACTCAGCTCCACTTTTTACCCTACCTGGCTTAAACTAAGAAATCCTAACTTGAGTGGAAAAGCCATGGGAATTGTTCATATAAAATGTACACATATCCATCAACTGATGTACAAAACGTGGTATATATCCATACAATGGAATATTAGAAATGAAGTGCTACAAACATGAAAGAACCTTGAAACACTGCACTGAAAGATGCCAGACATGAAAGGCCACATATTGTCTGATTCCATTTATATGCAATGTCCAGAATAGGCAACCTACAAGACAGGACTAGCAGGTGAGTGGCCGCCTGAGGCTGAAGGGAAGGAGTAATGGGGAACGATTGCTAAAGAGTGCAGGGCTAATATTTCAGGGGGGCAGGGGACGAATGTTCTGGAAGTAGATAGCAGTGATAGTTCCACAACTTTGCAAATACATTTTTAAATGTTGATTTGTATGTTTTAAAAGGTGAATTTTATGGTATGTAAATTATATCTCAATAAAAAACAAATAGTGACTGTAACTGAGGATAAGGTATTAGATTTTAAAACATCCGAAGTCCATGATATTCAAAAAAGAGAAAAGGAAAAAATACTCATTTGACACTATTAGAGATAACTATCAAACCAATTTCCTACTCTAAAAGTTGGTATCTAAGAAAAAATTTAATATTTTCTTTTTTTTTTTTTTTTTTAGGATAAAATGTAGTTTATGCCCAGTTGGTGGGGGGAAGAAGCCGTTTTTCACAGAAGACTGCCAACTAGTAAATATAAAAGAAACCATAGAGTTAGAAAAGCCCTTATTTGCAATTCCCTATTAAATAATTGATTCAGGCAATAAAATTATTGGCACTGAAATTATTGGGTAAAAGTTAATGGGGAGGCCAGGCGCAGTGGTTCACCCCTGTAATCCTTTCTCTTTTGGAGGCTGATGTGGGTGGATTGCCTGAGCTCAGGAGCTTGAGACCAGCCTGAGCAACATAGCGAAACTTCATCTCTACTAAAAACACAAAAATTAGCCAGGCATGGTGGCAGCTGCCTGTAATCTCAGCTGCTCGGGAGGCTGAGGCAGGAGAATCGCTTGAACCCGGGGAGGCGGAGGTTGCAGTGAGCCGAGATCATGCCACTGCTCGCCAGCCTGGGAGAGAGAGCAAGACTCTGTCTCAAGAAAACAAAAAACAAGCAAACAAACAAAAATTAATAGCGAATGAAATATTCACACAGCAATGAATTATTACCCCCAAAATTATTTTCTAAGTGCAATGGGAAAACTCTATCTTTACAAAGAAGAAAATTTGCTGTCATCACTCTAAAAAAATAATGAAACCTAGAATCACTACCTGTGAGACAACCTGCATCACATGCCTCCTGATGGATGTAACATGAAGTCACAACACCAGCTCTGAAGTATTCTTGCTAAAGTGTTAACCTGAGTCTAATTAAGCCTTTAATTTTTTTAATTCTTAAAAAATTTCACCTTGTTGCCCAGGTTGGTTTCAAACTCATGGCCTCAGGTGATCTTCCTGCCTCAGCCTCCCAAAGTGCTGGGATTACAGGCAGGAGCCACAGCACCCAACCTAATCAAGCCCTTAAGCCGGTCTTTAACTTTATTGTTAATAAAGGGATAGATGAACAAGTGAAATGCCTGCCCCACAACTGGGAGACAAGCAAATCCAGAACATAGGACATTCTAGAAGATAACCGGTCCGCTCTCCTCAAAGAGTCACTGCTATGAGAAAAAAAAAAAGTTTTAAAGAGAGAGGACTGGTCTAGAATAAGAGACTATAGAGAGAAAGGCCAGATGAAATGTGGGAACCCTGAATGGATCATGGTCTTGCCCCACACCACCTCCCAAACCCCACACGCCACCTCCCGAACCCCACACGCCACCTCCCGAACCCACACGCCACCTCCCGAACCCCACACAACACCTCCCGAACCCCACACACAACACCTCCCAAACCCCACACACAACACCTCCCAAACCCCACACCACCTCCCAAACCCCACACACCACCTCCCAAACCCCACACCCCACCTCCCAAATAAAGCTGTGGAAGACCTTTGGGGAACAGGTTGGGAGACCTGCACGGGTGGTTGTGTATCAATGATATTAAGGAATTAGTTGAAGTGTCTTAGAAGTGATATGATGTGATTACTATGCAGGTTAATGACCGTGTTTTTCGGAAACATTTTCTGATGTATTGAGGGGTGAAGGATTATGCTATCTACTAATTTCAAAATAGTTCAGCAAGAGTGGGAAAAAAGGAGAGACAAATACGGCCAAATATCAACTGCCAAGCCTAGGTGGGAGGTATACAGGTGTTGGTTGTACTATTCTTTCACTTTTTCTAAATGTGTAAATGTTTCAAGATAGAGTTCGAAAATAAAACAGAAGATCTTTCCAATAGGGAAACGTGCAAAGCCTCTGAGTGGTAACTGGAATATCCAGCCCCCAAGGCAAGGCCCAGCTGAGCTGAGATGGGGCCAGACCTCTGCAGCCCCACGTCCTCACACAGTCCTTCATTTCTTGGAGACCCCCAGAAGACAGTCAGCGTGGTGCAGTACCTGCCTGCCGGGTTTAGGGTGCTCATACTCCTTTCCCAAGCACTGGAGGGTCTTTAGAATGACCTTTGCTAAGGGAAGAAAACTTCACTTCTTAAATTATATTCTCAAATAGAACCCTAATTATCTGCATGACTTTTCTTTTTCGAGACAGAGTCTCACTCTATCACCCAGGCTGGAGTACAATGGCACAATCTTGGCTCACTGCAACCTCTGCCTCCTGGGTTCTAGTGATTCTCCTGACTCAGCCTCTCAAGTAGCTGGGATTACAGGCGCGCACCACCATGCCCGGCTAATTTTTTGTATTTTTAGTAGAGACAGGGTTTCACCAGCCTGGCCAGGCTGGTCTCAAACTCCTGACCTCGAGATCCGCCTGCCTCGGCCTCCCAAAGTGCTGGGATTACAGGCGTGAGCCACCACGCCCGGCCTATCTGCATGATTTTAAAATAATGCTTCTTTTCTGATTATAAAGTAAGGCATGGTACCTAGAAAAAAAATCCCATATTAGAGTCACCCATAACCTCACCTCACAGAGAACAAACTCTTAAGATTCTGTTGAATTTGCTCTAGGAGGTAAGGAGGATTGCTTAATAACCAGCCCCGGGGGCTCCGGGTTGCCCAGCAATGAGCTCATTGAGATGAGGCGCTCTTCCTTCCCAGGGATAGGCACAGCCCTGAACTTACCACCTCCCACTGGCAGAAAGCCACCAAGGCCCTCCAAGTGCCAAGCCGCTGGAGTCAGCCACCACCCCAACTGCCACCTGAACTCAAACTGCCTGGCACCCGCGGGGTCTGTTATCTGCTGCTTTATAAGAATGCCCCTCTCTGGTTCACAGGGTAGGAGAAAGGAAGAGCGGCCAGGACATAGCATGCTCCTGAGCATAGCCCTGCAGGGCATCCCACTGTGCCCCAGGGCAAGCCCACCAGGAATGGAGGACCCACTCCACTCGCCTGCTGCTGAGTTCCCTGCTCAGAGTCACACTCCCAGCTCTACACAAAATCCCATCTTTTCTCGCTTTGTATGATTTTCTCTTCTCACTGCCTTTTAAAAAGTGTTATTTCAGTTTCTTATTATTTCATATACTTCCCTGTTTACATAAGCACTGAAAACAATGTTCACATACTAAATATTCCATCATATGAATATATCATAACTTCAATCAATCCTCTATTGTTGGACATTTGTTTCACATTTTTCACAATTTAAAATAAGGAAACAACAAACACCCTTACTAATCATACTTGCATTTCTGATTGTTTCCTAAAACAGGATCACTGTGTTCCTGGATGTGGCTTACTTTGGAAGCACATTTCCGAATTGCTTTCCAGAAAGATTATACCAATTTACATTTCTATCAACTATATTTGAAAGTGCAGGTTGTTTCACTGCATCTTTACCAACATGATTATTTTTTTAATAACCAATTTGATTAGTAGAAAACTTTTTATTACTAGTAATGCTGAACATTTTTATATGAATCGCTCATATTGATTCTGCTATAAATTGTCTTGTGTAAACTGCTTTTTTCTACTGTGTGGAGGCTTTTTTGGAGTACATGTACGGGCGTGTGTGTGTTCTACACATTAAAGATGCCGGTAATTTGTCTATAATACATTTGTAAATATTTCCCTGGATTGTCCTTAACATTGTAATTAAGTTTTTAAAAATGTATAATACACTCTTAATCTTTTTCTTAATGATTCCTTTCAATGCACTTGTTCCTTTCACATTACAAGATAAAGCAATTATGCATCTGTGTTTTCTGGTCCTTTTTTATGGGTTTTTTACATTTAATTCTCAATTCATCTGGAATTTATTTTGGTACATGCTATAAGACCAGGATCTAACTTGACTTTTTCCTTCAAACATCCTGTTTTTCCAGTACATTCCTCATTGGTTTATGTTACTTCCACCATCATATACCAGGTTCTTAGGTAGATAGGGATCTACTTGAGGATTTCTATGCCATTCTACTTTTTTTCTGATTTGTTCCAGTATCATATTACTTTAATTACTATAACGTTATGAGGCATTTCAATAACTGTCAAGTCAAGTCCTTCCACATTCTTCCTTGACAAAGTTTTAGTAGATATTATCTATTTGTTCTTCTCGATAAATTACAATCATTTTGACAGGTTCCCAAGAATAATTCCATTTGAGGCTGCACTGAGCCTCAATGCAGTATTTGAGAAGAATTAAAAATTGTATAATACTCAATCTTGCCATTCTGGCATATGACATGTCTTTATTTCTTACATTTTTATATCTCTCAGTAAGGTTTTTAGGTTTATTTTTTCATTCAGATTTCCTACCTTTCTTGTTTTCATTCTATTTTATTTCCCCATTATATTTATTAACCAGTAATTGCAGGGATTTAAGAAAGTATTTTCTTTGCCTTGTTTGTCCACTTTACTGAGCCTCCTTATTAAGTCCAAGTTTTTCAAGTTGATTCTGTTGGGTTCTACAGGAAATAAATCACACCTCTTATCTCAGTTCATATCTTCCTAAGTAGATCAGCCCTCAAAATACTGTCTAATCATGAAATAACAAAATATATCTGAATTTACCATATGCCAGGAACTGTTTTATGCATTTTTCATATTAGCTCATTAAATGCCTACAACCTCTAAGTACTTCCATTATTCCAATTTTACAGACACGAAACTGAGATACGGAGAGGTTAGGTAGCCTGTCCAAGGCCACACCACATCCTCAGAGGGATGCAGATTTCACATCAAGCTCTCCACCACTCTCCTGGGCTTCACTACTAGTTTCGGAAAGGAATTTGCCAATACTAAGAATGACACTGGCTGATTGAGATGATTTAAAAAATAAAAGAAACCTTTGTATGCTGCAATCAAAGGAATCCTTCATTTAACAGACACTTCCTGCCTCCCATGTGCCAGACACTGTTCAAAGGCTGAAAGTATCCTTCACTTTAAAAAATAAGATACTTTTTTCAAGACCATCCTGGCTAACAGGGTGAAACCCCATCTCTACTAAAAATACAAAAAATTAGCCGGGCGTGGTGGCGGGCGCCTGTAGTCCCAGCTACTTGGGAGGCTGAGGCAGGAGAATGACGTGAACCCGGGAGGCGGAGCTTGCAGTGGGCTGAGATTGCGCCACTGCACCCCCAGCCTGGGCGACACAGCAAGACTCCATCTCAAAAAATAATAAAAATTAAAAAAATTTAAAAAATACTTTTTAAACTTTTTAATATACATGCCAAGTTACACCCAATTTTTGTTTTGCGTCTACACAAATAACGGTTTTCACCTTTAATCTACTGCTGGGAAGTGTTATGTTAAAAAATTTCCTAATACCCTCCGGAATGGCCCTCCTAGGTGGGAGGGAAGAGATCTATAAATACCTACACACAAACAAACACACAAATAGCTGTTTTTTCTCTATTAGATTTTAGCAATAAGGTTATCCTCTGGAGCATTCCAGTTTGCTCTCTGCTCCGGAAAAGCCCAAGGTTATTATCAGTGCCTAGAAAATCTGAACAGGTTCACTAGTAGAATAGTCAAGCCACGGAGCCTACATTGGAGGTAATTTTTAAATGAATTTTTCTAGTTTCTTGCATGGACATTGGTTATTTCGAATTTTCTACTTCTTGGGTTGACATGGTGGTTTAAATTTTCTCAGAACAAAGTATCCATTTCAATGACATTATCTACTATTATAGACACAAACTTCTTTTCATGTTTACATTTTCTCTATAATCATCGTTATTGTCCTCTTTCAAACTTCTAATTATTTTTCTTCTTTCTTAGATTTACAAAAGATCGGTGTATCTTACTAGATAGTTGCCTCTTAAACAGAAAGCTCTTACATTTCTCAATAATCTTTCTACTTTTTAATCAATGTCTACTTTTAATTCTTTCATTTTTCCTACTCTCCTTATACTTTTTTTCTTTTCCCTTTTCAGATTGCTGTTATTCTTTTCAAACCTGGAGTTGACAGCTTAGTCTCAACCTATGAGTTATTTGGAAAAATACTTCTTAAATTTATAAGTGATATTTAAGATATTGTTATTTAAAATCTATTGCTGCATTGTGTTCAGAGAATGTAAATGTAGAAGATAGTCCTTCTGATTTGAGGAGTTAGTTGGGGTTTTCTTTACGGCCTGCCCCAGAAGGTCAGTGTTTGGCAGCTGTCCGTCGATGCAGTCTGCAGTGCCCAAGCCCCGGTTCCATGTGTGTCGTGACCGCAGCCCCTGAAGCCAGGGCCTGGCATTTTGCTCAGTGTTTCACCCATGCACCAAGCACAGCGCCTGGCAAGTAGTAATCAGTCAATAAACACGGGTTAGCTGAAATCAATTGATTAACTCTAATGACTAGATGAGCGAGTGTGTTTAGGTCTTTCAGGAACACTCATCTGCCCTTGATGTGTGTCACATTCTTCCCCTGAGCTTTTCCTGTAGCGTTCTCAGCCCTCCAAGGGAACATGTGCCTCTCACCTCAGGAAAGTGCTCTGGGCGTCTCTCTGGTGGTGATTTCTGTCTGCTTCTTTAGAAACAACGAAGATTTCTTAGCAAAGAGTGAGGCTGAAATGCAGCGGGGGCCTGAGAGAGGCACGGGGTGCCGGGGGCAGGCGCTTGTACCCACGCGCCGCGCGGCTAGCCAGAGCTGCTCTGTAGCTGCTGTTTCCCGTGCACTGCGTGTCCACTGGGCACGGCCACCACGCCAGAGAAGTCACCATACATTACAACAGATGCCCGCCCCCCACAAGCACCCTGGTGAGTGAAAGCACAAGACCATGTGAGCAAGCCAGCTTTTGTGATCGCCATCTTTCCTCGGGGACCCACTCACCTCTCAGGACTGTCAAAAGAAACTCGAGAATATGTTTGGGTGAAATCATAGTGCCTCTGGGCACAAGCCCAGCAACACAGTTCTGAGAACATCAGCACATTTTCAGTCATATCCCACCTCCTACCTGTCCTTGCCACTTCCATTCTTCAGATTCACGTCTGTGCCATTAGAAACTAGGATTTTCACAAGCCTAAAGGAAACAAACTGAACTGTAGCTAGATAAGTCACTTCGATCACTCAGCACCCACAATAGTCCAGTCGAAAAAGATTAACACAGCATCCAAGATGCCTCTGTGCAACAGTTTCTTCTGCACCTTCAGAAGCCAGCTGGTTTTCACACCAGGCACCATCCATTAAACCAGAAAACCACCTCCTCATTCCAAAAACATAGGCTTTTCCCTTTCACACAAGTTATTCACTAAAATCAAATGAAAGCACGTGAAACAAATTGGGCTACCAAAATAATTCACTGTCCTTTGAATGGCCATTTTTTAATATATTCTTAAATGGCAGCATTTAATGAAAAGGCATTTATGTTTTTTTCAAATGGCATTTAATTAAGATATAAATGAAAATAAGGTATTTCTATTAATACTTATCTCTGCGTGGAATAGATAATGAGGGTATATCTGTGAAAAGTATATCTTAGCAACCTAGCAGAAAGTTTTCCAGAATATCCCTCTATTTTTTAAAAAGAAAAATTCAAATTCCAATAACCAGTTTTCCAAGAACTTAAAAATATATTGCATGTAATTAAATGGCTACCCCTCTTCCTCAACATATGATTTACATTCTCTCCTGCATATTGTATAACTTTATGATTTACATTCTCTCCTGCATATTGTATAACTTTATGATTACAACAGCGGGATTTCCAAGTCATCGCATGGTACGGACGGTTTGGGAGACAGAAAAGAAACTGGGTTCCTCCATGGCCCTTTTTCCTCCCATCCTTATCCTGACCAGAGTCTCTGAATAAAACAAAAAGTTAAATCCCCAAGATTTAAAAAACAAAGAAGAAGAAGAAGAAGAGTCATACCTGGTGTATCCTTTCTGGGCAGCAACCATCAGAGCGGTAAAGCCAAACTTATTGGGAACATCAACCTTAACATGGCTTGGGAAAGACAGAGAAAAGAGATGAGCATGCTCAGTACAGCTACTGCAGAGTCAAAGCCAGTGGTTCTCGTGGGGCTCAGGTGGCTAAAATGGCTCGTTTTACTGAAAATTCCAATTTCTTTGGGGCCATTAAATCTTTTCTTGTCTTAGACTGCTAAGGATCTTCTAAACTATATGCCTAATATTCTACGAGATTCAATTGCATAATAAAAGAGAAAACTGCTGTAATTTCACTTAAAATATGCACACTTTAGCTCAAAGCCATCGTGCCGTCAGACGTAGCACTCTTAGATGAACACAGCTCTTTAAGATAGCTGAGGACAGTATCTTCACTGCTGACTCTCAGCTCCACCGAACATGAGTTTGTATTGGTGGAGACTCGAGCTTTCTCCTTGCCTCCCATCTCACCTACTGGGTAGAGAACAGTACTGTTCAGGGAAGAAAGCGGAGGTCTTCACGCACATTCTCCAGCACAGCAGCTTTGGCTTTTTGTGGGAACCTTCTCTTAAGAGCTCCAAATCATAGAGCCATAATTCACAAATGACTTGTCTTCTAGGGCACTCAAAACTATTGATTCAAAAAGAACCTAGGTAACATCATCTACTTTTCATGTAGGAGGCAGCTTCAAACGTCTCATCTGCAGCAGCAATATTCACCATTTTCCCTCTAGTGTTATATCAACCTTTTAAATTAGAAAGCAGTTGATTTGGCGATTCCCTCGTTTCATCAGAAATTAGACATGGGCATCTGGGGGTGAAATTTGTCTAAATGCTGTGGCTTATAAGCAAGATACAGAAATCATTTCTGGAAAGAAAATATGATACCCAGCCTTGTAATTTCCTTTTACAATTTCTATTACACGATTACAAAATATAACATTTACATGGGGCTTCACGAGCATCTTTATTAACTATGGTTTATTAACTCACACCAGTCACCTGAGATCCATTTTGGAGGCAGTTTCAAAGGCATAGGAATTTTTAGGAAAACAAAATGAAGCTACTGCATGTATTTCTATGCACTTTATAGGCATGGGGGAAAAAAAAGAGACTGACAGAGTTCTCTCACCCTCCTTGAAGTATTCGGACAAGCAAATCTTCATCATTCACATTAACAGCCCGATGCAAGTGCTCGCTACTTATGGGCTCTCCTGGAGAAACGAGATGGAAGGCAATCATCCAGAACATCAAGAAAGGAGACTCCTTCCCCCCCATCTTCCTCCTGTGGCCTTCGGGGGATCATCTCCAGGAAGGCGCTTGGCTATTTCTGTAAGTATATCTTACATTTCCTACTCAACTGCTTCTTTTACCGAAAAAGACCTTGTTTTCACATGTTAACACAGCATCCAAGACGGCTCTTTGCAACCGTTTCTTCTGCACCTTCAGAAGCCAGCTGGTTTTCACATATTAAGAGAACATTTTGACTGACCTAAAGGCTTGGGACATTTTCAAGTTATAAAGTATTGCTTTGTGAATGTTATTTTGATATTTGGAAATAATCCTTTCAGATTTCATAAGACCTAATAAATGTCTCCTACAAGCAAGGAAAACCTCAGCAACTGTCACAACATGCTAGTTTCATTGGCCAAAGAGATGTTAAACTATTTTGGAGAAAAAAAAAAAAAAAAAAAAAGGATAAAGTGCTTTAACATTTGAAATTAAAATTTTCAATTCTTCCCAGGAATGTGACATACATGTTGGCCTTGTCTTCTCTGAGCTTGTGGGGTCAGGGGGCTTCTACCCACAGGGAGGTGGGGAGCACCAGGAGAAAACTCAATTAGGGGAGAGAGCTTGCCAAGCGGAGCAGACCCAGGAGTCCAGAAGCCTAAAAGAACAATGGGCCACAGTCGGGGAGGGCATCCTCTGTACAGGGGACATCAGCTCCACAGCAAAGCCAACAGGCAGGCGGGCAGCACAAATAGAGGGAGAGTAAAGGGCTAGGAGAAGCCGCCCATCTTTCTAGGAGTTTCTGGTTTCATTTGTTCCTTATTCTACACCTTCTAATTTTAAAAAGGATCACAATTAGGCTTAAATGAAATAATACCAGTGTAGCACTTGGAATAGCACCTGGCACATCGTAAGTACCCAGCACACGCCTGTTGTTGGGGTGACAGTAGCAGCAGCTGCCATCGTGAGTGGATACAGCCCCACCGCCTCTTAAATTCTCCAAATGTACGCCCAGCCCCTCACCCACGCGTGGCAAGCGTTTGAGTTTATAATCCCTGGTCTAAATAACCTCAAAGGTCTCATTCATTCATTCAACAAACCTAAGTAATGTACATACCAAGTCCTGTGCTAGGCTCTGGAGGGTTAGCATGAAAAGAGCTAACCATTAGCTCCCATGCTCCCTTCCACTGTAGTGCCCGCTTTCAGCCCGTTATTATTCTAAACCTGAAAGAAAATATCCACTGCTGCCCCATCCTCCCCCACTGTACCCTACACTGCCTCCTGGGGCTCACCCACCCTCCCCCACTGTACCCTACACTGCCTCCTGGGGCTCACCCACCCTCCCTCCTCCCCCACTGTACCCTACACTGCCTCCTGGGGCTCACCCACCCTCCCTCCTCTTAACCCATCCTCCCCCACTGTACCCTACACTGCCTCCTGGGGCTCACCCACCCTCCCCTCTTCTAGTCCGGCCCAGAGAGATCAGCTTGCCTCCCTCTTCCTGCTCCTTATGGTAGAAAATCTCTCTGGGATGCCAGTTCCTGGGCCTAGGAGCCACTTTTTCTTTGAGTTTCCTTGGAGGGTTTCAGTGGTGCAAAGTGAGTTGGGCAATGTACAAACTGGGAAAACAGTGAGACAGGAGAATAAAGGGATTTCTCCCAGAATGATCTTTAGCCGATACCTTTTCCTTTCTTTCGTAAAAATAAATTTATGCCAAGTTTAAATTATTTTGAAATAGCAATTTTGTCTGCTAGAGCTTGCCAATCGCTTACAGATTTTTTTTTAGCTACATTATACTTCCATCATTACATACAATTTTTAGATCAAAAGTGTCAAATAAAAGTCGCACAATAACCTGTCAAAGGCCAAGGCTCACAGCTGTCCCTGGCCTTCTAAGGCAGGTCATGCTGTGCCCAGTGGTTTCACTAGTAGGGCTTAGGAAGGAGGCAGGGTTTTATACCCCAGAGGACATCTGGCAATGTCTGGTGACATCTTTGGGTGCCACAACTAAGGAGATGGTGCACTGGCATCTAGAGGATAGAGGCCAAGGAAGCTGCGAAGCATCCCTGGTGTGCAGGACAGCCCCCCACAACAAGGAACCATCCAGTCCCCAAAGGTCAGTAGTACCAAAGTTGAGAACCCTGGGCTAGATTAATAAGGACTTAAAATCATCATGTGTTTCATCTACACTTTAGATGGATGAACTAAACCCATAGACTGTTTCCCTTTCTGTTGCTAACCAGAAGAGAGTGGTATGTTTATAAAAGTCTTTGTTATCCCATTAATAGGCCCCATGTTCTCCTAATCTCAAACTTCAGCTGCCACTAAAACATAAAAGCAAGTCATTTGGATAAATCACTTATAACAACATATAAAGCTCATTCTATTTCTACTAAGTTGTACAATGTGTAGTATCCTAAATCAAATCCTATGAATTAAGCTGTATGTAGGCTTTTTACACAGTGCTTTTAAAATTCTCCTCCAAACCATCAGACTGGGAGTCAGAAAGGCTAAGTTGTGCAAGGTCGCCCAGTTAGGAGAGAGCAGCATCAGAGCCAAGGCCAAGTCTTCCATGAGGCCCACTCGTTCCCTTTAGTATTTAGTAAATGCTGTAGTACCGACCAATTCACTATATGCTTCCACTCTTACTAAATTCTGCAGACAGATGAACATCTTAAGTAAATGTGATCCTCCCCCAGTGTTAAAAGAAAGGGGATGCCTAAAAATCTTCCAAAAAGCGCTACCTGCTTGAGATGTTAGGGAAAGTTCTAAGGGCGCACCCCCAACCACGTCTCTGCACCGACCCCATCTACTCCACAGCCTCCATCTTACCGAACAGCAAGGCTCTCCCGGGGGGACACTTCCTAGCACATCCTAACCAGGAAGCTCTGCAGCATGCAAAGGTTGGAAAATGAAACAAGTTCACTGCATGCTTATAAGCTAGAGGACCGCCTGTAGCAAAGACCAGGGCTTTCAGTATCAGGATATAATAAATGTAATGCCAATTCCAGCTTCCACAGGAGGTAATGAGCACTTCGCAGCTTACTCTGAGAACAAAGGGACACCTCACAGAAGAGAGGGGAATCGACATAATTGTTGCTCAGTCCTTGCTTGCTGAGCAGTGACCACCGTTGCAGGGTGTGAGAGCGCTTTCTCAGCGTTAACTCCTCAACTGTCCTCACGCTACTACCAAGAGTGAAAGGAGGGACTGAGGATTACACTGGAACCTGTGTGAAGCAACAGAGGCACAAAAACATCTCCATTTACATGAATTTGACAAAGAAACAGAAAAAGAAAAGACCCTTGTTTGCAGTGCACAGCAATTCTTCCTACTCCCACTATAGGCAGGAGTCCTGAGGAACAGAGAGGAAATTCCAGGGTGAACAGAATGTTCCGTTCCTCCCACCCCTGAATCCTTCAAGACTTTGTGGGCCTGGCCCAAGGGAATGCCATCAATAAGTGCAACTGAATATTTTTAAAAGGCCGGCTGTTGCTCTGCAGGTTTGTTTTTCTAGTGTTTACCCTGAGTGTTGCAATTGCAAATATCAAACTGATCCTGCCTATGGTGAGGATGTAAGCCCATGCGTTCATCTGAGCAGGATGGAACTCACCAGTCAGACCCAGGTGAGCGGGGACACTGATGAGAAGGGCAGAGCAGGGCAGAGTGGTCTTGAGGAAGCCATCGTTCATATTCTTTAAGAGGGTTATTTAGCTGCAGATGTACCTGCAGATATTATAATATGGTGATAACACCTTTCTTGGTGGAATTTTAAGTCTTTATTAAAAGCAGTGAATAAATCACGAGCTCATTGGAGAAGATATTTGCCAATTAACAAGTAGCAGCTGTTTTTCTTTCTTTATAAGGGCCCAACTGATTAAAATTGTATGCCTCATTTAAGCAAGAATCTCGTGTACTTTACCTGGGGGAAAAAAAAAAGCTGTGCATTCTTTATTCAAACAAAGTGCATGCCTCTGTGATTCATTAAAACACTCTCAAACTGAATGCAAATTATCACCACACAGAAGCATTTGCACTTGCTCTGTATCATGTGCACATTTTCAGTTCTTTGTTTAGCATGATCTGCCTCCTTAGGAGAATCTGCTTTGGATATTATAAATATATAACAATAGCATAAGGGAACTGCAGCCAGCCCGCAGAGCCAAGAGCCTTCCCCAGCTAGGAGGAGGAGGACACCTGATCCTCACCAACCAGTCCAGCCTCCTGGGGCTGAGAAGGCTTCCTGGCTGCAGGCAGTGATGCTATTATCTGGCAGTGAAATGGCCAGGATCACTCCCCCAACACACACACACACACACACACACACACACACACACCCCGGTCACCACCACACACTCATCCTTGCAGGAGGCCTCATCTAATTAGTCATGGAAACCATGGGGCTATAAGGTCAGACACCTTGCACCAGCTCTCCATGGCTGCCTCTGGAGCCAGCTCAGTGGGAAGAAGGCACATCTGGCCCACAGGCACAGTCTGATACGGTTTGGCTGTGTCCCCACCCAAATCTCATCTTGAATTGTAGCTCTCGTAATTCCCATGTGTCATGAGAGGGACCTGGTGGGACGTAATTGAATCATGGGGGCGGGTCTTTCCCATGCGGTTCTCATGATAGTGAATTAAGTCTTCATAAGATCTGATGGTATTATAAAGGGAAATTCCCCTGCACATGCTCTCTCTTGCCTGCCACCATGAAGACATGCCTTTCCTTCTTCTTTACCTTCCACCATGGTTATGAGGTCTTCCCAGCCATGTGGAACTGTGAGTCCATTAAACCTCTTCCTTTATAAATTACCCAGCCTCAAGTATGTCTTTATTAGTAGCATAAGAACACACTAATAAACAGCCCTTCCTAAAAGAGCTCCAAATGGTATGCCAACCCCATGTAAACTCAGGCCAGGAGGGCCAAAAGCCCCTGCCCTGGCTTTGATGTGCTATTAAGAGGATGCTAGAGACCACCTGAAGCCCACCATGGAAGGCTGCAGAACCAACCATATTCACCCTCACGTGGAAGGTTCGGGTGAACTCTCACTGGCCAGCGGAAAACTAATACATCTCCCAACAAACGTAAATGAAACCTGAGAAAATCAGTGTTTCTTTTCATACTCTTAATTCTGCCACTGGTCCTTAATTTTCACCCATCCATCCATGATCTTTTTTTAGAGAAAGGGTCCTGCTCTATTGTCCAGGCCGGAGAGTTCAGTGGTGCCACCATAGCTCACTGCAGCCTTGAACTCCTGGGCTCAAGCGATCCTCCTGTCCGGGCCACAGGCACACACACTGACTTATTTATTAAGGATCTCCCACAAGCTGAAGATGGCCAACCCATCACCCACCCTTTTGGAGCCCGCAATGTAGGTGGGAGACCAAAAGGTAGACAAACACTTAAGAGAAGATGCAAGAAGTGTTCACAGAGGTGGGGAATACTGCTCTGTACCTGGGGAGGAGGGCGAGCATGTGACAGAGGAGGGGAAAGCTACACGAGGCATCGCCCCCACGTGCTTGCCCATGGAGCAGACTCAGTGAGCACAGCAATGAAGTGAGTGCTCCAGGGAGGAGGGCAGAGGTGGGGGTCTGCGGAGTGGCAGAAGGCCTGTGGGCGGTGGGGACAGCAAGAGGATGGGAGGGAACAGAAAGGTAGCCTGGGACGGCGTCCTGGCTGGGGTTGCCCGGAGAGTCTCTGTTCATACGCCTGGCTCCCTTTGCCACCTCTTCCTCCTACCCCTTCTCCTGCACGCCCTCTGCCTTCCTTCAGCACACAGAGCTCACGTTCTGCCGTCTTCGCTTTCTCGTAAGAACCCGAGAGGTAAGTACGTTCCATATGACAGCAAATGTTCTCAGCACTGCCGGATGAAGGAACAAGCCCTCTTTCTTAACCTGAATCCCCAGAGTTGACCATTTCACATCAGAAGTCTCCTCTGAAATTGTGTTTTTCACAGTTAAACTCCCAGTTTGCTAAACTCAGATCCTGTCCCCTAATGCCAGGTCTGCAACTGAAGGTACCGCAGCTCAAAAGCTGAGTTAACTTTAGTCTACACAAAAATTGTCATGAAGAAATGCCTAAAGGACACAGCTGAAAGCCACAGAAAGCACATACCTCCAAGCCAAATGCTACCTGGACTGAAACGGAAAAACAGCTTTGCTCGCAAAGGAAGGCTTCCTTCGTGCAGCTGAAAAATTACTCCCCTGTGTTTTCAGTGGGTGGGCCGTGGAGAACACTTGTGACCATCCTAATTTTTACAATGTTCTTGCTCAGAGATGGTCCTGGACACAGCATCTTTAAAATGCTTTAAAATACCAACCTCAGAAACAACCTTAAAACTCAGCTGGCTGAAGGGCTCAGAGGTCTCCATGTGGGGCTCTCCCTTGCGGGGTTCTCCATGGATGCAGCAGCACTGTTCGTTCTCCCTCACTCACCATGACCCCAGGAATCGGGTTTGTGTGGCGAGTTAAGACGCACACCCTGGGGTTGTCTAAAATGGACAAGACGCTGGATGGAGCTGCTCGTCCGAGGACGCTCAGGCAGGCGGCCTGCTTTGCTGCATGGGGACGCTTAGGCTTACCCAGCCCACATCCCTGTGGCCCATTTCCTAAGAAAGGTGACTCTACCCTTTTGTGCTGAATGGCTACTGACAGGACAGTTTTGGCACAAAAATAGATCTCCCAGTTTGTGAAAGCAGAATTAGACTTCCCTGACATTACAAGTTATGGCAAAGGCCCAACTAGTAAATACTGTTGCAGTGTTTAAAAATGGTATCATTGCCGGGCGCGGTGGCTCAAGCCTGTAATCCCAGCACTTTGGGAGGCCGAGACGGGCGGATTACGAGGTCAGGAGATCAAGACTATCCTGGCTAACACGGTGAAACCCCATCTCTACTAAAAAAAAATACAAAAAACTAGCCGGGCGAGGTGGCGGGCGCCTGTAGTCCCAGCTACTCGGGAGGCTGAGGCAGGAGAATGGCGTGAACCTGGGAGGTGGAGCTTGTAGTGAGCTGAGATCCGGCCACTGCACTCCAGCCTGGGCGACAGAGCGAGACTCCGTCTCAATAAATAAATAAATAAATAAAAATGGTATCATTCCTGCTTCTGGTAAGGCCGAACAAGAGGCACAATATTTTCATCTCTAAATTGCTTGTCATCTCCATTGATCTAGAGACAGGTGAGCGTGGAGAGGCTGAATACTCACTGGTCGTAGACACTGAGACGAGTGGGCTGTACTCACACTCCCCAGAGGGGCTGGTGACCTTCAGGCGAAATCTGTACAGCGTCCTTGGTTCCAGACCTTCAACAACATGCTTCGTTGCATATCCCCTAGACAGGAGGAGACAAACATGCTGACAACACCAGGTAGCTTAATCTGCACTCTCTGATAAGACACGAGAAGAGCAGGTGGAAGTGATGTTCCTTCTATTTCCAGGACACAGCTGATGGATCCTGCTTTGCTGAACTCCTAGAGAATGAAGGACAAGTCCCACATGGCACCTCTATCCCTACCCAGCAGGTGCCCTCTGTCCCATAGGGCCTAGTCTGGGACCTGACACATAGCCAGCATGCCGTTTTGTACTTTGGAGAAATAATCACGTTAACTGTGACATTTGTCCTCAAGTGACAAAGTTTTATGTTTGAAAGATAAGACAGGCAGTCAAATTGTATATATGTAATTTTCAAGTGGGGGCCATCTAGTGGTGGGGGCTGTGAGGCTAATACATGGCTGCATAACTATTGCAGGCAAAATACCACTGCAGGGAAAGGACCTGAAGAAGTCACATGCAAGATTGCTCGCAGCCCATGAGCAACTTCCAGTAGAGCTGGGAGCTCAGGCAGCACACAGAAACAATGCTAACATCATGCCCCATGGTCAAGTTCATCTTAGGAATGTTTGTGGGAAATGGATGCTGAGCACTTCTGGGAGAGAAATCTGATGAAAGACTCACGATGGAAATCCACACACCTCCAGAGGGAAGCAGGACTGAGTCTAAACATTTGCAGCCTGCAAAATGAGCACCAAGAAATGCAGCTAGGCAGTTTGCCTGGCTGCTCAGAAGATGCTGGGACCCAGCGCAAGTGCTAAGATAGGACCCCACCCTCTGCTTGTGAGGCAGGTCCCAGGAGCCTGGCTTTGAGTGGCATGCATTCTACAATATCAGGTCTCCAAAAGTTGACAGAGCTGTACATATTTCCCAATATTACCCAAAACCTCTGTTACCCATTTCTCCGTTCTGCCAACATTCTTCTTATCTGACTAAACTCCATGTATCCCTTTTCAAATCCTATCTCAAAATTTTTCTTTTCTTCTACTCAAAGGCTTGGTTTTCGAGAGGGGTGTGTGTGTCATTTCCAGCTCTTACTTCTTTCCTGCTTCAACACTTAATCCAGTTCTTCTTCTCCTCTCTTGGATCATTCTCCATAGCTCCTTAGATGCCAAGGTTACCATTGTTTCCCTCCAGATTTTTTTTCCTGTCTCTAGTTTTTACTTTTATTCTCAATAGATCCTCCAAAGATACCACAACTATTCTTTGGGATTCACAACTAATTTTTCAAGGATGTTTATGTGCAACTAAATATTTATACATCGATTCCATTCCACACAACTCAACAAGTGTATCTAGTGTATCTAGCGCCCATTATTTGCAAGGTGTTGGAACAGGCTGGGATGCAGCCCTGCACCAGCTCAGGGCCAAAATGAACCTGTCAACACTAAGTTGAACCCAACTTCCTACTGATGGGGTAGCAAGAAGAGGGGCAGTCAAGGACTGTGAAGAAAGGACAGCTGAGCAAGGGTGAAATGACAGTGCTGGAGTTAGTATCACTAATAAACACCTGAAAACCTGCCTTCAGATCTGGGCCACGTGAGTGAGCTAACACCTCACCTAATCATCAGACAGCCTTGCCCGCCCACTCCCAGCCCCCACCGGATTCTTTCCCCCGAAGGATGAGGCGCAGCACTAAGTGTAGGGCTGAAGAACAGACCCAACACTTGCCCTAGAGGGAGGACTATTCCCAAAGGAGAACCCAGAAGGTCTTCTCAGTTCCTTCCGCCAAACTCATCCATCACACAAGTAATTCCCCCACTGAGGAGCAGGCATGGGGCAGGAACAGGTACTTGAGGAACAGGTACAGGGCAGAGGGAGTGAGGTGCCAGGAGAGTGTCCTCTGGTAGAGGTATCTCTGATGTCAAGTGAGAAACGGCATAAAGGACTTCCATGACAGACAGGAGATGTCGTCCAGGCGGTCTGAGAAAGGACTTCCCAGCAGGGTGGAAAGAACACACAGCGCCTGGGAAAGTCAGGTTCGAGGTGCTCTCACGGTGGCGAGTCAGGGTGCACAAGAGTCTGGCACGTCCAGGAAAGAGGTGCCTCCGTGAAATCTGGAGACAACGCTAATACCATAACTCTAACTCTAACATCTAACAATCTTTTTTTGAAAACTGAAAAACATTTACAAAGACCTTCTTCACTTGATGTTTCTGTCCTTTGTTAAAATGTGAAATTTCAAGGTAAAATCAAATACTGAACGTTCATTGATCCTGTTTTTGCCTCACAAAGTTACTTAAGGCACCAAATCTAAACGACTTCTTGGGTGTAGCACCAGCAGAACCAAGAAAAAGACTAAGCACATTAAAGCACCTCTGACCACGTACGTGTCTCTGCCTCCCTGCTCTGTGCGCTGGTGGATTCAGCCTCCTAACCGACATCATCTTTGCTAGAAACACATTTCTCTTCACCTAAAAGAAGCCAAATGAGCTGGAAGTCAAGCTGGCCTCCAGTCTCTACCATCCCTGCAGGAACATGCTCCTCTCCCCACAGAGTTAAGTCGAGTTCCTCTCCCTTGAACAGGACGGAAAGTGGTGGAAGTGAATCAGTACAGCTCTGGCTCTGGGTCTTAAGATTCCCGGAAGTTTCTGCTTCTGCTTGCTTGGAAGCTGGCCACGACGTAAAGAAGTTCAACTTTCCTGTTGGAGAAAGAGGCCACCTAGTAAGACAGAGTCAGTGGAAGATCCAGACCACAAAGGAGATGAAGAAGCCCAGCCAGCCCCCTATTGTCCTGGTCGTCCCAGCTGATGCATCTCACATGGGTGAAGCCATTTGGTTCTTCCAGCCCCAAGAGAGCTGCAACAGTCAAGACCACATGGCGCAGAAACAAGCCATCAACACTCTAGCCAAATTACAGATCATCAGCAAACACATGACTGTTTCTGCTGCAAGCCGCTCAGTCTGGGGCTGGTTCGTTATGCAGCAGGTAACTGAGATAGTATGTATCAACAAAAAAGAAACTGCAGGAAAGACAATGAAGAAACAAAGCCAACGGCATTACAAAAACTTTTCCATCAAGAAACCGAGAAGTAGATAAGTGTTAAAAATCGATATAAATACATTTACCATAAAAGTAAAAGCTCTAAAACCAAGATAAATATTCAGAAAAACCGCCAGAGCTAAAAAGTAATAATTTTTTTAAAACTGAAATGTATCAGCCTGGCACAAAGGAGTCTTATGAGTAGGTAGATTTTGATGTTAAATGAAAATACGTCCATGAATACTTAGATATTTGGGTCACAGAAACTGAGCCCTCAACAATGTGTGGCATCTGAAAAGACCTTTGCCTGTAATCCCAGCACTTTGGGAGGCTGAGGCGGGTGGATCATGAGGTCAGGAGATCGAGACCATCCTGGCTAACATGGTAAAACCCCGTCTCTACTAAAAATACAAAAAAACTAGTAGCCGGGCAAGGTGGCGGGCGCCTGTAGTCCCAGCTACTTGGGAGGCTGAGGCAGGAGAACGGTGTGAACCCAGGAGGCGGAGCTTGCAGTGAGCCGAGATCGCGCCACTGCACTCCAGCCTGGGCGACACAGTGAGACTCCGTCTCAAGAAAAAAAAAACAAAAAACAAAAAAAACAAAAACAAAAAACAAAACAAAACAAAAAAAAGAAGTTCAATGAGAACCTAATGGCCAAGCCTCACCAGAATTCAGTGCAAGGTGTCAGAGACTTAGCATAGTATTAGACCAAAACCAAACCAGAAGTGGTCCCAATAAAATCCAATATTGCTAAATATCGTAAGGTCACCCTGAAGCAAATAGTACCTCCATAACCCCTGGAAAGGGAAATAACGCAACTGTGTTAGAAACCAGATGTTACCGAGCACACTTGTGAAAGGCTGAAGACTCTTGCATCACTAGAGATGGCTCCAAAGAGGACAAAAGACACAGCAGGGACCCAGGACACAACTGCCCCCCAGGGTACTCTACAGTGATGACAATGCAGGCACAGAGAGGACTCACAAGAGCAGTTCATTGAATCCATGGAGAAGCGCAACTTTACCTAGACATGACAGCTGAAAAAATAAATGAATCTTAGAACTATTTCCACAGTAGAGGAAAGTCTACAAAAATGTGAAGCATAGCCTTGTTTTTGTTATCAGTCAACAAGCAAATGTTTGATGCAAGAGCTGAGCAAATATGAAACATAAGAAGCTAAATATTGAAAAGCCCAAAGACTCAGTTACCAGACTTCCCTTTCTTCTCTCCACTCCCTCCTTCAGAACTCCAATCCAGCCTCATGCTGATGACTCTGGAGTCTGTCTCTCCAACCCAGACCCCTTTCCCTGGCCCTTGACATCCCCAACTGCCTCCTTGACATCTTGGCTTGGATGTCTGATAGTTTCAAACTGATCTTCTACTCCACCCACAGTCTTCCCCGTCTCTGTTATTATAGTTGCTCAGGCCAAACCCTGGGTGCCTCCTGTGAAAGGCTGGATTGTTGTTTAGACACGAGGTGCCCTCCCCCAGGGATCCTACCTCCTCGCCCTACTGAACTCAGACATGGCTGCATGTCTTGCTTTCAGCAATGAAGTAGACGCAGAAGTGAAGTATGTCATTCTGGGTGGAAGCTTCAAGAAACAGCGTGCCATGCTCCCTCCCCTGCTACAGTGACTGACAATGTTCAGGCAGAGGCTGCTGCATTGGCCTGGGCTGCAGGAGGAGGACAATGCAGGATGGAGCCCTGGCCCAGCCACGGTGGGCATGGTGTGTGGGAGGGAATTGCTGCTGCCATAAGCCACTGAGACTGTGACACTTATGCTTCAGGCAGCATCACTTGGCCTGTGCTGGCTGTCACATATCCCTTGACCATCCTCTCTCTCTCTCTCACATCCCACATCCAGTCCACCAGCAAGTTCTTAAATCCATCTTTAAAGCATATCCTGCATCGTCCCACTTTCCACCGTTGTGCTGTCTCCCACCTAAACTGTTTCAAAAGCTTCCCCGTCAGTCCTCCCTGCTGCTTGCTGCCTGGCCACCCTACGGCCTGTTCCCAACTCAGCAACCAGAGGGATCCTTGTAAAACACAAGCCAGATCACGCCTCTTCTCAGCTTCACAACCTCCAGTGGCTTTCCCCGCCTCTCTCAGAGTAAGCCAGAGTTCTCCCAATAACCTTCAAGGCCCAGGCAGTGACCTCTCATGACCCAGCTGCCCTCACCCCCATTACTTTCCTCCTTGTTCCCTCTGCTCCTCAACGCTCCTGGGACCCGCCAGGTACACTTGCACCACCAGGCTTTCTCACCTGCCCTTTGCTCTGTCTGTGAGTTTCTTCCCCCCGATAGTGGCAAGGCTCCAGGTATCCTTGCTTCAGACCTACTCAGAAGTTACCTTCTTAGTGAAGACTTCCCCACCTCTACCCCAGGCCCTCAATTTTTCCTGTGCTGCTGCCCCTTAGTACATATTGCCTGCTGACTACCTATTTTTACTTATGTATTTTATTTATTGTTTGCCTTCCTCATCACGAGGGAGGAATTTTTTCCCCAGTGCCATATCCCCAGCATCCGGAGCAGTGTCTGACACATGGCAGACACTCAATAATACACACTGATGGAATAAATTTAATGCAGGGCATGGGCAGCAATGATCACAGGAATTTAGGGCACAGACAATGTAGGGTAGTAAGGAGAACTTCTCAGTGGAGGTAAAATTTGACCAGGGCAGAAGAAAGAATAGGGTGAGAGGGGAAAATCTGTCCATACAGGGAAAAAAAAAAACTGAACACACATGCAGAAAACATCAAGGCATATTCAAAGGACAGTAGGAAATCTGATTGGAGGATTTGTGCTGAGAAATAAGAGGCAACAAGAAAGGCAGGTGTGGGGAAGCTGTGAAAGGCATTAAATGTTAGTCTAAGGAATTTGGTCTTTATCCTTCAAGCAATGGAGACCCACAAAAGACAATTTGACAAAAGAAAGATTAAAATGGAAATTAGTCCGGCAAGATAAAATGATGAGGGGAAAAAAAAAAGGAATAAAGTCAACTCCTTCCATGAGAAAATACACTGGGCAGGTGTAGGAGCTGCAGATCCACAAATGAGCTAGAGGGCAATGGAGCTTACATCCTGCAGGGGAAACCCCCAGCTAATGAGGGAAAGCACAGACGCAATTCTACAAATGGAGAACTCGGTAACTGACTGGCTGTGAGAAGCCATGGAGGAAAGCCCAAGTCAAAGACAATGTCATTGATTCCAGATAGACTGATGACTGATGGGAACAGAAACTGACAAATCAAGAGGAGGTTCTTAAATCCACAATCCAAATATCAGGTATTCCAGATAATCACTTTTTACAAGAAAAGCATTTGCTAGTTTTAAGGCCATGCAGAGAAACAAATAAGGAAGCAAAAGAGGTCAAGATTAATACAGCCTAATTCTGCCACCTAGCGTCAAGATTTGTACTGTATAATTCTGCGAGAAATGCAGGCATTTCCCCACTGTCCTTAGAGCGGGGACCACAGATGTCACTGCCAGACCCACAATGCCAGGTTGTCTTTGGAGTGTGAGTGCGTTCTCCAGCCTGACAGCAACCAGGTCTCTGGGAAGAATGCAGACAACACAGACACACACCTCAGGCTGGAAGCCAGCACACGCAGCTGCGGTTTCTCTAGCTGAGGCTGCCTACCTGGCCACCCAGGAAAGGAACAGCCAATGAAGAAAGAACGATTCAGGATGGCCCCACTCGCCTGCCCAAGCAGAGCTTGTGGTGCTAAGGTGATGGGGGAAAGAAAGATGCCTTTTTCTTTCTCCAGAGAAATGCTTCTTACAATTCATACTTTTAGATAGAAGAAGCATACTTTCAATGAGTAAAACGACATGATTAAAACAATATTTGACTAGTTAGAACAGAACTATTTTTACATGGTTAACTACATTTCTTATTTTTTTTAAGGTACAGAGAAATTTCTCAAATATCAGATACATTATCACTGAGGTAACAGTTGAAGTTGCAGCCTTCATATACAGATTACATATTTATATATATTTTATATACACATATACACAAACATATCTATCTCTTCATGTCAGCGTTTTTATCACAATGCAAACTTGAGAAAAGGCCAGGAAAGTGACGGGCCTGTTCTGCATCTTGGCGGCATCAATGCCAGTATCCTGACTGTGATGCTGCACCATCGCATTCAAAGATGTTACCATAGGGAAATGGGAAAAGGTACAGTCACCCTGTATTATTTCTTACAGCTGGGTATGAATCTATAATTATTTCAAAATTAAAAGTTTACCTAAAAACCGTATTTGTATCTCATTTTTGATATTCCTGAATCACAAAATAGTCATTTTGCATTTTTCAAGTGGTAAATCTATCAAGGGGGAGAAATAAGTCAGAGATGATATGAAGAGTGAGAAGAAAAACATAACTTTTTTTTTTTTTTTTTTGAGACAGAGTCTCACTCTGTCACCCAGGCTGGAGTGCAGTGGCACAATCGTGGCTCACTGCAGCCTCCACCTCCCAGGCTCAAGTGATCCTCCCACCTCAGCCTCCCAAATAGTTGGGACTACAGGCATAAGAGCCACCACACCTGGCTAACTTTTGGATTTTTTGTAGAGATGGGATTTTGCTATGGTGCCTAGGCTGGTCTTGAACATCCAGGTTCAAGGGATCTGCTCACTTCAGCCTCCCACAGTGCTGAGATTACAGGCATGAGCCACCATGCCTGGCCAAAAATGACTTCTTGGTTACTCCTGGTGGTATTTGTTCATGCAAGAAGCATGTGGAGGGCCTGCTATAGAACAGCCAGCACTGTCAAGGAACCGGCTAGAGCGTTAAGCAGGCAGGAGTCTTATTTGTCTCTCGCCGAGTTTAATACTGGGTGGGGAGGCAGGAAAGGAACAAGTAAAAGAAGTAAACAAGGAACAAGGTAAACAAACTCAGCAAACAAGTAAACAAGTAAAACAAACCCAACAGAGCTAAATGTTATGTGGCATACAAAACAAGGTTCTGAGCTACAGGAGGCCTGCGTGGAAGGATGGCTACTTCAGATGGCCTTCTGGGGGCGTGGGGTTGTTTCATCTGAGACTGGCACGGTGTGAAGGAACCAGCTGTATAAAAACAGAAGGAAATGTATTCAAGGCAACAGCAACAAGCAAGACCCTGCTATGGGAACTGGCTTGGCCTGTCAAGGCTGAGAGGCAGCCAGCATGGTATAAGAGAATTGACAAGGGGACAATGGTATGACATGAGATCAGAGAAGTTGGCCAGGGCAGACCATGCGGGGCCATCCTACGTCAGGGAACACAACAGCCTGATGGGAAGCTCACCTAATTTCATCAAGCTATCGTTTGAGTGTGTCTCTGCATTCTGGATTTTAAATACATATCATTAAAATATTTCAGAAGTCATAGAAGCTCTCAAAGGTACAGAGGTTTAATTTCAAAGTTACTGCTAATGCCTATTTTCCAAAAATTGTAATTCATAAAAGAGCATGAATACAAATGATGCTGACTCATTCTTTAATTTGAAATAAGCAGTGGCTTTTTAAAGACAACAGAAATCATTCCAGCTAATCAAGAAGTCAAGGCAAAGTGGCAAGCAATTCAACACTGCACCTACGTATAAATGATACCGTAAGAGTGCATTTTGGGGTCTTCTTCTTCAATCGAGAACCTGAACCACTGCTCCTGAGGTCCTTGGCGTTTGGCTTTCTTTTCCAGATCCCAATATAATTCAATGCTGTGATGAGTCACTTTGCCCACGACAGGTGGATGAGGCTTTGAGGGTGGCGTGATTTCTAAAAAAAGAATGATACCAAATTTCAGGACCCAGTTTCCATAAGGAAGAGACCCCAGTCGAGTGGATTACAGCTGCTTGGTGATGGAGCTATTTTTCTGAGCATAAGGCACACATATGAGCATACCTCCCTGTTGCTTAAAGAACCCCTGAAAAGCTAGAGATACAAAATTCAGCTGATGTGTGAGCTACCAGTCTTCAACAAGCATGTATTGTACCATGCCCATCAATATCATGCCACCCACTGACCCTTCCAAAGGGATGCTTAACTTATCAAACTAATGAGGTTGTACTTGACCTGCTGGAACACAGTTTGCTTCTATTAATCCTTCAGTGACTGGCTAACAAAGCCAAGAGATGAATGCTCTATCTGATTCAAATATCTGGAACATAGATGACAAATGGTTGACATCTATGCTGTATAAACAGTCCTCAGAAACTAACCAAGAATAAGGGCCCAAAGTTAGTAACAAACCTAGCAAAAGATGAGCAGCACACAAAACAGCAAAAACAAATTGCCAAGGTAATATCTGGAAAGATGCTCATATCCCCTAGTGCTCACAGAAATTGGTAACAATGGGGTATAACTTGATATCCAGTCAGAAACTGAAACATTTCATAACTTTCAGAAGTCACAAGATAGGGAGAGGATATTCTCATGTGCTGGTTGTAGGGAAATAGAAATTACAGCCTTTTTAGAGAGCAATACGGAAGCATCTATTAAAATTAAAAATACACATGTCCCCCTGTCCCACCATCCACCCTTCTGCAGAAATCAGAGCATAAATACACACGAGAGTGAGTGGCCAAGATGGCTGACTAGAAGCAGCTGGTGTACCTGGCTCTCATGGAGAGGAACAGAAGGAGCAAGTGAATACACCACCTTCAACTGAAACAGCCAGGTACTCGCACTGGGACTAATCAAGGAAACAACTTGAACCACAGAGAACAAAGCAAAGCAAGACAGGACGATAGCCCACCAGGGGGCAACACGGAGCCAGGGGATCCTCCCCTGCCCAGGGAAGCAGTGACTGAATGGGCGACCCAGAAACCACACTTCTCCCATGGATCTCTGCAAACCTCAGGTTAGGAGATCTCCATACAAACCTCTCTCTACCAGGGCCTTCCGTCTTCAGTTTGACAGAGCTGCAGGGAGTCTTGGCAGAGCAGCCGCTCAGGCATGCGTGGAGACCCTGGAGCCTTAGCTACTCAGGCTTTGGAGCAAAAGTAGCCGTAGCTCTGGCAAAGTGAGAGGTGAGACTCCCGTACATACCCTTAGGAAAGATGATGAATCCAGGGGGCTGCGCAGCAACAGCCCGCAGGCCCCACTTCCAATGCACCTCACGAGATGAGACCCCACTGGCTTGGAATTTCAGCCAGCTTCCAGTAGTGGCATTGCACCTCCCTCAGAAGGAGCTCCCAGGGAGAGGGACACGCCACCAGCTTTGCTGTTTGGGCACCTTAGCCATTCCAGCCTTCAGGCTTTGGAGAGTCTGAGCCAACACAGGGCAGAAGGGATCCCCCAGTACAGCATAGCTGCTCTACTGAAACGTGGCCAGACGGCTGCTTTAAGCAGGTACCTATCCCGTTCCCTCAATGGGCAGAACCTCCCAAGTGGGGCCTCCAGCCACCCCTGCCCAAGCTGTCCATCTGACAGATGGACGCGGAATTTCCCCTGGGATGGCACTCCCAGAGGGAGAGGTGGGCCACCATCTTTGCTGTTCAGGTGCCTTTGTCGTTCCAGCCTTTGGGCCTCATAGTATCCGAGGTGATCGGGGGCTGAAGTGGACCCCTAGCACAGCACAACTGCTCTACCAAAATGTGGCCAGACTGCTTTAAGTGGGTCCCAATCCCGTTCCTCCTCACCAGCTGGGACTTCCCAACCAGGGTCTCCCGCCACTTCCTACAGGTACCTTTGGCTCAACACCAGGTCCATACCTCCCTGGGACGAAGCTCCCAGAGGGAGGGACAGGCTGCCATCTTTGCTGTTTCTCAGCCTTCGCTGGTGACACCTCCAGGTTCTGGAAAATCTGAGGTGACTAGGGACAGGAGCAGGCCCTAAGCATACCACAGCAGCCCTATGGAAAAGTGGCCGTACTGTTCCATGGGTGCCTGTTCCCATATCTCCTCACTGGACAGGTCCTCCAGGCCTGGGCCTCCAGCCACCACTGCCAGAGCTACGGAGCCAGTACCAACTCAGCAACTCCCTGAACAGAGCCTCCAGGGGCAACTGAAAGCCTCTCCCACTACCTCAGCAGTGGAACTGCCCTTGCCACCCTCAAACTAACAAAAGAGCAAAGACTCTAAGAGTGTCTTATCTACACCTCCAATAAGCTACAGTCGACCCCAGGAGAGGCAGCCAGTCCGTCTCCCACAGGTTCCGCACCCCCGCTCCCCCGCATGGCTCATCAGCAGACAGGGAACCCCTGGCTTGGGCACACAGCACAAACCCTCCATCTTGGGCTGACTGCACTGAGTGATTGCTGACCCACATCTCTGAGGTGGAGCCCCCAGGAGTCAAGTAAATGACCCCTGGCCACAACCCCTGCTAAGATCTCTTCCTGTGCTGCCTCTAAGCTGGGGAAGGAACATAAACACTGAGATCACCCCAGAACTGCAGTGGGCATTCCAGGAGTGCCAAGGAGAGCCAGCACTCAAGTGGGAGAGGAACGCACAGTTTCAGAGCACTGAAAGGGAACACGGCGGAAACTGTGAGGAAACAGGGGAGTCACACAACCAAGCAAGAGTCTAGCAACTGACCAGTACACCTAAGTGCCACCTACTGGATCACACCCCAAAGCTTCAACACCAAAAATGCCTCATTAACATACCCCTCTCTGAAACCAGAGACAACAAGTAAGCTTCAAATAAAGACCCTACACAAAGCATCAGCCCAGTGAAAACATCCAGAAAAGAAGTCTGCTGACTGTACTCAATCTACATTAAAGGAACGCCCACACACAGAGATGAGAAAGAACCAGCAAGAACTCTGGTAACATTCAGATGACCAGCGTGTCATATGTCCTCCAAATGACCACACCAGTTCTCCAACAAGAGTTCTTACCCAGGCAGAACTGGCTGGAATAAAGGAAATAGAATTCAGAACATGGATAGGAACAAAGATCACTGAGATTCAGGAGGATGGTGAAACCCAATCTAAGGAAAAGAAGAATCACAAGAAAATGATACAGGAGCTGAAGGATAGAATAGTCAGCATAAAAAGGAAACTAATGGGTCTGACAGAGTCGAATAATATAAAAATTTTACGATCGGTTGCGGTAGCTCACTCCTGTAATCCCAGCACTTTGGGAGGCGAGGCAGGTGGATTGCCTGAGGTCAGGAGCTCGAGGCCAGCCTGGTCAACATGGTGAAACCCCATCTCTACTAAATATACAAAAATTAGCCGGGTATGGTGGCAGGCACCTGTAGTCCCAGCTACTCGGGAGGCTGAGGCAGGAGAATTGCTTGAACCCGGGAGGCAGAGGTTGCAGTGAGCCAAGATTATGCCACTGCACTCCAGCCTGGGTGACAGAGTGAGAGACTGTCTCAAAAACAAAAACAAAAAAGAATTTTACAGTGCAATCACAAGTATTAACAGCAGAATAAACCTAACTGAGGAAAGAATCTCAGAACTTGAAGACTGGTTCTCTGAAATAGGTCAGGCAAAAATGAAAAAAATTTTTTAAAAAAGGAAAGAATAAAACCTCTGAGAAGAATGGGATTATGTAAAGAAGCCAAATCTACAAATCACTGGCATCCCTGAAAGGGAGAAGAAGAAAGCAAACAACTTGGAAAATTCCAAGATATCATCCATGAAAACTTCCCTAACCTTGTTAGGGGGGCCAACAGTCAAATTCAGGAAATACTGGGAACTCCTGCAAGATTCTACACAAGAAGATCATCTCCAAGACAGATAATTGTCAGGTTTTCCAAGGTTGAAATGAAAGAATGTGAAAGGCAGCTAGAGAGAAAGGGCAGGTTACCTACAAAGGGATCCTCATTAGGCTAATAGTGGACCTCTCAGCTGAAACCCTATAAGCCAGAAGAGATTAGATGCCTATTTTCAACATTATTTTTTTTAAAAAATCTTCAACGAATAATTTCATATCCTGTTAAACTAAGCTTCCTAAGTAAAGAAGAAACAAGATCCTTCTCAGATAAGCAAATGCTGAGGAACTTCATCACTAGACCTGCCTTATAAGAGATCTTGGAAGGAACAGTAAATATAGAAAGACTGCCACCAGCTAATACAAAAATCCACTTAAACACACAGACCAGTGTCACTGTAAAGCAACCACACAAACAAGCCAACATAATAACCAGCTAATGACAGGATCAATGACAGGATCAAACAGCACAATGGCAGTATCAAATCCACACATATCAATACTAACCTTGAATGTCAACAGGCTAAATGCCCCACTTAAAAGGCATGGAATGGGACAAAATGTGTGCAAACTATGTATCCGACAAAGGTCAAATATCCAGCATCTATAAAGAACTTAAACACATTTACAAGAGAAAAATAACCCCATTAAAAATTGAGCAAAGGACATAGACACTTCTCCAAAGACGACATACATGTGGCCAACAAGCACATAAAAAAAAGATCAATATCACTGATCATTTGAGAAATGTGAATCAAAACCACAAAGAGATGCCATCTCGCACCAGTCAGAATGGCTATCATTAAAAAGTCAAAAAATAACAGATGCTGGCAAGGTCACAAAGGGAACCCTTATACACTGTTGGTGGGATAAATTTGTTCAACCATTGTGGAAAGCAGTATGGCAATGCCACAAAGAGCTAAAAGCAGAACTACCATTTGACCCAGCAATCCCATTACTGGGTATATACCCAGAGGAATATGAAGCATTCTACCATAAACACACATGCACATGAATGTTCACTGCAGGACTATTCACAATAGCAAAGACATGGAATCAACCTAAATGCCCACTGATGACAGACTGGATTAAAAAATGTGGTACATATACACCATGAAATATTATGCAGCCATAAAAAAGAAATGAGATCATGTCTTGTGCATGAACATGGATGGTTCTGGAGGCTATCATCTTTAGCAAACTAATGCAGGAACAGAAAATCAAATACCGCATGTTCTCTAAGAGGAGGCTAAATGAGAAGAACTTATGAACACAAAGAAGGAAACAACAGACACTGGGGTCTCCTTGAAGAGGGAGGGTGAGAGGAGCAGAAAAGGAAACTATTGGGTATTGAGCTTAATACCTGGGTGATGTAATACTATGTACAACAAACTCCTGTGATGCATGTTTATCTGTGCGACAAACCTTCACACATACCCCCAAAACTAAAATAAAAATTTAAAAAATTAAAATTGATACAGAGACACATAAGGACATTACTACAGTTTTCAGCAGTTTACAGCAAAAAAAAAAAAAAAAAAGATGACCCATTTATAAGGGAATGGACAAATAAGTTATTCTATGTCCATAAAGTGGAACATTATACACCCTGTGAAAAATGAATTTGTTCTATACTAGGTGCTTTGAAAGGACCTCCACTAAGTATTGTTGGGTAAGAAATCAAGGTGCAAAGAAAAACATAGAATATCCCATTTTTGTCAAAAGTAACAAGGGGTAGAGTGTATACTAAGCTGGTTAGCATGCAATTTTTCTATGTTAGTTTTGTCTCCCCTGCTACACTTTACTCAATGCTTCTTGAGTCTCAAATATATCACAGATCTACTGCATTGTTCATTTAAAAAGAAAGGATGTTGTATTTCCCTTGAGCCAATGTCCCAAGTAGCTGACCGGCCACCCTCTGAAGACCCAGGGGTCCTCCTGCAGTGCAGTCCCACTGAGAAAGACCGGGCTGCCCTGGTCTTGCCCACCCCAGGTCAGTGGGGCACACAGCCAACAATTTCACTTACACGAAGATCCCAGAGATATGCTAGGAGGCAACCTGCAAGCTCATTTTCCCAACTTTATTTTCCAAATGTTTATCGAGAGCTTGATGAAATCGGATAAACCCAGGTTTGAATATGTTCTCTGAAACTGAGTTAAAAATACCACAAAGTGTTTCCTGATAATTAAGTTAAAAAGTATCTAAATAAACGATGGCGTATTTCCTACAGTAAAATCCTAACAACTAAAAGAAACTAGCTGTATGAGTTTTTTAATATGCCTGCATCAACATAGATCAATTCAAAATGAATGGGTGGAAAACATGGGTTGCAAAAGGACACACTACATGATTGTAACACACAAAACACTACATGTTGTTTATGAATGCACAGATATGTAGTAAAATTAAAAAGCTGATGGGAAGAACACACGCCACCTCAACAACATAAGGGAAGGGATGGGGGCATGATGGGCAGGAAGAGGGTCTTGCCAGTATATTTGTAAGGTTTTATTTCTTCATGAAAAGACTTTAGGACACATATGGCAAAATGTTAACATCTTAAACCAAATGGTACATTGAGTACATTACCA
>NW_012103131.1:3496208-3504359 GCF_000951045.1 Mandrillus leucophaeus | reverse complement strand
AGCAAACTAATGCAGGAACAGAAAATCAAATACCGCATGTTCTCTAAGAGGAGGCTAAATGAGAAGAACTTATGAACACAAAAAAGGAAACAACAGACACTGGGGTCTCCTTGAAGAGGGAGGGTGAGAGGAGCAGAAAAGGAAACTATTGGGTATTGAGCTTAATACCTGGGTGATGTAATACTATGTACAACAAACTCCTGTGATGCATGTTTATCTGTGCGACAAACCTTCACACATACCCCCAAAACTAAAATAAAAATTTAAAAAATTAAAATTGATACAGAGACACATAAGGACATTACTACAGTTTTCAGCAGTTTACAGCAAAAAAAAAAAAAAAAAAGATGACCCATTTATAAGGGAATGGACAAATAAGTTATTCTATGTCCATAAAGTGGAACATTATACACCCTATGAAAAATGAATTTGTTCTATACTAGGTGCTTTGAAAGGACCTCCACTAAGTATCGTTGGGTAAGAAATCAAGGTGCAAAGAAAAACATAGAATATCCCATTTTTGTCAAAAGTAACAAGGGGTAGAGTGTATACTAAGCTGGTTAGCATGCAATTTTTCTATGTTAGTTTTGTCTCCCCTGCTACACTTTACTCAATGCTTCTTGAGTCTCAAATATATCACAGATCTACTGCATTGTTCATTTAAAAAGAAAGGATGTTGTATTTCCCTTGAGCCAATGTCCCAAGTAGCTGACCGGCCACCCTCTGAAGACCCAGGGGTCCTCCTGCAGTGCAGTCCCACTGAGAAAGACCGGGCTGCCCTGGTCTTGCCCACCCCAGGTCAGTGGGGCACACAGCCAACAATTTCACTTACACGAAGATCCCAGAGATATGCTAGGAGGCAACCTGCAAGCTCATTTTCCCAACTTTATTTTCCAAATGTTTATCGAGAGCTTGATGAAATCGGATAAACCCAGGTTTGAATATGTTCTCTGAAACTGAGTTAAAAATACCACAAAGTGTTTCCTGATAATTAAGTTAAAAAGTATCTAAATAAACGATGGCGTATTTCCTACAGTAAAATCCTAACAACTAAAAGAAACTAGCTGTATGAGTTTTTTTATATGCCTGCATCAACATAGATCAATTCAAAATGAATGGGTGGAAAACATGGGTTGCAAAAGGACACACTACATGATTGTAACACACAAAACACTACATGTTGTTTATGAATGCACAGATATGTAGTAAAATTAAAAAGCTGATGGGAAGAACACACGCCACCTCAACAACATAAGGGAAGGGATGGGGGCATGATGGGCAGGAAGAGGGTCTTGCCAGTATATTTGTAAGGTTTTATTTCTTCATGAAAAGACTTTAGGACACATATGGCAAAATGTTAACATCTTAAACCAAATGGTACATTGAGTACATTACCACTTGAAATAATTTTGATATGTTTAAAATAGTTTTTGAAAACTATAAAAATCAACGATATATATTACCATTTCGGGCCTCTTGGTTTTCTCAGAGAAACCAATTTCAGGGTTCTAGATACTGAGGGATACATGTGGAAGAAGAAACAACTGAGCCAGACACTGACCTCTTACTGTGAGTCATCTCACTGAATCCTAGCAATTCTGGCTGATGGATGTCACCATGACTCACATCTTCACGTCCTTGCATCATGACATCGGTGTTGAACAACTCACGTTTTTCCCAGCCCACTAAAACCAAACACCAGGAATGGCAGACTGTTATGGATTACCCCCAAAATAACCAGAAGCCAACAAGCATTTCAATTCCAAAGACATCCAGCCTAGAATCCTACTAGAGATCAGAAAAGGCAAGCATATCTAAATTAATGTCAAATTTCAACGCAGTTCACCATGAAGTTGTATGAGGAGTAAAAAGATAACATTCCCAGAGACCCAAGAGTTTCTTATGGCTTGCTCTTCACCGATCACTGATCTAGGTATATAATGAGAGATCTCCATTAGTGAGCATGCCACCAGCCACAGGTGGCCCACTGCCACCAGAGCTGGCCACGGCCCACTTCCAGCTGCTACTAATGATGGAGCCAAAACCTTCACTGCTAGCCATCACCCCCCTCCAGATCTGGTACAGAGCCCAGAAAAGGTGGGTGTGGTGCTTGGAAAGTTGGTTCATGTTTGTGTGTGTGTTGAGGGCAGGTAGTGATCCAAATGTAATGGCAGCATGGTCTCTCCAAGGAAGCCTTAGGTGTGAGTGACGCCTCAGTGAACACATACACGTCAGCAATGGACCAGCTGCTGCCAAGTCACACAACTATGCAACACGTTGCTCACACAGAAACGCCAATGGTTAGTGTAGAGCCCATTGATAATGTTCCTGCATCTTCTTTACTTTCATACAAAACTCATCAAGATGCAACTCTCCACTTAGGCAAGAGTTGCTTTTGGCAAAAAGTTATTATTGCCAGATAGGACCTGGATGGTCAGGTCACGAATGAATGACCTCATCAGGTAAGAGCTAGTTATTTTTAGGATGCCAAAAAATAGTGGATGGGACCCAATTTGTTTTGCTTTGTTTCTTAGCCAACCTACAGTAATTTGACAGGTGTATTCTAATCCTTACAATATTATACCCATATACTTTCTATTTTCTCTTTGATAAAAATTCTGGTGTTTTTGTCATCATCTGCTAATATACGTGTTTTAGGATCCTAAAATATGTACACTTACAGGTCACCAGCAGAGTGCAAACATTACTATGACAATGGAGCAGAGGCCCAGGGCGGCACTGAGCCTTGGTAAGAGCCGACGGAAGTGGCAGGTCACAAGCCCAGTTGCTGAGAGGAGAACTGCAATGCAGCAACACTTATATGCCACTTAATTTGGGTCATGTACTAGTGTGGATGCTTTATTTATTCATTTAACTTTCACCACATTTAACTTCACCAACTCTATATGCTGTAAGGATTTTTATTATCTCCCTTATAAACAATCTGAGGCACAGAGAGGTTACATAACTTGCCCAAGGTCACACAGAAATAACTGGTAGAACCAGGATCAAAATGAAGATAATCTGGCTCAGGAGTCCCTTACTTTTAGCCCTGTAGCATACTGCCTCTTAAGAGTAGAGATATAAAATGTAGACCAGGGGTGAAAAATCGACTATTAGTTCGTTCTCCAGATTTCCTTCTTCATTTTAAATCAGATCTAGCTCATGAACTGGCTTGAACCCCAAGGAAATTTCTAAATGATCAAGAAAATTCGGTAAGAAAAAGTGAGACAATGCAAATCAGGTAATTGTCTGAATAAAGTATAGAGATGCTGTGTGCAAGCGGAAGAAGATAAGGCAGCTTATCCTAGCACCGAGGTCAGGGAGGCTGCTGACCTTCAGGAGCCCAGTCCATGAAAGGAAAGACGGTGTAAAAAGCCCACAGCAACCAGTCGTGGAAACCAGGAAGGCAGAGAGTTTGGCTGACGTTTACTTGCAGACACTATGGGCATAGGTAGGAAGCCAGTCCAACGCTGCATTAGGCTCAGCACGAAATCTGGGAGAACAGTTGCATCAACAGGAGGGAAAGGCTATAGAACGTGGGCAAAACAATTAGCAAGATAGCTCATAGATAAATCTGAAAAGATTGTATATACTTAGGGCAGAAAGCACACATCACGGTGGAAAACTACTCTGAATTTACTACTAATACAAGAACAAGTCTCTCTATTTGTAAATGTTACCATCCCCAAGTTTTATAATATAGCTAAAGTTGCAAGGAGTGGTAAATATATCTATGATTATAGTCCTGACTCACTTGACACTAGGACTTAACGTGCTGGATGTATAACAAGTAACACATCTATCCTAAGGTGATGAAAAATGACGAGTTGATGGGTACAGCACACCAACATGGCACAAGTATACATATGTAACAAACCTGCACGTTATGCACATGTACCCTACAACTTAAAGTATAATAATAATAAATAAATTTTAAAAAAAAAAGAAAAAAAATTAACATTTTGAGAAATTCAAAAGCTGATCCTTTTTGCTATTTATTTAACCATGATGTTTATATCCCTATCTGTATTTATCTGTTATCAGTGGACACACTCTTGAGAACTGTTTTTATAGACTCTATTCAAGTTTTATAGAACAGATATAACACATCCACAGAAACACATTCACAAACACTACTTACATGCTACACTTTTTATACAAAAGTTTTAGAACTCTATTTTCTCCTGTCATAAGTAAGTCTCAGATCTTTCAAAAGGTACTTTTTAAGTCTGATAACCAGCATCCAAATTTAACCAACCACATAATTTCATCACAAAGTCAGGCTTTAATTGTATTTTAACTTTTCTAAAGATTTCTAAAGATTTTGTTTTCTAAAAAACAAAAAGAAAAAGGAGACCTTATGTTCAATTTTGGATGGTTCTTTTAAATAATTAGTAGGATCTTTGCATCATGACAAATATTTCTTATCTTAAAAGTTTCCCAAGTAATGAAAAAGGAAGAAGAAGAACAGTAAAACTATAAGTACCTCAAAAGGACGATTATGAGAATTTATGAATGTGTTACGTACCACAAAAGGCTTTTGTAAGAAAGTTCTTATGCAAATCTGACAAATAAAACAATTTTATGCCTCTGGTGCCATTTGTTAAGCAATAAATAGGAATATAGAACAATAAATGGTTTCATACACTGTCACCACTCAGTCCCTATGGTTACTCAGAAGATGGCATAAAACATGGCTCAAATACATCAGAAATCATAATAAAAAGCTCTCGCTCACAAATTATAGGTTTGAATGTAGAAAACTATAAAGTTTATGTAAACCACTCTACAATATTAGGCCTTAGCATCCTACATTTTTTTAAAAGGATTGTAATAGTAAAAGAAATGCACCAGAAATGTGCCAAGAGGAGACTCAAAATACAAATTAGTAAAACAAAAAAAATCAGATTATTCAGCATCCATCCTTATGATAAATAGTTGACCATATCTCAAAAGCTACAGAGAGAAGCGGTGATCATACACTGTATTGGAATGAGCAATTGTGATCAGTATCATGAAAAGTGGGAAATGATAAAGAAAAAAAGCAAATATAAATAGATTCGTTATATAAAAAGAGAACACCTTAAAGCAGAATTGTAGTTTCCCTGCTCTTCCAAACTTATGTGAAAATTTACTGAAGTCAAATTTCACTAGCAAGGGGCATCTGTGGTCTAGCCTCCGGTGGCACATGGTCCGCAATGAAGATGACTGCACACTGAAGGGGATGCTATATGAGAACAGTAGTGGCTGTAACCTCAAAGCAGTTTATCATGGTTTGATCAGATATTTACAGCAACCATTAATCACAAATACATTCTAGGTCGGGTGCAGTGGCCGACCAATACCTGTAATCCCAACACTTTTGGAGGCCAAGGTGGGAGGATCACTTGAGGCCAGGAGTTAGAGACCAGCCTAGGCAACATAGAGAGACCCCATAATCACGCCACTGCACTCCAGCCTGAGTGAAAGAGCAAGACCCTGTCTCAGAAAGAAAAAAAAGGAGAAATTAAAATAACTATAAGGTACCATTTTACCTGTAAAATTAGACGAAAAGCATGTAATGGTAATAATATTCAGTGTTGTTTAAGACTGTGATAAAATGGTTTGAGATTGAGGATTACACTGTATACTACACAATTCTTTAAAAAAACAATTTGGCTGTATTCAAAAATGATTATAAGATCTCCTACTTGGTGGTCTCGTTTCTAGAAACACATCCAAAAAATAAATTCAGAAATCAAAAAATAAATGTAAAAGCTAAAATGTTTTTGTATTGTATGTGCTTTTATTTTTATTATGAAAAAAAGTTTCTGTCTGTGCATGGTGGCACATGCCTGTAGTCCCAGCTACTTGGGAAGCTGAAGCAGGAGGATCAGTTGAGCCTAGGAGGTCGAGGCTGCAGTGAGCCGTGATTGTACCGCTGCATCCCAGGCTGGGCTATAGAATGAGACCCTGTCTCAAAAAAAATAAAATAAAAAAATAAAAATCTCACCATGAAAAGTAGAATGAATAGTATAGCAAATCCGCTTGTATCTGTTACCCAGCTTCAATTAGCAACACAATTATGGCCAATCCTATTTTACCGAGGAGTCCATCCACCATCCCTGCCCAAACCTGGGTTATTTAATAGCTAAGTTTTGATAAGACTTTACTTTGTATGAGTGTTCTAAAACTCTTTACATATATTATTTAATCTTCACAACAACCTCAGAAAGTGCTGGAACTTTCCTCTTTTACCTGTAAGGCTGGAGACACGCAGAGGTCCCATCATTTACTAGTGAGGTCATGCAATAAGCAGCAGAGTCAGAATGTGAACCCAGGGAACCCGACTCCAGTGGCATGTCCTTAACTTTCTATGTGCTATCTACTACTGCCCTATGTTTAACTACATACACACATACATAAATCACAACATAAAATAAAAACCAGAAACACTTTAATACCATTCACAGCAATAAAAACTAATCTAAATGTCCAAGAACATGGAATTTGTTAGATACACTTTGGTACATTATTTAGATAGAAGAATATTTACTGATTGAAAGCATGGAAGATGATATACTAAGGAAAAGACATGAACTTACACATATGTTATTATAATGGCGTAAAATGTACAGATGCACACAGACAGAAGAACTGAAAGAATTTAGAAAAACGAAAGACAAAAATAGCATTATGGCTGATTTTTTGGTATTATTTTAAGCCGGTTTAGTACTGAATAAAGGGGGAAAAAACAAAATGTAACTGAGCATTTTTATTCTTAATGGAAAAAAGATTCAGCTAAGACGAACTACTAGCCTAGACTCTTCCTTGCTGAGCTTATACATATATGATAGCAACAAGTCTGATAAAAATAAACCAAGAATAAGTCAATGTGGATGCTTCAAAGCATGAGACATTTCAATTACACTCTGGCTCAATTTATTGACCATTTTGGTGTCAAGCAGATATACTGCTTGACATTTATTTCCAAGGAAAAAGTTTACTTATACCCAGTCATTCAGCACACTTGAGGGACACCTCCCCTGTGTCCTGAGGGCACAGGTGTAACCAAGATGACCAAGAGAGAAGGGCAAAGTGAGGAGCAGGGAACATTCGACACCAAACAAATACAAACCAGATGCATGGGGGAGGCAGCTGCGGAGGGAGCCTACAGGAAGACATGTTCAAAATGCATACAGTTTACATACATTCTAATCCGGGAATGAGGTGCCTTAAGTGACGTCTCAGGATAAAGAGGCAAGTCTGGCAGAGCCTGCAGGCAAAGAATACATCATCTCATGCAGACATTTCAATATACTTAAATTGTCTTATGTTTTTATCCCCAAACATTCCTTATCCTTTAAAAGTAAGTAATGTAAGTGCAAACTGCCCAAAAGTTGCTTTCCTCTACTTTGCTAATAAGTTCTTCTAGGGCAAAAATCAGTTCAAACAGCAAAAACAACAAAAGCCAAAACTCCCTAGGGTAGTAATCGGGAAACACTGCTTCCTCTCCTGGCTCTACCATGGATATTCCTCATCAGGAAAACTGGGGGATAAATAAGGATACCTGTCCTGCCTCCCTCTCAGATTTACTGCAAAGAAAAAATAATGTGACAAAATATTGAAGTGATTTGAAATGCATAAAGGACTTCACAGACATAAGGTAGTGGTAATGCCTTTGAAAGTCACGATGCTCACACCTATTTCACACTTCTAACTACATGGAAACCCTGCTTGGAGTTCTATACAGGTAACAGGTAGTAGGCAAAGAAGGAAACGTACTTCCAAGATATTTCTTTTACTTAATTACAACAACTTCAATTTACTGCAAGCTTGCTCTAAGCAAAATACCATACAGGACACTTAATCAACAATGGATTCAACTTCACGATGATGGGGTGTTCTCAATTTACAGATAAGGACAGAGAGGAGGAGACCAAAGCTCAAAGAGGTACAGTAGCTTGTTCAAAGCTACAGAATTGATAAGTGGAAAGCAAGGATTTCAACCCAGATCCCTAACTCCAAAATCTGTGCTCTTTCCCCTACAGGCTGTGCCTGGTATGGAGCTCCTGAGATTTTCTATGGAAATGCACAATGAGTCTGTAAAATGACAAAGTCTTTTACAATCAGATAAGAAAAGCCAAATTGCTATATATATTCTTTAGA
>NW_012103131.1:3491628-3493948 GCF_000951045.1 Mandrillus leucophaeus | reverse complement strand
GGCCTTTGGTGCTTACCCACATTTACACTGCCTATTATTTACCAGTAGGTGTAAAAATTAGATAGCAACTAACTTCAAATACGCAAACAGGTTTCCAATATTTCTGTCATGTGAGTTCCCATCATTACATGAACCCATCTCCTAGTTCACGTGTGTCACCCATAGGATGTGACGCTGTCTTTCAACTCAGGTTTGTCAGGCTGCTGTCTCAGTCTGATAAAAGTTCTCAACCCAGCTAGTTACAGAAATTAATTATATTCTCATAAGCCTCTCTTATTCACACAACTAAAATGGAATGACACATACTGACACAAAAATCTTTTAAACCCTGTTTTTTTTTTTTTAGCACATAATGTGGTATTAAAGGGTAAATATGACTATATCAGGGATCATTCCCAAATTGCCCTCTACTGCTGTTTTCCTTCTCCATCCCCTGGCCTGCCAGTATCCTTTTTTATTCATTCTCTGTTCCTTTGCTCACAATAATTTTTTGAAAGTTACTATGTGGCAGACCTATTAGGAACAGGGAGCACAAGACACTTTCTGCCCTCACTGAGTCTGCAGTCTTGCAGGAGAAACAGACATTAAACAAAGACACTACCTGCCTCCCTAAAAAAAGTTATAATTGTGATGATTGCTCTAAAGAAAATAACTGCAATGCTGAGGGACATCCAAGCTCATATCTCAAGGAAGCAGCCCAGAGAGGACAATGAAGAACATAATAGCAAGAAAAAGGATTCTTTCTTCCATGTAAGTCACCAGTGACATGCTCTGCAAACTTGCCCCATGCAAATCCAAACCTGAAAATGAATCCAATCATCTTAATATAGTAGTCCAACTAATATTAAGCCCTCTGGAGAAAAATCTAATCCTCATGACCAACATACCTGATAGATAAGCTAGACAACCCCTTAAGGGTTGTGATTTTTAAGGAAAATGTAATTTTCTGTTTATACATCAATTCATAGTATCTGCCACATATTGTTGCTCTTCAAAATGGGGTTTCTTTATAATCTACAACTGCATTAGCCTATTCTCAGGCTGCTATAAGGATAAACCCAAGACTGGGTAATTTACAAAGGAAAGAGGTTTAATTGACTCACAGTTCCACATGGCTGGGGAGGCCTCAGGAAACTTATAATCATGGCAGAGGGGAAGCAAACAAGTCCTTCCTCACAAGGCAGCAGGAAGGAGAAGTGCCGAGTGAAGTGGGGAAAAGCCCCTTATAAAACCATCAGATCACATGAGAACTCACTCACTATCACAAGAACAGCATGGGGGAACTGTCTCCACAATTCAATTACCTCCTACTGGGTCCTTCCCATGACACATGGGGATTATGGGATTACAATTCAAGATGAGATTTGGGTGGGGACACAGAGCCAAACCATATCAACTACCATGTCCCTGTTTCTCTAACAGCTTTCTACAATGGTTTACAATAAAAATAATAAATAGAAGGGTTGGATGAACTTACCTTACAAAGACAAATTTTGTGCTCTAAATCTTCCCAAACATACTCATTCTAAATAGGCTACCAGGGTATACACAGAAACATAAATTGTATTTTTGCAGCCAGTATGAAAATAACCAGGATCATAAATCAGATATTAATTATAAATAATGGTCATTCTTCTTTGCATTTATCAGAATAACATCCTACATAACAAATCCCCTGTTTCTACTACGGGACTGTTTCCACATTCATCTGTTTCTTGGCTCCAAGCATGTCTTAATGGCCAAGATTCATGTACAGACCCTTACTGCAAACAGTAACTAAACCTATTCTGCAAATAAAATGCAAAGGCAGCTACTATATCATAGTTGTCCTTCCAAAAATTCTCCTCCTATAGAAAAAAAAGTTTGAAAATAAATTTACTTCCTTTTCTTTGTGCTAGCTACAAAGGTACACTTTTAATCTCAGCTTGAATACAAATAAATCTCTTTAATCTTCCGAGCAGGTATTGCTTCGCTCTTCTTCCCTTTCTAACCTCCTTCCTCAAAGCTCCCACTTTCTTCACACTTAACACCCCCTTCAACTCTTTCATTAATTTCCTAAAACTGTTTAAGGGACTTGCACTTGAAATTATCTTTAAACTACCAACTTTTGTTCTGCTTCACCCTGTCTTACTACAGTATGTAAATATGTATCCCTCTCAAAATTCAAATTACAAAATAACCCTACAAATAAAAACTGGCACATGTGAGGAGGCGTAACCTTGATGAACAAGGAATGTAAAAAATGCCATGCAGTCAGATGGGTTCAAGAATGCACACTCTGTTGTCTCAAAACAGAAGCCTAAATATATATTCAGATATT
>NW_012103131.1:3486970-3490793 GCF_000951045.1 Mandrillus leucophaeus | reverse complement strand
TATATATTATATATATGACCTCTCTGGTCTCTGTCACCCAGAGAGGACCACCAGCGAAAATTCTTTCAAAGATTTATTTAGCATGGATACATAAAATTTTACAAAAAGCCATCATATTCAAGGTGCTGTTCTGCAGTGTGTGTGTGTGTGTGTGTGACAAGGTACTTTGCAGTGTGTGTGTGTGTGTGTGTGTGTGTGAGAGACACAGAGCAAGACTCTGTCTCCCAGACTGAAGTACAGTAACACAATCATGGCTTATGGCTCACTGCAACCTCCGCCTCCCAGATTCAAGTAATTCTCATGCCTCAGCCTCCAGAGTAGCTGCGATTACGGCACATGGCACTGGGTTAATTTTTGTATTTTTAGTAGAAACAGGGTTTTACCATGTTGGCCAGGCTAGTCTCAAACTCCTGATCTCAAGAGATCTGTTCCACCCACCGTGGCCTCCCAGAGTGCTGGGATTACAGACACAAGCCACTGAATCCAGCCCAAGCTTGCCTTTTTAAATTAACAAGTTACTAGTAGATATTTTTGCATGTTAGTACATGGGATTTTAACTCAATTTTTAAAAACAAGGGTACTCTCTGTATAAAATAATTTTTACAGACAACACTTCAATAAAAACTGTGCACTTAACTTTACATAGTGATGAAAATATTTTTAGATATGTTATGGCAAATTCCTAGAAGTAGAATTGAGTTTTTGGATGTGTATAGGTTTCATTTTGATACATATTGCCAAAATGCCCTTTAAAAGGAGCATATATCAATGTACCAACTGCATGTAATTTCAAGCGGAAGTCCCCTGAAGATTATCCACCTCCTGCTACCAGATATAAGGTCTAAAGACACATTAACACATGTATACAAGAAGACCTAGCCAAGAATGATCACGGTAGCATCAGTACTGTAGTGACAAAAAATTGGAACTAACCTTTTCAGCAGAAGAGTCAATAAATAAATTGAGGTATGTTTACATCACAAGATACTATCCATTTTCTTATCATCTGTTAGATAAGTTATAGTATCTGTTATTTAGAGTCTACCTGGAACCACTCTGCTTTACTTCAGCTCATATTCAGTATGTTAGCTGATAAAATATGTAAAATAATCCATTGTTTATAAATATATACATATGTAGGATAAGTATAAAAACAAATGTATTCATTCAGCAAATATTTACTGAGAGCAAAATACATAGAATGTTAGAAAAAATGTTTACAATCATGGGTAAGATAAAGATATCTTATATAGGACACAGAAAACATTAACTACAAAAGAAAATAATTTCATAAATTGAGTTTCAATACATTAAAAACCTCTACTCTCTGAAAATCACCATTAAGAAAATTAAAAGGCAATTCACAGAGTAGGAAAAAAATATTGATGATACATAAGTCTAACAAAAGGCTTACATGCAGAATATATTTAAAATGCTTACAACTAATAAGAAGATATACAACCCAATTTTTTTTTTTTTTTTTTTTTTTTTTTTTTTTTTTTTTGGGTTGGGGACAGAGTTTCGCTCTTGTTGCCCAGGCTGGAGTGCAATGGCATGATCTCGGCTCACCGCAACCTCCGCCTCCCAGGTTCAAGCAATTCTCCTGCCTCAGCCTCCCGAGTAGCTAGAATTACAGGCATGTGCCACTACGCCCAGCTAATTTTGTATTTTTAGTAGAGACGAGATTTCTCCATGTTGGTCAAGCTGGTCTCGAACTCCTGACCTCAGGTGATCCGCCCACTTGGGCCTCCCAAAGTGCTGGGATTACAGGCGTTAGCCACCATGCCTGGCCACGACCCAATTTTTAAATGAGTAGAAAATTTGAAATCTTTTACAAAAAACTGACAAATGGCCAATAAGGATACAGTAAGACGACTAGTCATTGTGGAAATGCTAGTAAAAAATGACAATGAAATGCTGAGAATGCCTAAAATGTAAAAAGACTGAAAATACCAAATGTTGGTGAAGATGTGGAACAACTGGAACTCTCACACACTGTGGGTGAAAACCTGGAATTGTATAACCATTTTAGACAGTTGGCAGTTTCTAACAAAGTTAAATACAGACCTGCCCAATGAACCAGCAATTCCATTCCTAGGTATTTACTCAAAATGAATGAAGCATGTCCACACAAAGGCTTGTACATGAATGTTCAGAGTAGCTTTAATCATAATCGCCAAAACCTAAAAACATGCCAAATGCCAATCAACAGATAAATGGATAGTGTTCTACCCACACAATGAAATACTAACCTGCAATAAAAATGAACTATTGGTACATGCAATAGCGTAGATAAATCTCAAAAAGAAATTATGGAAAGCAAGTGAAAGATTCTGAGCCAAGGAGCGACATGATCAGATTTAGGTTTTAACAGGATCTCTCTGGTTACCATATTGAAAACAGACCAAAGTGAGGTGAAGGCAGGAGCGGGAAATCAGACAGGAGGCAACTCAATAATCCAGGTGCAAATATGATGAAGGAAGGACCAGGCAGGTAGCATGACAGGTCATGAAAAGTGATCAGATTCAGTCATCAAGAACTATCAGACTCTGAAGGACTCTCCACTCTATAACAATTAGACTTGGGCTGGGACACATCCTTTGAAGCATTTCTCATAAAATGTAGAAGAACCATCCAGGGACATCCCCACCCTTTCGCCCTACACCCTCTCGCCACCAAATTAAAAATTTAAAATATGAGTAGACCTCAGATCAGTCAGAAACCAGAAAGAACAAACCAGTGTCTCCATGTTCCAAAGCCACTGCAACAGCACCCAGAAGACAGGAGCCAATGAATCTAGGGAGGGAGAGGACTCAGACCAGAGAAGCAGGCAGTGAGAGCAGTGGAGAAGCAGAGCTGGCCTGATCTGCACACAGATGGAGGAGTAAGATTACCATGAGGCCAGGTTAATATAGCAGCCATGATGTGGGGATACTGAACTTGGAAAGCAGCAAGAAATAGAAGCTGAACCTGAGACTCCCGCTCTCAACAAAAGTCTCCAGTGGATCCAATACGATCATGGTTTGGATAAGCCTCTTGACTACCACCAGAGGCAGATGCAAATGCTCTCTAAAGGAAGGACTCACCAAGTCAGCTACCCAGTTTAAGATCAAAGATTAAACACAAGGGGAGGCAAGCAAGCTGCAGTCAGAGATATACACCCTCCAAGAACCAAAGAGGCTGGAGTGTCAGATTCAGAATATCCAAGAGCTATGTACAAAACTTTAAAGAAACAGAAGATTCTATTACAAATTGTATTAAAGAGCTAGGAATTAGCAGAAATAGTTGAGGAAAAAGGCAAATGGAAATTCCTAAAATAAAAAATTGTTGAAATAAAGTAGGTAGGTCAAATGCAAATAAGGCAAAGATAAAAAGATAATTACATATCTGAAGAATTGACTCAATTTACCCAAAATAAAACGAAGGTGGAAAACACAAATAGAGGTTAAAAAAACAAAATAAGAAGATCGTGCATATATTTAATCAGAGAGCCAGAAAGGAGTAATAAAAGGAACAGAAGAGAGGAATTATTTAAAGGAAAGTGTGTCATAACTAATTAAAGATATGAATTCAAAATTCCAGGATCTCAATTAAGATAAAAAGAAAAACATGCCTAGACACATAAATATGAAACAGCAGAACATCAAAGGCAATAATATGATCCCAAAAACTAGAGAGCACACACACATCACCTACAAAAAAATGTCAGAATGACAGAATTCTCAAAGATGACAATGCAGACTAGACAGTAATACAGTAAGATCTGCAGACAGAAGAGAAAAGGAGCTGTTCAGAGAACTATATGCTCAGCCAAAATTCCCTT
>NW_012103131.1:3475807-3485894 GCF_000951045.1 Mandrillus leucophaeus | reverse complement strand
GTGAGCCACCACTGTGCCTGGCCACTATTCTTGATGGTACTAGAATGGTGGCTATATGACACTGCATTTGTGAAAGTCTGTAGAACTTCCCAGTACAAATAATGAGTTTAGTGTTGCAAAGTTTAAAGAAGCATTTAGGAAGCTGGGGAATCCCAAGTTAGAATGCAGACTATGACAACATGTTGATGATACAAGAAATATCAAGATATAGATGGCTAACAAAATTGTATATAATTTAGCTGTGTTACGAATGGATGAAACAACTTTACTGAAGGAGTAAGGGGAAAGGGTTTTGCCCTAAATAACTCTGGCAATGAGTGCAGTTTCTGAGACTAAAAGCAATGGAAACTGGACATAAGCACTGTACTCTAGTTGATAACACATTTCCCACAGAGATACAGCTTAACAATTCTGAAATTGCTGTGCATGTATATGGGAAATGAACAACTAGGTAAATTAATGGCAGATGATGAAAGCTAGATTTCTGTTGGAGTAGGAGTTAACATATAAGCAAGGGAAGGAGGCTAGAATGATCCATGTGGTAATGAATTACAGTTGGAGATATCAGTTGGACTCACTTTTAGTTTAACTCACATAAACAAATATTTGCAGGTATATTTGTACAAACAGGTAAGTAGACACTGATACATTTCTCAGAACTCCTTTGAGAAATAGCTGATTCAAGACTGAGGGCAGGAAATTATACAAAATGAGTCTAGAGTATCTTATTGTGCCAAAATGTAAGTTCATTTTTTTGTTTTTGTTTTAAAAAAGCCCATCCCACTATAGAAAAGGGATGCCAACAGGACACAGGAGAAACAAGAAACTGAAAAAACTTCCAATGACCAAAACTGGAACATTTGAATAACAAATTAAACAGCACTGGATTATAACTGAAAGTATAAAAATATTCCTCAGTCCATACTGATATAAATGAGTGAATAAACAAACACAGGAGAAGAGGCAAAACTCCTATGCAAATAACTCATTAGATAATCTCCCCTCAAGGAGCTGCAGCATAACTCCTCAATTCTGAAGTGTGGTTGCATATAGAGACTTCCAAAAAGTACATGGAAAGGAAGGGGGAAAGCGTCACTTTGCAATGGAGAAACCTGACAAACACTACCTCAGCCAGATGATTAAATAATCAACAGTACAGTTGGGCGCCGTGGTTCATGCCTGTAATCCCAGCACTTTGGGAGGCCAAGGTGGTTGGATCACAAGGTCAGGAGTTAAAGACCAGCCTGGCCAATATGGTGAAACCCCATCTCTACTAAAAATACAAAAATCAGCCAGGCGTGGTCACAGGCACCTGTAGTCCCAGCTACCTGGGAGGCTGAGGCAGGAGAATTGTTCGAACCTGGGAGGTGGAAGTTGCAGTGAGCTGAGATTGTGCCACTGCATTCCAGGTTAGGTGACAGAGACTCCGTCTCTAAATAAATAAATAAATAAATAAATAATCAACAGCAGTTAAGTCACGTGGATAGTATATATTCTTAATTTGAGGTAACGAAAATCATATTTTTACCTCTGTGATTTTCCTCCCAAAAAAAATCTATAAAATCCATCTATGAGAAAAAAAAAAAAAAAAACAGAAAAATTCCAATTGAGAGACATTTGCAAAATACCTGAGCAGTACTTCTCAAAATTGTAAAGGTTATCAAAAACAAGAAGAGTCTGAGAAACTGACAGCCAAGTGGAACTTCAGGAGAAATGACAACTAAATATAATGTGGTATTCTGGATGGGATAAAAGAGGAAAGAGACATTGGGTAAAAACTAAGGAAATCTGAATAAAGTATGGACTTTGGTCAATAATAATGTATCAGCCAGGCATGGTGGCTCACACACCTGTAATCCCAGCACTTTGGGAGACCGAGGTGGGTGGATCATCTGAGGGAGTCAGGAGTTCGAGACCAGCCTGTCCAACATGGTGAAACCTCGTCTCCACTAAAAATACAAAAATTAGCCAGGCGTGGTGGTGGGCACCTGTAATCCCAGCTACTCAGGAAGGCTGAGGCAGGAGAATCGCCTGAACTCAGGAGACGGAGGTTGCAGTAAGCAAAGATCACGCCACTGCACTCCAGCCTGGGTGACACAGCGGGACTCCATCTCAAAATAATAATAGTAATAATGTATCAACATTGCTTCATCATTTGTAACAAATGTACCATATTCATATAAAATGTTAATAATAGGGGTAAATGAGTGCAGGTTATGTGAGAACTCTAAGAAATAGATTTGTATTTTATAAATCTAAAATTATAAAACTAAACTTTTTAAAAAAATCACCAATATGCAAGGAAACAAAATATGACCAATAACAGGAAGAAAAAAATCAAGAGAAACTCAGAAATGACATCTATGATAGAATTAGTAAACAAATATGTTATCCTGTAAGTATTCTGTCTTCAAGAAGATAAAAACATGAGCATAAGAAAATATTTTTAAAATACTTAGAACTGTTAGAAATAAAAAATACAACACAAAATTGAAAAATAGAATTAACAGGTTATACTTGGCAGAAAACTGTATCAATAAATGAAAAGAAATAGCTATTTTAAAAATTGACAAAACAAAGGAGACAGAAAAAATGATTGAGAATAAATTAAGAGCACCAGTGACCTAAAGGACAGTATCAAGCAGTCCAACACATGCGTAATTGTAATCCAAGGGAGAGAAGAGAAACAAGAAACAAAATGATTTGAAATAATGGTTAATTTCCTAAATTTGATGAAAAGCATAAACCCACAAATCCAAGAACCTCAACAACCCCAAGCAGAATAAACGTAAGAAAACTACGCCAAGCAGCATTCTAATCTAATTGCTAAGGTTCAGTGGAAAATTGTAGAAGCAGCCATGGTGGGTGCAAGGGGATCTACAGAAAAACAAAGAGAGCAGACCTCAGACCTCTCTTCAGAAGCACGTAAGCTAATAGCAGAGTAGATATGCCTTTAAAGTATTCAGATTGTTTTTTGCTGTTGAGATGTGTGAGCTCTGTGTATATTCTGGATATTAATCCCATCAGATGAATAGCTTGCAAATGTATTCTCCCATTCTGTAGGTTGCCTTTTCACTCCGTTGTTTCCTTTGCTGGGCAGAAGCTTCTTCATTTGATGTAATCTCATTTGTTTATTTTTGCTTTTGTTGCCTGTGCTTTTTTTTAAGAGACAAGCTTTTGCTCTGTCACCCAGGCTAGAGTGCAATAGTTTGACAGTAGCTCACTGCAGCCTTGGATTGCTGGATTCAAGTTAACCACCTGCCTGAGCTTCCTGAGTAGCTAGGACTACAGGTACATACATCACATCTGGCTAACTTTTAATTTTTTGAAGAGACAGGGTCTCACTATGTTGCCTAGGCTGGTCTTAAACTCCTGGGCTCAAGTGATTTGTTGACTGCTTTTGAGGTCTTATTCATAAAATATTTTCCCAGACCAATGTCCTGAAGGGTTTCCCCTATGTTTTCTTGTAGTAGTTTTATGGTTTCAGATCTTACATTTAGGTCTTTGATCCATTTTATTTTCATATAGGGTGAGAGGTGAGGATCTATTTTCACTCTTCTGCATATGGATATCTAGTTTTCCCAGCATCGTTTATTGAAGAGATTATCCTTTCCCCAATGAGTATTCTTGTTGCCTTTGTCAAAAATTAGTTGGTAGCCAGGCGTGGTGGTTCATGCCTATAATCCCAGCACTTTGGGAGGCTAAGGCAGGAGAACCATTTGAGTCCAGGGGTTTCAAGACTAGCCTATGCAATACAGTGAGACTCTGTCTCCACAGAAAATTTTTAAAAGTTAGCTGGGCACAGTTGCACATACCTGTAGTCCCTGCTACTCAGGAGGCTGAAGTAGGATGATTTCTTAAGCCCAGGAGGTCAAGGCTACAGTAAGCTATGATCATGACATTGCACTCTAGCCTGGAGATGGAGTGAGACACTGTCTCAAAAAATAAAAAATTTTTAAAAAGCAGTTGGCTGTAAATCAATAGGTTACTTTCTGGGTTCACGATTCTGTTCCATTAGTGTGTCTGTTTTTATAACAGTACCATGCTGTTCTGGTTACTATAGCTTCGTAGTATATTTTGCAGTCTGACAGTGTATACCCCCAGGTTTCTTTTTGCTCAGGACTGTTTTGGCTATTGGGGGCCTTTTGTGGTTCAATATAAATTTTAAGATTTTATTTCTATGAAGAATGTCATTGGTATTTTGATAAAGATTACATTGAGGCCAGGGCATGGTGGCTCACGCCTGTAATGCCAGCACTTTGGGAGGCCAAGGTGGGCAGGTCATGAGGTCAGGAGATCGAGACCATCCTGGCCTAACACAGTGAAACCCCGTCTCTTAAAAATACAAAAAAATTAGCTGGGTGTGGTGGTGGGCGCCTGTAGTTCCAGCTACTCGGAAGGCTGAAGCAGAATGGCATGAACCCAGGAGGCAGAGCTTGCAGTGAGCCGAGATCGCGCCACAGCACTCCAGCCTGGGCGACAGAGCGAGACTCCTGCATGGGGCACGGGGGGAAGGATTGCATTGAATCTGTAGATTGCTTTGGATAGTATGGTCCTTTCAACAATATTGGTAGTGCCCACACTCAGGGCCTGGCAGGGCTGACCTGCCTACCATGGCTCAACGGCCCTTGGAGCACACTGCTGCTACCATGTCTTCCAGGGCCAGCGAGAGTGCCCTGCAGCACCTGGTGGAGCAGCTCAAGCTGCAGGTCGGAGTGGGAGAGGATCACGGTCTCTCAGGCAGCTACAGAGCTGCAACAGTACTGCATGCAGAATGCCTGAAAGGATGCCCTGCTGGTCAGTGTTCCAGCAGGAAGTAACCCCCTCCCGGAGTCGAGATCCTGTGCTTTACCCTGAAGACTCTAGGAAAGAAGTCTGCAGAGGAAAGCCTTCAAGCACAAAGTGATAAATCACTGCCTCCAAGCCTCAAGAGAGGCTTTTCACTGGTCAAGTGACAGTTATTTCAGACCTTTCCTATGGCCTGGTACTACAACCAAAATTCTACAGAAACTGGTGAGTTTCTGCTCAATTAAGGAAACTGGGAGAAGGAATCTAGCTCTAAAGAGTAAGTCTGGGGTTTTTTTTGTCTTACATATAAAGCACTTCACCAAAAAAACAAACAAAAACCTTACCCCCAGATATGCCAAAATGTACCTCTTTCATAAGTGAATTACTGATGTTTCTATACCTGGAATATCATGTATGTTTTATTTACTGGATGTTCACATTTAGGAAGGAAAACATTTTATTTAAAAAATTGAATATTTGTTATTTGGTATAAAAATATTTGTCAGGAACAACAAATACTACAAAATTTGTTCTGCTCATGAATTTACAATTTCTAAACTAAGGTAAGAAAGTACAAACTGCTGGGGAAAAGAGTAGTCTTTACTAATTGACTGATGCCTTGATTTTTCCCAATGAGAAGGTTGTTTCATTTTTAAACACTTAACATGGGAGCTGTTCCTTAGCAAACTTGTCTGGAAAGATTAATGTTATGTGGGGCATTCGGTTGCCCCATCGTATATATAGATGAAGCAGATTCGGTTTTTGTAGTTGTGGTTGTACCTAAATACATTACTTCTTTTTTTTTTTTTTTTGAGATGGAGTCTCGCTCTGTCACCCAGGCTGGAGTGCAGTGGCATGATCTCAGTTCATTGTAACCTCAGCCTCTCGGGTTCAAACAATTCCCCTGCCTCAGCCTCCCAAGTAACTGTGATATGTGATTACAGGTGCATGCCACAACGCCCAGCTAATTTGTGTGTGTGTGTGTGTGTGTGTGGATTTTTAGTAGAGGTAGGGTTTTACTATGTTGGCCCAGCCTGGTCTCGAACTCCTGACCTCAAGCAATCCACACACCTTGGCCTCCCAAAGTGCTGGGGTTACAGGCATGAGCCACCATACTCGGCCTATTTCATATCTTAAGAAATGTTTAAATATGACTCGAAGAACACTGTAAACAGTTAAAAACAAAGTAATGTAAAATACTACAACCTAAAATAATTCTTAATGTCACAAGTGTTTTATTTATTTTGATGCTATGCCTTTGATTTGATTTGGGACACTTTTAGAAGGCAACTTTGTGTTTGCAATAATCTTTGAAGAGCTTGGAAATAAAATTTCTGCTTAATTCAAAAAAAAATTAATTCTTCTGATCCATGAGCATGGGATGTCTTTCCATTTGTTTGTATTCTCAAACTATCCAGTTTAAATATAGGCCAATAATCTACATAGACACTTGTCAAAAGACGACAAACAAATGGCCAAGAGATACATTTTTTAAATGCTCAACATTACTAATTATAAGGGAAATGGAACTCAAAATCACAGTGAGGTATCATCTCACTGCAGGATAGTTATTATCAAAAGACTAACAAATGCTAGTGAGGATGTAGAGAAAAGGGAACTCTTAAATACTCTTGGTGGGAATGTAAAGTAGTACAGCCACTATGGAAAACAGTATGGAGGTTCCTCAAAAAACTACAAACAGGCTGGGCATGGTGGCTCATGCCTGTAATCCCAGCACCTTGGGAGGCCAAGGCTGGCGGATCACTTGAGGCCAGGAGTTCGAGACCCAGCCTGGCCAACATGGTGAAACCCCCTAAGACATGCCTGCTTCCTCTTTCACCATGATTGTAAGTTTCCTGAGGCCTCCTCAGCCATGCAGAACTGTGAGTCAATTAAGCGTCTTTTTAAATTACCCAGTCTTGGGCAGTTTTTTATAGCAATGTGAAAACAGACTAATACAGAAGCTAAAAAAAAAAAAAATTGTTGATCACACAGAAGTAAAAAGGAGAACAGAGGATACTAGAGGCTGGGAAGGGTAAAGGAAGCAGAGAGATAGGAAGAGGTTCATTAAAGGATATAAAATTACAGCTAGATAGGAGGAATTAGTTCTAGAGTTCTACAGTACCGTAGAATGATTATAGTTAACAGTAATACATAGCTTCAAATAGCTACAAAGAGGATATTTAATGTTCACCCTCCCAAACTAAAGAATGTTCAAGATGATACGCTAATTACCCTGATCTGATCACTATACATTTTATGCACCAAAACACCACTCTATACCCCATAAACATGCACCAAAAAAGTCAATTACAAATTTAAAAGAAACCAATTTTTAAAAAAATTTTTTAAGCACTCAAAAGGAAAGTGTGTCAAACGAGAACTCTTTACCTAGTGACATTATCTTTAAAAAATAAAGGCAAGGCCGGGAATGGTGGCTCATGCCTATAATCCCAGCACTTTGGGAGGCTGAGGTGGGCGGATCACCTGAGGTCATGAGTTCAAGACCAGCCTGGACAACATGGTGAAATCCCATCTCTACTAAAAGTACAAAAATTAGCCGGGTGTGGTGGCGGGTGCCTGTAGTCCCAGCTTCTTGGGAGGCTGAGGCAGGAGAATTGCTTGAATCTGGGAGGCGGAGGTTGCAATGAGTAGAGATCATGCCAGTGCACTCCAGCCTGGGTAACAGAGTGAGACTCCGTCACAAAAAAATAAATAAAAATAAAGGCAAAATAAAAGGTTAACATAAACCAAGCTGAGAGAGCTCATCGCTAATACACCTGAACCATACAAAATGTTAAAGGAAGTTCCTCAGGCAGAAGACAAGCCATACAAGATACAAATCTGGATCTACACGAAGTAACAAAGAACCCTAATAAAGGCAAGTATGTGGGTAAATATAAAATATGTTGTCTGCCTAAAACAAAAATAACAACAATGTTTTGTGAGGTTAATAGGGTATGCAAAAGCAACATAGAGGATAACAACAGCACCAAGTCTGGGGCCTGGAAGAATACTGTCATAAGGTTCTTGTGCATAAGGTCAAGCAGCAGGGTATTGCTTGAAGGAGATTGTGATAAGTTAAAGACATCAACAGTAAGCCAGGCGCGGTGGCTCACGCCTGTAATCCCAGCACTTTGGGAGGCCAAGGCAGGCAGATCACAAGGTCAGGAGATCGTGACCATTCTGGCTAACACAGTGAAACCCCATCTCTACTAAAAACACAAAAAACTAGCTGGGCATGGTGGCATGCACCTATAGTCCTAGCTACTCAGGAGGCTGAGGCAGGAGAATCACTTGAACTCAGGAGGGTGAAGTTGCAGTGAGCCGAGATCACGCCACTGCACTCCTGCCTGGACGACAGAGCAAGACTGTCACTGTATGTTAGAAGCCTATACGACTCTGGACTCACCCCTTATTATACAAATCTATAATGAGCTTACGTTTTTCCTCATTATTAAAACCATCTTCCTTCTGGTTTGTCAGATATTCTGCTAAATGGCCTGAGCAAGTCCCTTCATGGTCACCATAATTGCTAAATAAACACACTCACAGGTTACCACACAATTATCTAACTCTTATGACCACTAAACTATAATTTTAAATTTATTTTAAACTGCCTAACTTTAAAATTAGTTTCTACTATTAAAAGCTTATACAATAAATATATTACATTTCATGTACCTGTGCTATATTTTCTGTAAAACCAAAGAATCTTTGGTGAAAAGTTAAAAATTCCAACTTGATCTGAAGTGGGAAAGCAATAAAGATAAAAATTATTCATGGTCATACATAATAAATCTGCCCGCTCCTTCCCATTTTCTATATCAATATAACTTGCATTATATTTGGAGGCTTAATATTAGAGCTTGGAGGCAAGTGATATCTCCAATAAATCATATTTTCTGTACAATCTAAGACAGCCTTTCATTTTTTGCTTTTCCAAAGTGAAGTGCTCAATAAACATCACTTTGAATCTCCTTTCAAATATATTCAATCCTCATTCTGGCTGTTTCCTCCCTTTACCACCCCCTACCCAAAAAAAAGTGTCATCGAAGTACTGGTTTAAGCTTCAAGAGTAGATAGGGTGTAAATCACTTGCATTCTTGCTAGGTAGAATGCCTTTCAGCCAAACTGTGATATAGTAAAATTCTTTACCTCAATCCCCATCTTCCCTCCTGATTCTAACTTTAAAATGGGAGTTAGTGGGAATGTGGGCTTAAATGCCCCCCACCACCCATCACATCCAGGATATATTAGTCATAGTTCCTTTGACTAGAAGTGTTTCAAAACGTTAAGTTCTTTTCATTTTCCTTGAACACGATATATTCTCCCCAACCCCACTTCCTTCCACTGCCTTAGAACATAGATTCTTTTGTACTTGGAAGGAACTTGATTTGTTTTGGAGCCAATCACTTGAGATGAAGCACATAACTGACATCTTATTAAAACTTCATTTAAAAATAAGATGGGGCCAGGCACAGTGGCTAACACCTATAATGCCAGCACTTTGGGAGGGCAAGGCATGAGAATTGCTTGAGCCTTGGAGTTTGAGACCAGACCGAGAAACGTGGTGAAAATCCACTTCTACAAAAATTAGCTGGGTGTGTGGTGGTGCACACCTGTAGTCCCAGCTTCTTGGGAGGTTGAGGTGGGAGGATCTCGAGCCTTGGAGGTCGAGGCTGCAGGGAGTCATGATCGCACCACTGCACTCCAGCCCGGGTGACACAGCAAGACATTGTCTGAAAAGATCACAATAATAAGATGCATCAAATTTGATGTTGCAACTATGCAGCCATAAAAAGGAACGAGATCATATCCTTTTGCAGGGACACAGATGGAGCTGGAAGCCATTATCCTCAGCAAACTAATGCAGGAACAGAAAACCAAACACCACATGTTCTCATTTATAAGTGGGAGCTGAATGATGAGAACACATGGTCACATGTGGGGGACCCACACACTGGGGTCTGCTGGGGAGGTGGGTAGGAAGGGAGAGCATCAGGAAGAATAGCTAACGGATGCTAGGCTTAATTCTAGGTGATGGGTTAATCTGTATGGCAAACCACTATGACACCTACGTAGCATACCTACATCCTGCACATGTACCCCTGAACTTAAAAGTTGAAGACTAAAAAAAAAACTTTGAGCATTACCAGTGTTTCACAGAAATTCTTGGTGGAGCAAAGCAATCAACATAAAAAGGTGAAGTGATTTCTGCTAATGTTATGATTGTAGGCAGTTTTTCTTTTAAAACTGCCTTTTAGTTAAGTAAATGCTCCTTTAATTCATTTTCCTT
>NW_012103131.1:3469990-3475652 GCF_000951045.1 Mandrillus leucophaeus | reverse complement strand
GGTCTGGCTAATTTTTATATTTTTAGTAGAGGCAGGGTTTCTCCATGTTGGCCAGGCTGGTCTTGAACTTCTGACCTCAAGTGATCTGCCCACCTCGGCCTCCCAAAGTGCTGGGATTACAAGTGTGAGCCACTGCGCCTGACCCCTCTATTTTGTTTTTAATTAAAAATCAATTTTGCCCAGTACAGGAAAAAATCCATTAACTATTGAAATTTTTCAGAGATTTCAAGCAGGTCTTCATATTTATTTCATTTAAAAATTACTGATCCTTTAAGAATAATGTTCTAATTTTCACTACAAGAACAAAACCATCATGGCAATGCTAATATTTAACTGAGCACACTGATGATGGGTCAGATACCGTGTCAAGTGTTTGGGATCTACAACCTGTTAGACACAAAAGAAGTTCCCATTCAAAGGTTTAGCATCCTTGCTCTTTGTTCCCTACTTCCAAGGCCAAACTAACTTCCTTATCCTTTATGCCTCCCTGTCTTGGTTTCAGTAAACAACTTTCCCGCTGGTCCTTATCTACAGAGCCCACATCTGCTACCCACTCTGTAAATGACCCCTCCTGTCGCAATGGCTCTTCCCACCGAAACTGCCCCTTCTGCCAGTGTAACCACATTCCTATACCATTCAAGTTAGCCAACTGGGTTCAGCTTAGACTGTACAGTCTGACTCCACAGTGGAGATAGGACACAGTAGCTGGGACAAACTGCCATTAGGGATAAAAACCCCTTCCCTCCTTTGTTTGGTGTGCTCTCATGGTGACCAAACTTGAGAGCAGCACCCTTCTGCAGAAGTAAATTTTGCCTTGCTGAGAAATCCTTTGTTTAAGTGCTCATTTTCTTTGCGACTCTGAGCTTTACTTCCTACAGATCTCATCCAAGATTCACAGCAGCCCACGGGGAAGGCAGAGAATCATGGCCCATGTTATGGACACAGATGCAAAGACCTCCCAGAAGCAGCAGGGTGCCCAGCTAGGAGGGGCAGGTCCGGGACATGAACCCAAGTCTGTCTGACTTCAGAGTCTGAACCACAAAGCTATGCTGAATTTGGAGTTGTAGCTCTCCAAGAAATGAAAAAAATACAACTTAGCAACCAAGAGGCATTCTGGCCCTCTGGCTTTCTGGGACCCGGAGCTCAGAGGAAACCTCAGGGCTTTCGTAAGCTGCTCACTTTGCAGGGCCCAGAATCCAGGTTGTTACCATAAAAATGTGGGGTTTTTCCCCTGCATAGGAACTCATTCTCCAAACAAGTTCACCTATAGGATCCTAGTGCCTAAGACATAAAAACAGAGCTGATCTGGTGAGAAGGTGAGGTCTGAAGCATCACCCACACCACCTCCCTAATCAGTCACCCTAAGGTGACTCCATTCTACTTAGGAGGGTTAGAGAGCAAAGTCTGAAAATCCCTAGACAGTCGTTCAGACTAAACTAGTGCCATGGGTCTGGGGGGCCTCTTGAAGATTCCAACTTCAGCCACAGAGCCCGATGCAAACCACCAAGCTGCACAAACAGAGGGGCCTTCACAAGCCGTCTCCCAAGACAAGTGAGCCCTGGCAGGGGGACCAAGTGGTTCTCGAAGCAGGGTTCCTGGCTTATCACTGGGAACTTGCTAGAAATGGAAATTATCAGTTCTGACACCAGTCCTACTGACCCAAACTCGGAGGCTGGGGCCAAGCATTTCTTGTGTTAACAGACTTTCAGGTCATTCCAACGTGCACTCAAGTCTAAAAAACCACTACAAAGAAATAGAGGCTGACCAGTGCCCTGAAGTCAGCAGCTGTGAGGAAGAGAACACAGCATTTTCTACACTGAGCTTTCTCTCTGTGGAGATAAAGCTGCCCATTAACTCCCCGAGAGCTGCCACCCCAGCCTTTAATGAGTCCACCGTATCAGGCATGTAAGAAGTGTGTGAGTGTGTGTGTGTGTGTGTGTGTGTGTGTTTCCTGCTGGGCACCATAGCAGCAAAGGTCTTAAGGGAGACAGAGGGAGATAAACAACTCACAGAAAAACAAGGTACCAATCAGCAGGAGAGATGCAAGCAGAGGTATACAAACCAGGAGGGTGGTCCACTCTGTCTCACACATCGAGGAACATTTTCATCAAGATGACACCTGAGCTGCTGGAAAATGCAAATAGGAATTTTCCAGGGACAGAGGAGTGCTTTGGTGTCCAGATTCCCCCAATCCCAGCACCTGATACACGCACGGATGATCCTGGTTTGGGCCAGAGCTCAGGAAAGAACATCTTCTCTGAACTTTTTTTAAAACAGCTTTATTGAGATGAAATCCGCACACTATAAATTCACTGACTTAAATCATACAGTTCAGTGGTTTTCAGGGCAAGAAACTGGCAGGATTGGCATCTAAACCCTGACCTGACATTCTGGGCAAACACCCAAACAGCCAAGTTTTACAGTTTGAAGCAGAGAATTTGGTTCTTGCTGATACCTAGTTAAAATAAGTTTTCACCTCTCAAGAAAGATACTCAAAAAATAATGTACATAATTATAAACACACCATGCTTTTTTTCAAAAGCAAATCACATGAAATAAAATTCCTGGGTTTGTAGGACACAAACACCAAATATTCCTACAAAGAGTAAGTATAATTGGGGATGAGGCTGCCTGATTTATGCACACCTGAACTTATCTGACACATCTTGTCACCACAAAGTCTGACAGTTCCAGATAAAGCAGCATGCAAAATTGCCACCAATATAGCAAAATGGCCTGAAGAAGCAAATGTTCCAGTGAAAAACTCCCACATGCATCCCATCAATAATTCAATATTTATAGTATGAGAATAATCTGGTTACACAATTATAGGGCTCAACTGAATACAGTGGATTTTTAAATGCATTTGAATTATTTTTGTGGATGTCTCAATTTCAGATGAATTATTTTTTTCTACAATTATTGATCATTCCAAAATTTAAACTCAATGGAAAGTATCTTAGTGGAAGCCAAAAAAGGAAATTGAAAGAATGAAGATAGGCAGGAGCCTCGAAATGTCAAGAACTCTCCTATAAAACAATGGAGACTAAAAACTCTAATGGTTGAAATGGTACGCAGAACTGTTTCATTAAGAATCATAATTGCCAAGAAAATGTTGGTAATAACAGAAGAGAAATAAGACTGAGAATCAGAATACTCCCAACAGAAAACAAAACCTTCCAAACAGAAAACAATTTCTACAGTCAGCACAGCCTCGTTTTAATGAATGTGTTGACTTCCATAAGTACCTTGAACTTTCATTCCTGCATGTCACAATGAGCAATTCACAGCAACACTGTGAAGTTGCAAATTTTTCTGCCTCCAAAATCATGATTCCTATGTACAGAGAATCAAGCTGAACATAAAGGATTTGTTTAAATGTTTCCTAAACAGGTATTATAAAAATATGAGCAAATTGTTATACGATCTTGGGCAGTCTATTCTAAAAAATATATAATTGGTTATTAAATTTTTTTTAACAAGACACACATGACTTACACCAGGCAAACTGTCAGACTAGATTAAATGTACTGAGCTCTTAATCAGAAGACACACATAACACAATAAGTCTACGTTTCCTTTGATTACACATAAATGAATTATAATGCACTTTACCATCGTCCTGCGGGACAAAGAAGGAACATACAGTATGATGCTGAAGTATTAAGAAGAATAGTGGAAGGTATTGAATTGTTAAGTGAAAAAGGTTTATTCATCAGAGATCACAATGAAAAGGTTGTGCTCTTCAAGTAACAGAAACTTCTAGGAATCATCCAATTAGATTTGATCAATTTTTATGTAAGTGTCTGGAAAACTGTAAAGGTAGAAGGACAAATATGACATTTATTTATCCAAAATAGCTTATGAAGAATTAATCAAAAAAGAGAAAATATGTACAAAATAAGGGAAAATAAAGTGGGAACTCAAATAAGTAAATAAACCGAACACCAAATAATATTGCTACAAATTCTCCAGTAGCAAATTGTTTTGTGTATGCCATTATCATGTGCCACTCTATAAAAATAGAAAAATCATTTTTTATACAGCAAAGCAACTTTTAACTGTCAAAATTCATCTGAAATTAAAGTATACACAAGAATAATTCAAACACAGTTCTGTCTTTTCAACAGAATGAAATAAGTTCTGAGCAACTTTATGTTGCATTTGCAATCAGTCATGTAAAAATGTGACTTTCAGAAGACATGAAGGTTCCAGAACTCTTTAAAAACATTAGTAAGTACTTAAAATATATTCTGGACAACAGTTCAGTTTATCACTTAGTTATCCCTGGGAAGGCTTCCTTCCCAGTCCCTGAAGTTGCTGACTACTTCAGATTTTGCAAGTTACACGTTCTTCTTGAATTTATGCTTTACATGTAGTATTTTCATCACCCATGCCAACTTAGTATTCAAGGGTCAAAGGATAGTGAGATGGTTTGCCCATTAAAAAGCACTGAGATCTTGTAGCACAAAGTACACAACATCTTAAAGACTCTAAAATATATTTTCTGACTCAGAAGGAAAACCTGAGCATGGATAGAAAGAATTCATTCAAAATTTAATAAAGTTTGCACAAATGGTCACATATTGTATAATTCTATGTATATGAAATGTCCAGAAGAGGTAAATCAGACAAAGTAGATTAGTGGTTGCAAAGTGCTGGAAGAAGAGGAAAAGGGAGAATGGCTTCTACTGGTTATGAGATTTATCCTGGGAGTGATGAAAATGTTGTGAAGATACATAATGGTGATTATTGTACAACTTTGTGACTATAATAAAAAGCCACCGAATCACACATATTTTTAAAGGGTGAGTTTTGTGGTATGTTAATTATATGTCAATATTTTAAAAGTTAACAAACTTCGAATATGCCATTTTAACTGTAATTTAGAAAAACAATTTTAGGGGGCGGAGCAAGATGGCCGAATAGGAACAGCTCCAGTCTCCAACTCCCACCGTGAGCGACACAGAAGACCAGTGATTTCTGCATTTTCAACTGAGGTACTGGGTTCATCTCACTAGGGAGTGCCGGGCAATCGGTGCTGGTCAGCTGCTGCAGCCCGACCAGCGAGAGTTGAAGCAGGGCGAGGCATCGCCTCACCTGGGAAGCGCAAGGGGGAAGGGAATCCCTTTTCCTAGCCAGGGGAACTGAGACACACAACACCTGGAAAATCGGGTAACTCCCACCCCAATACTGGGCTTTAAGCAAACAGGCACACCAGGAGATTATATCCCACACCTGGCCGGGAGGGTTCCACACCCACAGAGCCTCCCTCATTGCTAGCACAGCAGTCTGTGATCTTGAGATAAGGCAGCAGCGGGGCTGGAGGAGGGGCACCCGCCATTGCTGAGGCTTAAGTAGGTAAACAAAGCCGCTGGGAAGCTCGAACTGGGTGGAGCTCACAGCAGCTCAAGGAAACCTGCCTGTCTCTGTAGACTCCACCTCTGGGGACAGGGCACAATTAAACAACAGCAAAAGCAGCAGAAACCTCTGCAGACGCAAACGACTCTGTCTGACAGCTTTGAAGAGAGCAGTGGATCTCCCAACATGGAGGTTGAGATCTGAGAAGGGACAGACTGTCTGTTCAAGTGGGTCCCTGACCCCTGAGTAGCCTAACTGGGATACATCTCCCACTAGGGGCAGTCTGACACCCCACACCTCA
>NW_012103131.1:3446762-3468845 GCF_000951045.1 Mandrillus leucophaeus | reverse complement strand
AAAAAAAAAAAGAAAAACAATTTTAGGCTAGTTTAGAAAAAAATGAAAACTGTCTGATTCCTGATTTAGACATATGAAGGGTTTAATAGAAAATACAGAAAATTACTGGACTATGAAACAAGGGCGATTAAAGATGAACAATGAAATTAATAGAAATTATTCTGACATCAAGCAGCAAATTATAGTCTGGGCACAGTGGCTCGTGCCTGTAATCCCATCACTTTGGGAGGCCGTGGTGAGCAGATCACGAGGTCAGGAGTTCGAGACCAGCCTGGCCAACATGGTGCAACCCAGTCTCTATTAAAAATACAAAAATTAGCCTGATGTGGTGGTGCACGCATGTAATCCCAGCTACTCAGGAGGCTGAGTCAGGTGAATTGCTGGAACCCAGAAGGCAGAGGTTGCAGTGAGCTGAGATCATGCCATTGCACTCTAGCCTGGGTGACAGAAGACTCCACCTCAGAAAAAAAAAAAAAAAGCAAATTATAAAAAAAATTTGGATCTAATGAAAAGCAGTAATTAAATGAAAGACACACTTCAAATAGAAGGAGCAAATAAGCTCTTATATTATTCGATAATGCAGTTAATGAAAGGAAGTGAAAAATGTAACAGGTGTATCAAGCAGTTGATTAATAGTTTTTCTGAATTTAAGTTGGTAATGTTTTATATTTGTCAGCTGTTAAGTATTTGTATTTTCTTGTTTTTAGTTAATGTTAGCTTTTCTACCTAATTTTGTTCTCTTCATTTTGTATTCTTTTCCTTAAAAAATGTCCTCCTCCTCAAATTGTTTAAGATTTGGTGAGAGTTCTCAGCTTGTCCAGATTGGGGAAAAAAATCTAAAATTTTAATAAAATGTTAAGCCTATGAAGTCAGGGAGAATTGACATCTTTATAAGAATAAATTTTTGTTTAATTTCTGGGATATATGTGCAGGACATGCAGGTTTGTTACCTAGGTAAACATGTGCCGTGTGGTTTGCTGTACCTACCAACCCATCGAGAACAAATTTTTCTAGGAACAAATTGTGACTTTTTGTTCAAGTTTCTTTTGTGGCTCTCAGCAGACTCTCGATGGCTTCACAATGCTCTTGTACACTGCCCATGAAATTTACTCCCAGCATTTTATCTAGGAAGTTCCCTTCCTATATTAACTCTGATTACTCTTTATATACAGAGGCTATTTCTTACTTTCCTTCATCATTATCATGACATTTCACATCAGAAGGGTGTGTGAACCCCATACCTAATAAAATGTAAAAGGCACATGCTGGGAACCAGCCCCCATCTGAAGGCCAGAACACTACTACCACCAGTGGCTCCACTTGTGTGCTGGCCCCATCCTATTACCCTGAATAACCCCCAAAGATACCACCACCAGTTTTGCATACATTATCCCTATGATTTATAAAAGTGACATTGTACATATGAATTCTTCTGTATTGTTTGGTTTTGCTGCTACAATGCTAATGCCATTATAACAATGGTATAAAATGGTAAGATTTTCTGAGACTTGTTTTATTAAATGTCATGTTATTGGGATATATCAAGTTGTGAGTAGCTGTGGTTCACACTTTTCCATTGTTGTGTTATATTTCATCATGTGAATATACCATAATGTACTCAAGTCAGGTTCCTCACAATGGGCATGTGGTCATTTCTAGGTTTTTGCTACTGCAAACAATGCAGCTGTGAACATTCTTGGTTTCTTGGTATCCACATGCAAGTTTCTTTGGGGCCTAGACCTAGCAGTGAGATCTATTGGTCAATAGCTACATAAATATTCAAACTTATGTGATAATGCCAAATTGTTTCTCAAAGTGATTATACTAATTTCCACTTTCCCCAGAAGTATGAGTTTCCACTGACCCATAATCCATTATTAGACTTAATTATTGCCAGTCCTGTAGATGCAAAATCGTATCTTACGATGGTCATTTTTATTTCCGTTTTCCAGACAGCTTTAATGCCTTCCCATGATTGCATTTGCCAAATTGCTTCCTCTGCAAAATGTCCATTGTCCATACATTGCTTATTTTTCCATTGGATTTATTGTAATTGACTTGTAGAATTTATTTATGTAGTCTGAAATCTAATCCTGTCAGTTATGTTGCAAATATGGAATTTCTGCAGGATTGTGTCTTATTATTTCACTTTCTTTACGATTTACCTTTGTGAAAATGTTATTTCCCATCCCAAGTTTAGAAATGTGCTTTCTGACTGTAGGGAAAAGAGAGATCAGACTGTTATTGTGTCTATGTAGAAAAGGAAGACATAAGAAACTCCATTTTGATCTGTACCCTGAACAATTGTTTTGCCTTGAGATGCTGTTAATCTGTAACTTTAGCCCCAATCTTGTGCTCACAGAAACAGGTGTGGTATGGAACCAAGGTTTAAGGGATCTAGAGCTGCGCAGGATGTGCCTTGTTAACAATATGTTTACAGGCAGTGTGCTTGGTAAAAGTCATCATCATTCTCCATTCTTGATTAACCAGGGGCACAGTGCACTGCAGAAAGTCACAGGGACCTCTGCCCAAGAAAACCTGGGTACTGTCCAAGGTTTCTCCCCACTGAGACAGCTTGAGATATGGCCTCTTGGGAAGGGAAAGACCTGACCATCCCCCAGCCCGCCACCTGTAAAGGGTCTGTGCTGAGGAGGGTTAGTAAAAGAGGAAGGCCTCTTGCGGTTGAGATAAGAGGAAGGCCTCTGTCTCCTGCATGCCCCTGGGAACAGAATGTCTCAGTATAAAACCCAATCGTACATTTGTTCTATTCTGAGATAGGAGAAAACCGTCCTGTGGCTGGAGGCAAGATATGCTGGCGGCAATGCTGCTCTGTTACTCTTTACTACACTGAGATGTTTGGGTGAATAAAAGCACAAATTTGCCCTAAGTGCACATTCAGGCATAGTACCCTCCCTTGAACTTATTTGTGACACAGAGTTCCTTTGTTCACATGTTTTCTTGCTGACCTTCTCCCTACTATCACCCTGTTCTCCTGCCACATTCCCCTTGCTGAGATAGTGAAAATAGTAATCAATAAATACTGAGGAAACTCAGAGACCAGCGCTGGTGCAGGTCCTCCATATGCTGAACACCGGTCTCCTGGGCCCACTGTTCTTTCTCTATACTTTGTCTCTGTCTTATTTTCTCAGTCTCTTGTGCCACCTCATGAGAAATACCCACAGGTGTGGAGGGGCAGGTCACCCCTTCACCTGGCGCCCAACGTGGGCCATAATGACGATTAGGAGAGATGTGTGTATACAGTCGTCACTGTACAATGCAGGTAAAGGAAAGGAAAATTAAACCACAAAAAATAGAAACAAGAAAAGACACATTAAAATCATTAAAAGACTTTCAAAAATTGCTAGGAAATATTAATTGGATTTGACCAACTCTAGGCATCCCTACTTATGCCATATCAAATTTCTTCTCTATTTTGAGAGGGAATCCATAATGACAGGCCATGACGACAATGGTGGTTTTGTCAAAAAGAAAAGAGGGATATGTAGGAAAAAGATCGGACTGTTACTGTGTCTGTGTAGAAAAGGAAGACATAAGAAACTCCATTTTGATCTGTACCCTGAACAATTGTTTTGCCTTGAGATGCTGTTAATCTGTAACTTTAGCCCCAACCTTGTGCTCAAAGAAACATGTGTGGTATAGAATCAAGGTTTAAGGGATCTAGGGCTGTGCAGGATGTGCCTTGTTAACAATATGTTTACAGGCAGTATGCTTGGTAAAAGTCATTGCCATTCTCCATTATAGATTAACCAGGGGCACAATGCACTGCGGAAAGCCACAGGGACCTCTGCCCAAGAAAGCCTGGGTACTGTCCAAGGTTCCTCCCCACTGAGACAGCCTGAGATATGGCCTCTTGGGAAGGGAAAGACCTGACCATTCCCCAGCCCGACATCTGTAAAGGGTCTGTGCTGAAGAGGATTAGTAAAAGAGGAAGGCCTCTTGCAGTTGAGATAAGAGGAAGGCTTCTGTCTCCTGCATGCCCCTGGGAATAGAATATCTCGGTATAAAACCTGATCGTACATTCGTTCTGAGATAGGAGAAAACCGCCCTATGGGTTGAGGTAAGATATGCTGACAGAAATGCTGCTGTTACTTTTTACTACACTGAGATGTTTGGGTGAATAAAAGCATAAATCTGCCCTAAGTGCACATTCAGGCATAGTACCTTCCCTTGAATTTGTGACACAGAGTTCCTTTGCTCACATGTTTTCTTGCTGACCTTCTCCCCACTATCACCCTGTTCTCCTGCCACATTCCCCTTGCTGAGACAGCGAAAATAGTAATCAATAAATACTGAGGGAATTCAGAGACTGGTGCCGGTACAGGTCCTCTGTACACTGAGCGCCGGTCTCCTGGGCCCACTGATCTTTCCCTATACTTTGTGTCTTATTTCTTTTCTCAGTCTTTCATCTCACCTGACGAGAAATACCCACAGGTGTGGAGGGGCAGGCCACCCCTTCACTGACACATCCTTCCAAAAAGTTTTAAATTTTGCCTTTCACATTTAAATGAAATAAGATTAAGAGGTGGAGGTTGCAGTGAGCCGAGATCGTGACACTTCACCCCAGCCTGGGCAACAGAGAAGACTCTGTCTCAAAAAAATAAATAAATAAATAATGACAGTAGAAATTATTTTCTTGACCCTGTCTTTAATGAAAATGCTTCTAGGTATTGCTCCCTTAAAGCATGATGCTAGCATTTAGAATATATATAATTTTATTATGTAAGGCAATCATCTGTATTTTCCTACTTTAAAAGTATTTTTAAACTAGAAAGGATATAAATTTATCAATGCCTTTTCATCATTCTTTTGATTTATTAATACCATGAGTTATATTAACAGGTTTCCTATTACGGAACCACAGATGACAAAATGGTAAATTAGTATCCTTAAAGAGATATGGGGATTAGTCACTGCACAAAAATGTTTGAAATGCCCTGAAATCAATATTCTAACTTATTTCAAAAATTCTATACCTACAGAAAGATAAAATAGTGCAATGAATTAAAATGTTGCCACATTTGCTTTATTCTGATATATCATATATCACATTTTTCATTGAACCATTTAAGTTACAAATATCATGCTTCTCTAAGTACTTCAGCATGCATATCCTAAGACAGTCTCCTATATAACCAAATACCATTACACTGAAAAGCTTGACTTAATATTATCGAATATGTAGTCCATATTCAAATTTCTCCCAATTATCCTTTTTATTTTTAGCTAGGTTTTTTCTGCAATCCATCAGATTCAATGAAGAATCATAAACTGCATTTAGCTGGTGTGTCTGTCTCCTCTATTCTAGAACAGACACCCATCTTTCATTGTCTTTCACATTCACATTTAAGAGTCCAGGCCAGTTGTTTTCTGGAATGTGCTACAATTTGTCTGATTGTGCATAATTATATTCAGATTAGACACTTTTAGCAAAAAGAATACATAGATGATACTGTATATTTTCCACTGCATGACATCAGGTGGCATGTGATGTTGGCATGTTTCATTATTAGTGATTCTAAGTTTGATGACTTGGTTACAGTGGAGTTTGCCAGATCTCTCCATTGTGAAGGTATTAACATTATCCTTTTTGATGCTCAAATGGTTCCAAATCTGGCTAGTGGGAGACCCTTCAAGCTGGTTCTGTATACTTTACCACTCCCTAGAGCTTTGGCAGGGGGTTGTTTTTTGAGTCTCCCAGGATGGTGTGCAATGGTGCAATCTCGGCTCACTGCAACCTCTGCCTCCAAGGTTCAAGCGAGACTCCTGCCTCAGCCTCCCAAGTAGCTGGGACTACAGGCACCTGCCACCATGTCCGGCTAATTTTTGTATTTTTAGTAGGGACAAGGTTTCACCATGTTGGCCAGGCTGCTCTTGAACTCCTGACCTCAAATGATCCACTCACCTCGGCCTCCCAAAGTGCTGGGATTACAGGTATAAACCACTGTGCCCAGCCACTCCTCAGAAATGTTTAAAGCACCTCTTTGCTTTCCTGGTGCATTGGATATTCTAGGCTCACCTTGTAGTTTTCATGCCCCAATACCAGACTCATCCAATTTGCTAAGCCATTTCCCCTACTTCCTGTTAATGGGAAATATATTTAGCAACTGAGGTCTTGCACTAAGTGTGTTCGTTCCTACTGGGCAGTCATTGTTTCTAGACTTTTCAGATGACAGGTTTTTTGTGGTTTTTTTTTTTTTTTTTTTGAGATGGAGTCTCACTCTGTCTCCCAGGCTGGAGTGCAGTGGCCCGATCTCAGCTCACTACAACCTCCGCCTCCCGGGTTCAAGTGATTCTCCTGCCTCAGCCTCCCGAGTAGCTGTGACTACAGGCATCCGCCACCACTCCCGGCTAATTTTTTTGTATTTTTAGTAGAGTCGAGGTTTCACCATATTGGCCAGGCTGGTCCCGAACTCCTGACCTTGCGATTCGCCCACCTCGGCCTCCCAAAGTGCTGGGATTACAGGCGTGAGCCACCAGGCCAGTCGACAGTACTTTTTTTTAATCCTGAATTCACAGTACTTATTCCAGTTCAAATCCAACATGACTATATTATTTTAATCCTTCCATATTTACATATTCTTTCTTCCACAGTGAGAATTCTGTTTTCAAAAGCATCAATATAGCTTCTCAATTGTTCAATCCCAGAATACACACAAAATAATATGAAAACTACCAAGAGACTGAGGAATGCTCAGTAGGCCTTTACGGTCTGTGTCTTTAGAATATATATACCCATAAATGTATGGAGTCTGAAAAATGTGTTTACAAGTTCGATGAATAGCTGTGTGCTTTGCTAATAAACTAGGTCTACTTACTTTTGTTTGTATTATATTTCAGTTTTTTCCATCTTTGTAAACTTTAAGTTTTGAATCTGTAAAACATCAACATAGTTTACTAGCTAGCTACCTGTTAAACTTGTTTAAGTTACCTTTATAGGTAGCTTTAAGCCTCACTCCCTTACCTATCCCTTCCACCTTATTCCCACTTACCTCCTGTTGTGGGTATTTCAATTTCATTCATGTTTGATTTATTCTTTTGCTTATTTTTTGCAAAACATATATATTATAAATATACATATGCACAAAAGGTATATACATCATTCTAGCTATACCTTTTGCAGTTTTCATTTTATATATCATAGAAAATCACTCCCTATCAGTTCACTGAGATTGTTCTCATTTTTTAATGTAGTTGCGTGGTACTCCTTGTCCGTACCATAGTTTATTCAATCAGACTCCTACGTATGGGAAAAACCCTGAAATCTTAAAGCTTATACATGAAAAAAGTTGACAGAGGTCTTTTCAAATATGACAATTCTAAACACTTAATACCAAAAACAAGTTGTGAAGCAGAATCTTTTCAAAAACGTCTGTACTAAACTACAATCCAAATTAAAACCACAAAGAGAAACTGCTTTCACAGGTACCACAAAGTCTACAATTAAAAGGAGAGAAAATACCAAGTGTTAGCAAAGAGATGGAAGAGTGAGAACTCTCATACAATCATGCAATATATTAAAAAAAGAGCTTCCTTACACTGTGGGTGAGATTATAAGTCACGACTTTGAACAACTGTTTGGCAATACCTAGCCAAAGTCAGTCACACACATACCATATAACCTAACAATTCTACTCTTAGGGATATAGTCCACAGAAATACACACAGATGTTTACCAACAGACATGTACTAGAATGCTCACAGGGGTACTTTTTTTTTTTTTTTTTTTTTTGAGGCAGAGTTTTGCTCGTTGTTGCCCAGGTTGGAGTGCAGTGGCACGATCTTGGCTCACTGCAACCTCCGCCTCCTGGGTTCAAGTGATTCCCCTGCCTCAGCCTCCAGAGTAGCTGGGATTACAGGCATGGACCACCACACTTGGATAATTTTGTATTTAGTAGAGCTGGGGTATCTCTATGTTTGTCAGCCTGGTCTCGAACTGCGGACCTCAGGTGATCCGCCTACCTCAGCCTCCCAAAGTGCTGGGATTACAGACGTAAGCCATCACACCCGGCCTAGAGGTACTATTCATAATAGTCAAAAACAAGAAACTATACAAATGTTTATCAATACTGGGAATAAATACATGGTGCTATATTAATGGAATAGCAATGAGAAAGAAGGATCTTCAACTATCTACAAACAATATGGATGAATCTTACGAACATAATGTTAGGGAAAATAAGTCAGATCCAAACAAGTACATACTATATACTTCTATTTACACAGAGTTCAAAAGCTGGCAAAACTAACCTATGCTGTTAGAAAGTCAGGGCTGTGGTTGCCTTGGCAAGCATGGAGATTGAATCTGGAAAGGAAGAAGAGGAGGTAGTTCTGTGGTTGTGGCAATTTTCTGTTTCTTTTTTTTTTATTATTTATTATTTTTGTTTTGAGATGGAGTCTCGCTCCAGTGGGTTAACTTTGTGAAAATTCAGCAAGCCATACACTTATGATATGTGCATTTTTCTGTATATCCTTTTTATTTCTATAAAAAGCTATGTTTTAAATTTCAGGTAAGGAATGAAAAAAGGTCAAAAATAAATCACTAAATTTACCTAAATACCTACAAACAAATGGAAAGGCTATGACGGAAATCAGGATTACTGTCTTAGATTCAAACGTGTCAAGCTATTAGCTCAAAATTATAGCCTTATGAAGTCTGGTGTTTGAGCTTTAAATTATATGTTGTGCACAGTTTTCTCTGATATTTCCTTCTGTCTTAATTAAGAATGTTCCTACATATATACTAACAAGTAAAACTGATGCTCCAGGAATATGCACCATGGTAGCTGAAAATCTACCATCAAATGGCCGGGCACAGTGGCTCACGCCTGTAATCCCAGAACTTTGGGAGGCCGAGACAGGCGGATCACGAGGTCAGGAGTCGAGACCATCCCGGCTAACACGGTGAAACCCCGTCTCTACTAAAAATACAAAAAATTAGCTGGGAATGGTGGCGGGCGCCTATAGTCCCAGCTAGTCGGGTGGCTGAGGCAGGAGAATGGCATGAACCCGGGAGGCAGAGCTTGCAGTGATTGCGCCACTGCACTCCAGCCAGGGCGACGAGCGAGGCTCCGTCTAAAAAGAAAAAAAGAAAATCTACCATCAAACGTGCTACTACCTACATAATGATGAATTCAGAGAAGGGAAAGAAAGTATGTAAACCTTTCCCCCACTAGTGGCCCTTATTAGCTTAAAAATATAATCTACATATAATACAGCAAGAAATTTATGCAAGTCTAACATCTTTAGACTAAAGAAAAAAGTTTAATTACTATATCAATAGAAAGACTAAATTGTCTATTCTGGCCACTGAAGTTATTATAACAGAATTCTTACACAAAGGTAATATAACATGTAGCCAAAATATATAGGAGAAGATATTATAGAAATATATTAGGCAATTAGTTAATAAATGTTATTTTCCAAATGTTATGGCATTTGTGACATTGGTCAGTTTTTTATATCTTTAATTATACTTTTTGGCATTCTAAAAGACAAATTTATAACAAATTTTGTGTTTATAATCAGCATTCTTTTTCTTAAAGACAACTCCCCAAACTGCTTCAGAATCACAAAATCTTGATTTGCCCCAAATGAGACTGAAGTTCCCAAAAAGCCTGTAGTTTCTTACCACATCAAATATATATTAGATCATAACCCTGCTGTCTTATACCACCGGCAACTAGGAAGTAAGGGACAAAATTAGTTTAAGGAAGTCATTCATGTATTCATTCATCGTATGTAAGGCTTCTGGATGCCAGGTGCCATGTAAAGCTATGAGGATACAACAGTGAGCTCAAGACGTGGCCCCTGCCTTCAGGAAGCCTATAGTTCCACAGGGCAGAGAGATAACAATCAGATAGTCCCCAGTTACAGACTGCTGTCAATGGGACAAAGAAATATTACGAAGATGACCACGAAGTAAAACAAAAATAGGCTGACTTTCCATGAAGGAATGAACGGGCGGATGCCCCAAGGCAGGGTGTCTACAGGAGGAGATGTCTGGAGAAACAAGCAGAGGGATGAAGGCCAGCAGTTCTGCCCACACCCCCAGGCAGAAGAGATTGGGGCAGGGACAGCACAGCCTCCACCCTGCTGAACCGCAGCACCAAGCAGACCTGGGGAAGGAAACAGCATGGTGCTGGGAGCCACAGCTCAGCCAGGCCCATGGCGCCATCCTGTAGGGCAGGCACTTGAGCAGCAGCAATTGGCAATTCCAGCAAGACACTGTTGTCACCTGATGATTCAGAGTTGTGAGGACAGCCTGACTGGGATAGAATCCTGGTTCTGCCACATTCCAGCTGTCTTTCTCTTTGTGATTTGCAAAAAAAAAGAAAAAAAAAAGGTGGGGGGGGTGCAGGTGGTGGGAACTGAGTTGCTGCATGCTAGGTTGTTAGGTGCCCTGCACAGAGCTCAGTACGCAATGCTAAATAAATGGCAGCGGCTCTCATCATGGACCTCCCCTCCTCCTCCCTCCAGTCTGTTCTGTCTCTTCCACTTGGTTTGGGGACCAGCCTTAATGCAGGACTGGAATTCTGCCCACAGCTCAGTCCCCACGACGAGCCAGACATGCTGGAGCCTTCATCTGCCTGCCCAACATTGCCACCTACCGCCCAAGGCTGGATTCCCTCAGAGCCACGCTCGGCTCAGCCCTCAGCCAGCGCTATAAGGTAGACGCTGACCCAAAACAGGCAGAATTATAACAACACATGTTTAGGGATATATTCATGAACAGTAAACTATAAAGAAAAGCCAAGTAATAAAATGCAAACTATCTTTCAATTATAAAAACAGTCTTCCTGTTGCATTAGAAGGGTCACTTTAGTAAAGAAATTAACATTTCAATTATGAAACTTTAAATACAGCACAATTTTAATATGTTTTTCTTCCACATCACATTATACTGAAATTAGCTATTTAACTGATTGTATGCACTTAAGAGCAGGACTGTGTTTTATTATACTTATTTCCAAAACCAAACAAAATATAGACAAATCGACAAATCGACCAATGAAACTTGCAGATGCCAATACAATGAGCCTCAATAAATTTAAGAAAATTGAAATTATATCAAGCACTCCCTCAGATGACGGTGGAATAAAACTGAAAATCAATTCCAAAAGGAACCTTCAAAACAAAGTAAATACAAGGAAGTTAAATAACCTGTTCCTGAATGAACATCAGGTCAAAAACGAAAACAAGATGGAAATTTTAAAATTCTTCAAACTGAATGACAATAATGACACAACCTATCAAAACCTCTCGGTTACAGCAAAGGTGGTGCTAAGAGGAAAGTTCACAGACCTGAACACCTACATCAAAAAGATTGAAAAAGTACAAACTGACATTCTAAGGTCACACCTCAAGGAACTAGAGAACCAAGAACAATCCAAACCCAAACCCAGCAGAAGAAAGGAAATTACCAAGATCAGAGCAGAACTAAATGAAATTGAAACACACAAAAAAGACAAAACATAAATGAAACAAAAAGCTGATTCTTTGAAAAGATAAAGACCATTAGCAAGATTAACCAAGAAAAGAAGAGAGAATATCCAGATAACCTCATTAAGAAATGAAACAGGAGATATTACAACCGACAACAATGAAATACAAAAGTTCATTCAAGGCTACTGTGAACACCTTTACACACAAGTAGAAAACCTAGAAAAGACGGATAAATTCCTGGAAAAATACAACCCTCCTAGCTTAAATCAGGAAGAATTAGATACCCTGAACAGACCAATAACAAGCAGCAAGACTGAAATGGTAATTTAAAAATTAACAAAAAAAAAAAAAGTCTAGGACCAGACAGATTCACAGCAGAATTCTACCAGACATTCAAAGAAGAACTGGTACCAACATCACCCTAATATCAAAACCAGGAAAGGGCATAACTGGAAAAGAAAACTACAGACCGATATCCTTGATGAACATAGATGCTAAAATCCTTAACAAAATACTAGCTAACCAAATCCAACAACATATCAAAAAGATAATCCACCATGATCAAGTGGATTTCATACCAGGGATGCAGGAATGGTTTAACATATGCAACTCAATAAATGTGATACACCACATAAAATTAAAAACAAAAATGACATGATCTCAATAGATGCAGAAAAGGCATTCAACAAAATCCAGCGTCACTTTATGATTAAAACTCTCAGCAAAAATGGTACACAGGGACATACCTCATGTAATAAAAGCCATCAGTGACAAACCCACAGCCAATATAATACTAAATGGGGAAAAGTTGAAAGTACTCCCTCTGAGAACTAGAACAAGACAAGGATGCCCACTCTCACCACTCCTCAACACAGTACTGGAAGTCCTAGCCAGAGCTACCAGACAAAAGAAAGAAAGGGAATCCAAATTGGTAAAAAGGAAGTCAAACTGTCATTGTTTGCTGACAATATGGTTGTTTACCTTGAAAACCCTAAAGGCTCCTCCACAAAGCTCCTAAGAACTGATAAAAGAATTCAGCAAGCTTTTCAGATACAAGATTAACGTACACAAATCAATGTACACAAATCAGTAGCTCTGCTACACACCAACAGTGACCAAGGGGAGAATCAAATCAAGAACTCAACCCCTTTTACAACAGCTGCAAAAAAACAAATACTTAGGAATATACCTAACCAAGGGGGCAAAATACCTCTACAAGGAAAACTACAAAACACTGCTGAAATAAATCATAGATGACACAAATGGAAACACATCCCATGCTCATGGATGGGTACGATCAATATTGTGAAAATGATACTGCCAAAAGCAATCTACAAATTCAACACAATCCCCGTCAAAATAGCACCATTATTCTTCACAGAATTAGAAAAAACAAATTCTAAAACTCAAAAGGAACCAAAAAAGAGCCCGCATAGCCAAAGCAAGACTAAGCAAAAAGAACAAATCTGGAGGCATCACACTACCTGATTTCAAATTATAAAGCCATAGTCACCAAAACAGCATGGTACTGGTATAAAAATAGGTACATAGAAACAATGAAACAGAATAGAGAACCCAAAAATAAGCCCAAATACTTACAGCCAACTGATCTTTGACAAACCAAACAAAAACAAAGTGGGGAAAGGACACCCTTTTCAACAAATGGTGCTGGGATAATTGGTTATCCACATGTAGGAGAATGAAGCTGGATCCTTACCTCTTACCTTATACAAAAATTAACTCAAGATGGATTAAGGACTTAAACCTAAGATCTGAAACTAAAAATTCTAGAAGATAACATTGAAAAACCCTATTCTAGACATTGGCTTAGCAAGGATTTCATGACCAAAAACCCAAAAGCAAGTGCAATAAAAACAAAGATAAATAGTTGGGGCTTAACTAAACTAATGAGCTTTTGCATGGCAAAAGGAACAGTCAGCAAAGTGAACAGACAACACACAGAGTGGGAGAAGATCTTCACAATCTATACATCTGACAAAGGACTAATACCCAGAATCTATAACAAACTCAAATCAGTAAGAAAAAAACAATCCCATCAAAAAGTGGGCTAAGGATATGAATAGATAATTCTCAAAAGACGATATACAAATGGTCAACACATATATGAAAAAATGCCCAACATCACTAACGATCAGAGAAATACAAATCAAAACCACAATGTAATATCACCCTACTCCTGCAAGAATGGCCATAATCAAAAAATTAAAAAACAGTAGATGCTGGTGTGGATGCAGTGAACAAGAAACACTTCTGCACTGCTGGCGGGAATGTAAACTAGTACAACCACTATGGAAAACAGTGTGGAGATTCCTTAAAGAACTAAAAGTAGAACTACCATTTGATCCAGCAATCCCACTACTGAGTATCTACCCAGAGGAAACAAAGTCATTATTCGAAAAAGATACTTGCACATGCATGTTTATAGCAGCACAGTTCACAATTTCAAAATTGTGGAACCAATCCAAATGCCCATCAATCAACAAGTAGACAAACTGTGGTATATTTATACCGTGGAATATTACTCAGTCATAAAAAGGAATGGATTAACAGCATTTGCAGTTACCTGGATGAGACTGGAGACTATTATTCTAAGTGAAGTAACTCAGGAATGGAAAACTAAACATTGTATGTTCTCACTGATATGTGGAGCTAAGCTATGAAGATGCAAAGGGATAAGAATGATACAATGGACTTTGGGGACTTGGGGGTAAGGGTGTGGAGGGGGCAAGGAATAAAAGACTACAGATAGGGTGCAGGGTATACTGTTCGGGTGATGAGTGCACCAAAATCTCACAAATCACCACTAAAGAACTTACTCATTTAACCAAATGCCACCTGTACCCCAATAACTTGTGGAAACATTTAAAAAAGGAACTTACAGAGGCCAAAAGCATGCCCATGTATATAGTACTTGATTTATAATAAAGGCAACACTGAAGAACAATGAAGATGGGCCAGATGTGGTGGCTCCTACTTGCAATCCCAGAACTTCTGGAGGTCAAAGCAGGAGGATTGCTTGAGCCCAGGAAATCAAGATCAGCCTGGGAAACATGGCAAGACTTCATATCTGCTTAAAAAAAAAAAAAAGCTGAGTGTGGCATGTGTGGCTGCTGTCCCAGCTGCTCAGGAGGCTGAGGTGGGAGGATTGCTTGAGCCAGGGATGTTGAGGCTGCAGTGAGCCATGAGCCATGATCATGCCACTCCTCTCCAGCTGGGATGACAGGACAAGACTCTGCTCAAAAGAAAAAAAATGGTCATTTTAGGTCAAGCGCGGTGGCTCACACCTGTAATCTCAGCACTTTGAGAGGCCTAAGCAGGCAGATCACCTGAGGTCAGGAGTTCAAGGCCAACATGGTGAAACCCCATCTCTACTAAAAATACAACAATTAGCCGGGCGCATGTAATCCCAGCTATTCGGGAGGCTGAGGCAGGAGAATCCCTTGAACCCAGGAGGCGGAGGTTGCCAGTGAGCCGAGATTGTGCCACTACACTCCAGCCTGGGTGACCCAGCAAGACCTCATCTCAAAAAAAAAAAGAAGAAAAGATGGTCATTTTAATAAACAGTGCCAAAGTCAACTGCATATCCCTGTGAAAAAGTTTCTACTTGGTACTGAGGCAGGAAAATAGGGTCTGGAGGCAGGCCACATCAGGCCAATTCACACTTCCACTATAACAGAAAATATCCTCTCTATAGGGCATATGCCGTAAATTACTTTGTAACTTTACTTCACCCTCTTCATTTACATAGAGCGTACCCGAAGTAGAGGGTAAACTCATAAAAACTCTGTAACAGGAACTTCAAGCCCCTATGCTCAGGGCTGCTCCCATACTGTGGAGTGTAGTTTCATTTTCTACAAATCCCTTCCTTCCTTGCTTTCTTTGTGTGTTTTGTCCAATTCTCTGTTCAAGATGCCAAGAACCTGGACACCCTCCACTGTTAACAATACCATACATAAAAATCCCTTCCAGATAGATGATAGGCTACATATGAAGAGGCTTCTAGAAGATAACAGAATTAGGTAAAAATTTTTATAAAGATGTTAGGGCTCAAAAAGATACCCCAAAATATGCAGCTGTAGACTTCAAACTGAGAGCACCTGGGAAGCAGCAAATACAGGAAGTGCTTTCTCCAAAGTTTCACTTATTTAAGAGAAGTTTCCCCAGGAGGAATGCTGCTGTCTGTCAGAAACCCTGCCTTCCTTCCTGGGATCTACATTAACCAGACTCCCACGGAAAGAGAGGAAACTAAAAGGTCTCCACACTCAGGGTACCACACCCAGACAGACTTTTCGCCTATTCTGAAGGCTGCGACCTGAAGGACCTTTTTCTGCATAAGATAGCCTTTGTTCCCAGTACAGTTCCTCCCCTCGCCCTCCCATAGCTTGTTGCCACTACCATCCAGGGGCCTTTAAGCTCCTGTCTCTCTCTGTAGCACAAATTGCCAGCTAAGCTTCAACCACCTGGCTCTTCTGTAAGTCTCGTATTTCGTGGACTCCTGTGCATAAGGACATAATCTGTATGCCGTTGCTCCTGCTAATCTGGCTACTGTCAAGTTTATTACAGAGACTCAAATTATCGAACCTTCAGGGAAAAGACAAAGTTTAAAACTCCCCTGCAACCAGAAACATTATCCATAAAGGAAAATACTGATAAACTGGACTATAGCAAAATTAATCATTTCTATTCAAATAAAGAAATCATTCAGAGAATACTGGGTAGAATATGACCAAATAACTTTGATCCAGAATATATTTAAGAATTCCTACAAATCAGTAATTTAAAAAAAGAAGGCAGGTAACCCAACAGAAAGCTAGGCAAGAGACCTGAGCAGGCCCTTTCCCAAAGAGAATAATTAAATGACCAATATTAAAACATGAGAAGATGCCCTTCCCTAGTTAGGCATTACAGAAATTCACATGACAAACACCATGAGATACCACTACACATCTACCAGAAAGACTAGAAGTTTTTAAAAGCTGACACAATAGTAAGTATGTGGAAGTGTCAGAGGGGTTTGAAAAAGAGCAACTCCATCTTGAATAGGAGCTGGGAAAAACGAGGCTGAGACCTACTGGGCTGCATTCCCAGACAGTTATAGGCATTCTTAGTTACAGGATGAAACAGGAGGTCAGCAGAAGGTACAGGTCATAAAGACCTTGCTGATAAAACAGTTTGCAGCAAGGAAGCTGCCTAAAACCCACTAAAACCAAGATGGTGACAAGAGTGACCTCTGGTCATCCTCCCACTGCTACACTCCCACCAGTGCCACGACAGTTTACAAATGCCATGGCAATGTCAGAAAGTTACCCTACATGGTCTAAAAAAAAAAGGAGGCATGAATAATCCACCCCTTGTTTAGCATATCATCTAGAAATAACCATAAGAATGGGTAACCATTCTTTTATTCTTCTATAGAGTAGCCATTCTTTTATTCTTCTACTTTCTTAATAAACTTGCTATCACTTTACGGACTCGCCCTGAATTCTTTCTTGTGCCAGACCCAATAACCCTCTCTTGGAATCAGGATAAGGACCCCTTCCCTGTAACAGAAGGATGGGAAACAACTGGAACATTCATCCACAGCTGGCAGAGTGTAAACTGATATAGCCACTGAAAAGTTTTTAGCAATATCTCCTAAAACTGTACATATACTCTATAAAGCACTTGCACTCCCAGATACAGATCAAATTAAAGTACACACATGTTCACCAAAAGGTAAGTACAAGAAAGTTTAGGGCCGGGCATAATGGCTTACGCCTGTAATCCCAGCACTTTGGGAGGCCGAGGCAGGCAGATCACCTGAGATCAGGGGTTCAAAACCAGTCTGCCCAACATGGCAAAACCCCATCTCTCCCAGAACTTTGGGAGGCCAAGGCAGGCGGAACAGAAGGTCAGGAGATCGAGACCATCCTCGCTAACATGTTGAAACCCCATCTCTACTAAAAATACAAAAAATTAGCCAGGCATGGTGGCGGGTGCCTGCAGTCCCAGCTACTCGGGAGGCTGAGGCAGGAGAATGGCATGAACCCGGGAGGCGGAGCTTGCAGTGAGCCGAGATCGTGCCATTGCACTCCAGCCTGGGTGACAAGAGGGAGACTCCATCTCAAGAAAAAAAAAGAAAGTTTATAACGGCATTATTCATAATGGACCCAAGCTTGGAAGAACCCAAATGTCAGCCACCAGCAGAACAGATAAACATTTTGTGCAACATTAGTAAAACTGAATGCACACAACAATAAACGAACCACTGCTATGTGCAACACCATGGATATAGCTCACAAGACTAAAGCTGAGAAAAGCAGCCAAAAGATCCCATTTAGAAAGTAAATAATACGAAAACTAATCTATAGTGTAAAAAGTCAGAATAGGAGATACTTTTTGATATCTCAAATAGGTCAAAGCAGCAGGATTGCTTGAGCCCAGTCGATTGAGCTGGATGTGGCGTGTGTGTCTCCTGTCCCAGCTACTCGGGAGGCTGAGGCAGGAGAATGGCATGAACCCGGGAGGCGGAGCTTGCAGTGAGCCGAGATCGTGCCACTGCACTCCAGCCTGGGCAACAGAGCAAGATTCCATCTCCAAAAAAAAAAAAAAAAAAAAACCATCTCTACTAAAAAAAATTAGCCAGGCGTGGTGGTGGGCACCTGTAATCCCAGCTACTTGGGAGGCCACGGCAGGGAGAACTGCTTGAACTCGGGAAGTGGAGGTTGCAGTGAGCCAAGATCGCACCATTGCACTCCAGCCTGGGTGACAAGAGGGAGACTCCATCTCAAGAAAAAAAAAGAAAGTTTATAACGGCATTATTCATAATGGACCCAAGCTTGGAAGAACCCAAATGTCAGCCACCAGCAGAACAGATAAACATTTTGTGCAACATTAGTAAAACTGAATGCACACAACAATAAACGAACCACTGCTATGTGCAACACCATGGATATAGCTCACAAGACTAAAGCTGAGAAAAGCAGCCAAAAGATCCCATTTAGAAAGTAAATAATACGAAAACTAATCTATAGTGTAAAAAGTCAGAATAGGAGATACTTTTTGATATCTCAAATAGGTCAAAGCAGCAGGATTGCTTGAGCCCAGTCGATTGAGCTGGATGTGGCGTGTGTGTCTCCTGTCCCAGCTACTCAGGAGGCTGAGGTGGGAGGATCACTTGAGCCAGGGAGATTGAGGCTGCAGTGAGCCATGATCATGCCACTGCACTCCAGCTGGGGTGACAGAGCAAGACTCTGTCTCAAAAGAAAAGATGGTCATTTTAGGCCAGGCACAGTGGCTCATGCCTGTAATCCCAGCACTTTGGGAGGCCAAGGCAGGCAGATCACCCTGCCTCGAGAGGAGTAAGAGTAGCAACTAGAAGGAAACAGAAGAGAGGCTTCTGGGTTGCTGGTCATATCCATTTCTTATGCGTTAACTACGTGAAAATTCATTGAGTTGTACGTTCATGATCTCCTTACCTGTATGCCTCTTATACCAGAATAAAAAAAATTTTTTTAAGTACGAAACTAACATAACAGAGCTCGAAATGTGCAGAAATTGAGGGAGCTAGCCCAAGGAAACCATTACTAAACAGATAGGAAAAGATTTCGGGCAGAAAGAAAATGATCCCAAGTGGAAGATCTGGGATACAAGAAGAAATGAAGAGCAGGAAAAAAAGACAGGTGAATATATGGATAAAACTAAACAAATATGAAACATATAAAACAACAGAAGTAATGTCCCATGAAATATAAAAAGAAAAATGATCAACTATATCAAAACAACTTTGATGGATCACAAGATAATTATGCTGAAAAACTCAATCTCAAAATATTAGACAGTGTATGGTTTCATTTACATGTGTTCTTGAAAAAAAAGTTATAGAGATGAAGAACAGATTAGTGGTTTCCGGGGTTAGGGGGCAAGGAACGGGTTTGTGACTATAAAATGAGTAGCACAAGGGATCCATCCTTCTGATGGAACTGTTCTGTATCTTGACGATGGTGATGGTAGTTAGGTATCTAATCTGTGTACACGATAACATTTCATAGAACTAAATACACACAAAAAACTAAAAGTGCACAGAAAACTGGTGAAATCTGAATAAGGTAGTTATGCAGGATGTTACCATTGGGAGAAACTGAGTGAAGATTATATGGGATTTCTTTATATTATTTCTTAAAACCGCCTGTGAATCTACAATTATGTCAAAATAAAAACCTGAAAATATACTGTAGTAGCATAACTCCAGAGGAGTTTAATGCAATGAAAGTATTGTTAAGTTATCCTACCACCCAGGAGAATGAATTTTAGACTTTCATAACTTAAATATGCACATTTAAATTAGCATGACAGTTACTAAAATAATATAAACAAAGACTAACTTAAAATGACTAGAGAAGAGAAAATATCCCATCAAATGAAAAGAAGGCAAGAAAGGAAAAAAAGAAACATAAGTAGGACAAATGGAAAGTTACAATAAAATGACACAAATACATATGCATGTACACACACACACACCACTCACCATCTATACAGAATCCAAGTACGTCAGAATACAAATACATGCAAATGGACTAAGTAATCCAGTTAAAGATGGATAAATTGTTACTCATTCCATGCTATTTATAAGTCATATTTAAAAGACAAAGATATAGAATGATTTTAAAAGGTATTAAAATACATATCAGAGGAGCCGGCTTGGCGGCACATGCTTGTAATCCCAGTGATTTAGGAAGCAGAAGTGGGAGGATCACTTGAGACCAAGAGCTCAAGACCAGCCTGGGCAATATAGCCAAACTGTATCTCTAAAGAAATAAAAACAATTACTTGGCTGTGGTGGCACACACTACTCGCAAGATTGAGGTAGGAGGATCATTTCAGCCCAGGAGTTCAAGGCGGCAGGGAGCCACAGTCACGCCTGTGAACAGCCCCTCCACTACAGCCTGGGCAGCATAGTGGGAAAAAATACACACACACACACACACACACACACACACGTGTGAAAGATACACAGTGCAAAGTCTAACCAAACTTACTATGCTATATCATAATGTTGAAAGTATACATAAATGAAGGAAAACATTTCATTTTGATAAAAGTTCAAATTTTTTTAAAAAAAGATGTATTTTTTGAATCACACGCACCCACATACAGCCTCAAAAACCACAAGTTGACAGATGAGACAGACAGACAAATCCATACTTCTAGTGGGATATTTATTTCTCAGTAAATAAAGTATAAAAATAATTAGGGAGGATGAAGATTTAAAATTATGAAAAAAATAGATTCAATGCACATATACAGAACATGAGATTTAACTGCAGAAATAGAGTTCCCTTCAAGAAAATGTGGACAAGTTCAAAAATTAACCATATAGTCCAGTGTTAAAAACAAGTAACAAATTTCAAAGAAAGTGGAACAATACAGATCACAATTTCTGGTAACAACATAATTAAGATAGGGTAGAAAATAAAAGGCTAACTAGAAAAGCCACAATTTTAGAAACTTTCTAAAAGTATACTTTTAAATAGCCCATAGCTCAAAGATAAAATAAGGCAAATTCATCATCAGTTCTACATATTAAAAACGGTAGGATATAATTAAATCCATTCATACAGGGAAATTTATAGTTTTTGTTTTGTTTTGTTTTGTTTTGTTTTTGAGATGGGGTCTCATTCTGTCACCCAGGGTGGAGTGCAGTGGCATGATCTTGGCTTACTACCCTCCACCTCCTGGGCTCAAGTGAGCCTCCCAAGTAGCTGGGACCACAGGCTCGCACCACCACGCCTGGCTAATTTTTGTGTGTTTGGTAGAGATAAAGTTTCACCATGTTGTCCAGGCTGGGGAAATTTATAGTCTTAAATGAGACCATTAGAAAAGGAACTTGGAAAAAACATCAACAGACTGGACACAGTGGCTCACGCCTGTAATCCCAGAACTTTGGGAGACAGAGGCGGGTGGATCACGAGGTCAAGAGATTGAGACCATCCTGCCCAAGATGGTAAAACTCCATCTCTACTAAAAATACAAAAACTAGCTGGGCATGGTGGCACACACCTGTAGTCCCAGCTACTCAGGAGGCTGAGGCAGGAGAATTGCTTGAACCCGGGAGCCAGAGGTTGCAGTGAGCCGAGATTGTGCCACTGCACTCCAGCCTGGTGAAAGAGCGAGACTATGTCTCAAAAAAAAAAAAAAAACAAAAAAAAAACAAACGAAGCATCAGTCAATAATCAGAAAAAGAACAAGTTAAATTAAAAGAAAAAGGAAAAACATAACAGAAACAAAATACAAAAGAAACACACAATAGACTCAGCCAAGCTAAAACTTGGGGGTTTTTTGGTTTTGAGATAGGGTCTCATTCTGTTCCCCGAGCTGGAGTGTAGTGGCTCAGTCACAGCTCACTACAGCCTCCCCCTTCCAGGCTCAAGTGATCCCCCTGCCTTCACCTCCCAAAGTGCTGGATTACAGGTATGAGCCACCATGCCCTGCTAAAACCTGGTTCTTTAAAATTACATTATAAAGCCTGTAATCCCAGCACTTTGGGAGGCCGAGACGGGCGGATCACGAGGTCAGGAGATCGAGACCATCCTGGCTAACACGGTGAAACCCCGTCTCTAC
>NW_012103131.1:3434820-3446613 GCF_000951045.1 Mandrillus leucophaeus | reverse complement strand
CTCTGTCTCAAAAAAAAAAAAAAAAAAAAAAATTACATTATAAAATTCACAGACCTTTAGCAAGATTTGTCAAGAAAAAGCAGTCAAAAAACAATCTTGCACAGGAGGACTGTACTACACATGGAAAGACTTTGAAAGGAAGTCATAACTGGCAGGCCAAGAACGATGGCTCGTACCTGTAATCCCAGCACTTTGGGAGACCGGAGTGGGAGGAAAGCTCAAGTTCAGGAGTTTGAGACCAGCCTGGGCAACATGGCAAAACCCCATCTCTACCAAAAATACAAAAATTAGCTACTTGGGAGGCTGAAGCAAGAGGGTGGCTTGAGCCTGGGAGGTGGAGGCTGCAGTGAGCTGTGATTGCACCACTTCACTCCACCCTGGGCAACAGAGTGAGGCCCTGTCTCAAATTCATAATATACAATTATGAATAACTTTCTGCCAACAGACTTTAAAGCATAGATGAAAAACCTTCTTTCTGAGACAAGGTCTCACTCCGTCACCCAGGATGGAGTGCAGTGGCACAATCACAGCTCACTGTAGCCTCGACCTCCCAGGCTCAAATGATCCTCCCACCTCAGCCTCCCAAGTAGCTCACACTACAGGCACCCACCACCATACCAAGCTAATTTTTCTGTAGAGATAGAGTCTCACTATATTGCCCAGGCTGGTCTTGAACTCCTGGAGTCAAGTGGTCCTACCACCTCAGCCTCCCAAAGTGCTGGGATTACAGGCATGAGCCACCATACCTGGTGAGATGAATTTCTAGGGGAAAAAAAACATCAAAATTGACTCAAAAAGTAGAAAAAAATCTTATATACATTAAATATATTGAATCAGTACTGAAAAAACTTCCCATAAAGAAATTTCCAGGCCCAAATGCCTTCACCAAAAAGTTCCATGAAACATACAAAAAAAAGAAAAAACAAAAAAACTCTGCCACTAACACAAACAGAATAAAAAATGAAGCCTCCCCAGTTCATTTTACAAGGTTAAGATAAAAATAACCTTGATATCAAAACCCAACAAGGCAAGTGCAAGAAAAAATATTTACAGGCCATCATTATTCAACATGGATGAGAAATTATTTTTAAGATGTATCGGCCAGGTGCGGTGGTCATGCGTATAATCCTAGCACTTTGGGAGGCCCAAGTGAGAGGATGACCTGAGTTCAGGAGTTTGAGACCAGCCTGGGCAACAAGGCAAAACCCCGTCTTTACAAAAAATACAAAAATTAGCTGGACATGGCAGCACACCTATAGACCCAGCTATTCGGGAGGCTGAGGTGGGAGGATCGCTTGAGCCTAGCAGGCTGAGGCTGCAGTGATCCCTGATCACGCCACTGTGCTCCAGCCTGGGCAACAGAGTGAGACCCTGTCTCAAAACAACTAAAACAACAACAAGATGTATTGACAACCTGTGATGCTGGCCAAGATGGCGTATGCATGCTATGGTCTGTTGTTTCTACTGATCACAATTTGAAACTCTGGACAAAATATAAATAGCAATGACCCAAGTACTCTGAAAAGTAACCAGTAGACAGGTTGAGAAACGTCAAAACCTGAAGAATTATCGGTATGGCGGTGGTGAGAGATCATATTCTGGGTCATAAAACAAACCCTAGAATTAAATAATTAAAATTCAGTGAATTATGTTCTCTGATGACAGAATTAAACTAGGAATCTAGAACATTTCTAGAACATCCCCAAATATGAGAAGTTAAATGGCGTACTTCTAAATGGCCCACAGTTCAAAGAGAGTATCTTAAGAAAAATTGGAAAACAGTTTGAACTGAATAAATATGACATCAACTTATCAAAATATGTGCTTAGAGGGCAATTTATAGCACTAAATTATATGAGAAATGAAGTATCAAATCAATAATGTAAGCATCTACTTTAAGTAAAAAGAAGAACCAAATAAACTCAAATCAAGCATAAGAAAAGACAAACTAAATATATAAAACTAAATCAGTAATATTTAAACAAAAACAATAAAGGAAAAAAATTCAATGAAATCCAAAGTTGGTTCTTTGCAGGGGGTGGTGGGAGGTAGAAATCAATCAAATGAGTAAGCCTCTAGCAGAATGACAAAGGAAGAGAAAACACATATTACCAATACCAGAAATCAAAGGAATATTATTACAAACCCTGTAGACACTAGACGGCTAATAATGGATACTACAGAAACAAAACACAAACACAACTATACGCTTCTAAATTCTACAAATTACGTGAAATAGATCAATTCCTTGAAAGACATAAACTACCAAAACTCAAGAAGAAACAGACAGCTTGAATATCCCTACATTTATTAAAGAAACTGAAGTGGGGCAGCACTTAGGAAGACAATTTGGCAGGTTCTGATAAAGTCAAACACGCGGACCACGAGACTCGGCAATCCTACTCCTAGGTATTTGCACAAGTGAAATGAAAATCTATGCTCAGACAAAAAGCACTTTGTGAATTCCAATCCACTTATAACTTACCAAAAAGTGAAAGTAGTCTGTGTTCCCCCAAAGACAAACCAATAAGCAAACCATGTAGTATTTATACAATGGATTACTATTTGGCAATAAAAAGGAATAACTGTTGATACCGTACACGAAAGTAGCCAGACTCAAAAGGCTACATCCTGAACGATTCCATTTATACAAAATTCTGAAAAAAAGCAATGCTAGAGGAACACAGATCAGTGATTGCCAGAAGTTTACAATGGAAGGTTTTACTGTAAAGGGCAAGGTAATTTTTGGAGTGATCATACAATTTTGTCATCTACCAAAAACAAACATAATATATGGGCAGATAAGTAAAGTTCACAGACGGGAAAGTTCTATATTGTAAAGGTCTCCCAGAAAAGACCTATCAATTTAATCCCAATGGAAACTCCAGTTTTGTGAAGGCCGCTAAGCCAACTCTAAAATGGCCAAGAATAGACGAGATCAAGGGAGAGGAAGCACGGAGGTGGACACAAATATTTTCTGATTGATGAGTGAAATCATTAGAAGTCCAGCAAAAATACAAGTGGGCCAGAATTTCTAAAGCACCACAAAAGAACACTAGTTAGTAGTGCATATAAGTATCTCCCAAATTTGTTGTAAACATAGGCCTTTAAAAAACATTAGAAACTGATATTTAAAGAGAGAGAAACTCATATGAAACCTTTTAAAAAACAAATTCTAATCAAGGGCCTCACCTAATTTCATAAAAGGTTGTGTAGAATCAACCATTGCAGCAAACGATGCGCTGCCCTGGGATGTGAGGATCCCAGTGGTCTCTCTGGGTCAACAGCAGCTACAGCGGCTGAGCCCAAACTGTGATACATTATCTATCTATGATCATTGTATTTATATCAATGCTACCCATAAATCACAGAGACGCAGAAATGTTTATGTGGCCTCTTGCCAAAAACAATCACTTGCACTTGTTTCTAGGACTACTCCAGAAGACAGTATTAGAAGTTTTTCAATTTAGAAAAACATTTTCAGCAAAGAAAAAAATCTCTGTAAATTTCCTGCTTAACCAATCTAGTGAATTGTGATGAACTATATAAATTCATTGAGCCACCTTATGAAAGACTAAGTCCAAAGTCACATCTAACTTCTCTAGAAGAGTTAATGTATTATAATCACAGTTGGGAAAGACTCAAAGGCCAGAAATGTCAAGGTTTGGTCTATATCCTAAGTCCAGGGAAAGGAAAAAAAAAAAAAAGCAACATGTACAGGCCAAATGATTGCCAATTTCTTCTGCCTGTGTCATCTTTCTTCACTATAGCCTGAAATTACATTTCATGTTTGACAATTCTCAGCAAGGAGACAAAACAAGCTTATGAGTAAATTAACAGAAAGCAGAGCCACAGAGAGCACGAGAGGCAGGGGTTATCTCCCAAGTCCAAGTTGGACCTCTGTATTAGACAGGGCCTCGGTGTCCTTGAACCGCAAGGAATTAATATTGATTGTAGCATTAGGAAAACCTATCTTCCACTCATCATGAAAAGTCACAGTCGTTTTATTTAAAGACTCCAGAATTATTATAGGCAGAAACAAATAAGGTTACCCACCTGTTTGGTGAAACCAGGAATCAGGAATGAGTATGCCCAAGACAATTAATCCAAAAGTAAAATCACCTAGAGATTCGCAGCTGCTTAAAAAGCCCAGAAAGCAGCGCCAAATGAGAAAATAATCAAATTCGGTGGAAAAACTCACTTGAAGGTATCACGGTCAGCTGGGGTTCCACCCGTGTGATGCACTTCAAATCCTGTGTATCCCACAAAGACTTGCTCCTTTCTAAAGGTTATGGTTCACGGTCAACAGAATAGCAGCAACCACCACGAGCCTGAGGGCTGGCTAGTCTTTAGTTTTCTACCCCATTCAAAGAAATGATCCTTTCCCTCATTCCTAAAGATCTCCCGGGTCCACTAGAAAAAAAGGAGCAGCCAGATACAGTGGCTCATAGCCTGTAATCCCAGCACTTTGAGAGGCCAAGGTGGGAGGATCACCTGAGGTCTAGAGTTCAAGACCAGCCTGGCCAACATGGTGAAATCCCGTCTCTACTAAAAATACAAAAATCAGCTGGGTGTGGTGGTGTGTGCCTGTAATCCCAGCTACTAGGGAGGCTGAGGCAGGAGAATCACTTGAACCCGGAAGGCGGAGGTTGCAGTGAGCCAAGATCATGCCACTGCACTCCAGCCTGTGGGACACAGCAAGATCCCGGGGCGGGGGGTTGCGGGGGAAGCATTCTGACCTCCAGGAAGTGTTTTACTAGTGTTGGTTTCTATTTTACATTAAACACTTCCCCAGGCCAATGCACTAGCAGTTAGCTCCTTACTGAATATTACCTGTAGCAAACAGTAGCTGACTCCTAGCTCTCTTCAGTGAACTTGAATGTATAGAATTCTCATGACTTCTATCTCATCTTGAAACCCAGAGACTCCTTCCCTTTCCTAGTGATTTACTTTTCAATTATGTGTAGACTGAACCAGTCCCAGCCGTCTTTAGTTGGTCTCTATTCAAACATTGTACTTTTGTTTCTTGATTACATCTTCGATTATTTTAGTTATTTCTGAGATTCTCCCCTGTAATTTCTCCCAACTATCTAGGGTATAAAGAGTGCATGAATAACATTATAAAGGCTGTAAGACTTCAAATAAATAACTAATCTTTCTGAACCTCAGTTTCTTATCTGTGAACCAGGAATATTTACTGAACAAAGTTGTTCTAAGGATTGGTGAAATGTATGTAAAGCACTTAGCATTTAATAGGTGATCAAACGGTAAATGGTGCTTATAAAATGTTTTTATCATGGTAAAGTATATATAACTTACTTAAGATTTTTTTTTTTTTTTTCTTGGGATAGAGGCTCGCTCTGTCACCAGGCTGGAGTGCAGTAGTGGCACAATCTCAGCTCACTGCAACTTCCACCTCCCAGGTTCAAGGATTCTCCTGCCTCAGCCTCCCAAGTAGCTGGGATTACAGGTGCCCACCACCACGCCCAGCTAATTTTTGTATTTTTAGTAGAGATGGGGTTTCACCATGTTGGCCAGGATGGTCTTGATCTTTTGACTTCGTGATCCATCTGCCTCAGCCTCCCAAAGTGCTGGGATTACAGGCATGAGCCACCATGCCCAGCCTGATTTTAACCATTTTAAGTGTATTGGCATTAAGTGCATTCACATGGTTGTACAACCATCACCACCATCCATCTCCAGAACATTTTCATCATCCCCAAGTAAAACTCTGTACCCAGTAAGTAGTAAGTCCTCATTCCTCTCTACCCCAGCCTCTGGCAACCACCAAACTATTTTTTTTTCTTTCTGACAGGGTCTTACTCTATTGACCAGGCTGGAGTACAGTGGCATGATCATAGCCCACTGAAAGCTTGAACTCCTAGATTTGAGTGATCCAACCCGCCTCAGCCTCCCCAGTAGTTGGAACTACAGGTATGCGTCACCACACCTGACTTTTTTTTTTTTAAAGCAGAGATGAGGTCTCACTATGTTGTCTAGCCTGGTCTTGAACTCTTGGGCTGAAGTGATCCTCCCGCCTTAACCTTCCAAGATGTTGGGATTACAGGAATGAGACACTGAGCCTGACTACCATTCTACTTTGTTTCTATGAATTTTACTGGAATCATATGTAAAGGAAGAAAAGTATTTTTCCTCCACCCTTCTTAATTTCTTGGCTGGGGCTCTTGTACCAAAAGACAGATTAACAAGAGAAAAGCATCCACATTTACTTAATATAAGTTTTACATGACACAGAAAAAATTGACTTTTTTTCTGGAAGTAACTTGATGTAACTAGGAGCCTTTGTAAGGAAATAAAGACCTGAAGAAACAGTTAAACGTATGTCTTTGTATATTAGGTTTGTCAAAAGACTAAATTACAACAAATTAGGTTTCATATTATCAGAAGACTACAACAAATTTAAAGATTTAATTGGCTTTTATTCATGATTCATGAATCTGGGTGCCTTCCACTCTACAAAAGAGAATGAGAGCTCCCACTGGGCAATAACAGAACCACAGGTTTTATAAGGTGGGAACAAGGTAACAGAATAGAAAAACCTGATTGGTTAACATCAAGTTACTTTGGTTATTTCTTTTGTAATGGTTAAAGCAGAGGGGACTTCCTTCTTCTGCTGATTCTAGTAGACTGGAATCTCATGTTTTCAGGAAAAACTGGTCTGTTTGGGGATCTATCTGCTTTCTTAAAGTTTCAGTTTGATGACACAGCATTTAGCATAAGTAACTCCATTTTGGTTTGGTGTGATCTGTTGAGGGCTAGTGCAGGAACTCAGCCCAAAAGAAGGGCCTCCCAGAATTTTTAAGTTTGATGAAAAGTGGAGAGAAGCAGAAAATGCAAGAGGACAAGAAGAGGTAGGAGCTAAGTGTGGGAAACTAGGAGGAACAGCAGGACCTCTCATTCAGATTCCTCTCTGCATTGTCTTCCAAGAGAAGGATGCTCCTTCCTCCAGGGACAGGGAGGGCACCTCTCACCTGAGGGCCTTGTGACCTGCGTCAGAGAGGAGGGTGGGAAGGCCAGACTGTCCTTCCTGCCATTTCTGAGATTCCTTCAAACATTCACTATGTCAAGGTGGCAATTTTGGAGATTATCAAGAAGCTGATCACATAAAATACTTGTTCTCTGGTGACTGGCTTATTTCACATGGCATAATGTCTTCCAGGTCCATCCATGGTGTAGCATGTGTCAGAATTTCCCTTCTTTTTAAGGCTGAATAGTATTCTACTGCATATAGTATATATATACCATATTTTGTTTACTCATCTGTAGATAGACACTTGGCTTGCTTCCACTTTTTGGCTATTATGGATAATGCAAATGGTATATTTTAACTACAGATTTTTTATACCAAATAGACAATCAAAAGAATTTACCCTAGGCCCACAGAGAAGGCAGACAGGGTCCCTCATCGATGACAGGGGTTCCCTTTTTAAAATGCCTTCTTCATAAACCTATGTGAGGGGAATACTGACAGTACCTACTTTTTATAGATGGAAATTCTACTTAAGAGCCCTCATGTCTGGGTGTGGTGGCTCATGCCTGTAATCCCCGCACTTTGGGAGGCCGAGGCGGGCGGATCATGAGGTCAAGAGATTGAGACTATCCTGGCCAACATGGTGAAACCCCCTATCCACTAAAAATACAAAAATTAGCTGGGTGTGGTGGCATGCACCTGTAGTCCCAGCTACTTGGGAGGTTGAGGCAGGAGAATCGCTTGAACCCGGGAGGCGGAGGTTGCAGTGAGCCAAGATCATGCCACTGCACTCCAGCCTGTGGGACACAGCAAGAATCCCGGGGGGTTGGGGGAAAAGCATTCTTACCTCCAGAAAGTATTTTACTAGTGTTGGTTTCTATTTGACATTAAACACTACTGTACTCTAGCCTGGTAACAGAGCAAGACTCCGTCTAAAAAAAAAAAAACTCATTACTTTCTCGTATTACACAGAGGAGCTAAATATGACAATTAACTGAAGAAAGAGACAAACTGCTCATTTCAAGCAGTTATTACAAACTGTCAAGTTAATATAGACAGCAATCTACAATTTGAAAATGCCAGTCACTACAAATCACAGGGAAAATATCTGTGCTTCAGTGGAAACACTACGTATTGTTTAGATCACTCTCCTTCAGACTTTCGCCGAGATAGGATCTCCCTCTGTCACCCAGACTGGAATGCAAGGGCATGATCTTGGCTCACAGCAACCTCCACTTCCCTGGCTCAAGGGATTCTCCCACCTCAGCCTCCCGAGTAGCTGGGACTCCAGGCTCATGCCATCATGCCCGGCTAATTTTTGTAACCTTTTTTGCAGAGACAGGGTCTATGTTGCTCAGGCTGGTCTCGGACTCCTGGGCTCAAGTCATCTGTCTACTTCGACCTCCCAAAGTGCTGGGATAACAGGCATGAGCCATCGCACCAAGCCCCTTTAAGGTTTTCTAGTCTAGCCTTTCACCCGTTTTATGGTATATAAAGTTGAAAGGAACTGATAATGTAAATGATTCTTGTTTATAAACATGCAAATCAACCTGCCTTGGAAGGCCAATCCTTCTCCACGTGGCAAAGCCACTTATGTATCAATTTCAAGTTTATTTTAATATTGAGTAATAGATGTGTCTGTCCTTTGGGTTCTCTTTTGAACTGGTTGTAACATCTCACTGCTTACTTCATTAATAGTTAACATCTGTATCTATGAGTGATAGTTTTTCCTGTTTATGAAAAGTTACCCTTTAACAAATATAATATGTACAGGTGAGATAATACCATGCTTCTCAAAGTGTGGTCTGTGGAAACAGCAGCCTGGCGGTCCCCTGCAGTGTTTTTGTTGGAAATGCAGAACACTGGGGCCCACACCTCAGGAGTGCAGTCGCAGCAAGACCCCTGTCACTGACACATTAAAATCAGAGCCACCCGCGGTTAATACACATCACTGACCTGCCTCAAGGAATAGGAGTGCTGGGTCTACCAGTCTCTCTCGACCATTCCCTGGGCTTTGCCAAGTGCTTTCTGCCTGCCGAGCTCACTCTCGGATCAGATGTGGGCTGCCTGCCGGCAGTTCTACCTCATCCCCTCAGCACCTGTCAACCCCGGAGTTCAGAGACCTCAGTTCTGATCTCCACCACCCCTCCCTCCCCTTCTACAGTAACTCAAACCTTCAGGCAGTGAAAATAAGCTCACGAACTAGGATACTATAGCTTCAGACCACACATTTTCCACTGAGCCAATATGTGAGCAAAAACTAGTGTTCTGGAGTTAGGGGGATGAGAAAGATTTGATATTAAAAGGGTCCTTGGTGACCTTTCAAAGCTCATCATCATCTAACAAAAATTTTATTCCTTTAGTTTTTCATTTCTGTTAGGGAATGTTTAGTTTTTCCTCTTTGATAATGAAAATACGTTAAGAAACACTACCTTGGACCAATCTTCCTTTTCCCAAATCACTGGGGTGTGTCTACCCGCAAGTTATCAGTCCAGCCTACATTTTCCTGTCTCCATTTACCTATTCAACCAATACCTGAGCGCCTGTCATGTTCCGCCCTGCGAACACGCTGGTGACACAGTGTGAGCAGGCAGGGCTGGTTCCTGTCCTCATGAAGCTTACACTACCTGAGGCTGGGGTGTAGAAATCGACACATAAGACTGAGACTTTTTAAAATATATGTATAAGGCATACAAAGACGCTGAGCTGGAGCTTTGGAAAATGAAGAAAAATACAAATTTAGAATGTGACATCGAGGAATGAAGACCATCACTTAACATATCCTATGTTTAAAAAGTCTAATGTCCATAGGAAGTTGTCTGGGAGGTGGGCAGGGTTTCATAGTGTAATGAGTCTTTAGGAAGTTTGGAAGAGTTCTAATGGCTCTTAGGTAAAGAATTATAATGAGAGGTGGATTCAGGTAGAGAGATTCCCACGATATTCACTGCTGGGTGGAGGAAATCCATCCCCCTCCACTCACAAACATCCTCTCTGTGGTTTTTATTAGACAGTCCTTCATTTAGCTGATACATCTGTATTTATATTTGTTCTCTTCCGGATCTTGTTTCATAGTCAATATCAAGTGTTTTTGTGTAAACTGCCTGGTCTTGACAGGCCAGGCACGACGGTAGGCACCATTCACACAGTACTACATTTCATCTTCACAAGACCCCTGCAAGGTAGGTCTCACCCTCCCCTGATATAGGTGAAGCAGGAGGCTCAGGGCTGCTACAACTTGTCCCCAGTCCCAGAGCTGGTACACAGCAACCCAGGATTGACAGATTCCAATACCCATCCATGCTGCCTCGCCTAACCATGTTGTTGGTGCCACAATTTTGTAAATTAAAGTAGGTTTATCTAAAATTAACTCAAAGTTAACATATGTTATTTGGAAGTAGTGGTGGCAATGACTTATCAGAGAACTTTTAAGAGAAACAGCTGTGGCAAACGAGCCTGACTCACACTGAAGTTATCTGTAATCAAGTTACCAACCGGCACCTGATTAGTGAATAAAGCTCACGGAGCCCCAGGCCTCACGACAGCTGTTTCTCCTTCCTCTCCTCCACGCCCTCCTTCCTCCTTTTGGCAGACTACTAAAGGGTTTAGGTGTCACGCAGAGTTTAGGTGTCAGGCAGAATGAGTTCAGGTGTCATGCAGAATGAGCAACAAGCAAAATCTAGGTGCAATCAGATAAGGATGGAGAATTACCAGTATCTTTAGAATCACCTGTTGGACGTTTCTGTTGATAATCACCAATTCAGAACAGCAAGGACTGAGAAGCCACAAGATTCCCTTAAAAGTCCTCACCATTTGCATACTTTTGTTTTCACGAAACAAAAATTATGTTATGTGGGCTCAGTCAATAGATTTTTGTTCTGATTTGTATTTCCACGATACATAATTAAGTTTTGTGGTTTCTTTGAAGTTTAAAGAATTCTGAATGTGTATGCTAACACTGATTCACATTAAAGCTAAGCAGTAGGCTGGACGCAATGGGTTACGCCTATAATCCTAACACTTTGGGAGGTCGAGACGGGCAGATCACTTGAGGTCAGGAGTTTGAGACCTGCCTGGCCAACATGGTGAAAGCCCATCTCCACTAAAAACAATTAGCTGGGCGTGGTGGTGGGCGCCTATAATCCCAGCTACCCGGGAGGCTGAGGTATAATTGCTTGAACCTGGGAGGTGGAGGTTGCAGTGAGCCAAGATTGGGCCACTGCACTCCAGCCTGGACAATACAGCGAGCAAGACCCTGTCTCAAAAAATAAATAGAAACAAAGCTAAGCACTATATATTAAGTAGATGATTGAACATTTTAACCAAGGGTGTAAGTTATTAACCAGGATATTTAAAAAACAATGAATTGAAGTTGCTGACATTTTTAAGAGGTGACAGCTGTTTCCCTAAAGTTTTAATATCTAAAACACACACATACACACACAGTGGCAGTGCCAACAACAACAAAAAAAGGAAACAAAACGAAGAAATGGAGGTAATGATGATCCCCAAGCTAAGGGAAGAGGAGGAGGGGGGCAGATATATGTTCTTTTCGTTCTTTCCTATTTGTTTCACTCTTCACTGGAAAAGCACTTCAGTTAGTTTGCACTTCTGTTAGTCCTTCAATATGGTAAAACAAACAGGTTTATCTCATGTGCAAATAATCAAAGAGGAGTGGCTGCCTCCAGGAACCTGGGTAATGTTGACCTTAGTGGGAAGGATCTGAATCAGCTGCCAGGGCCACACATGTGCTGTGTGTTTGTTGATCCCGCCTTATGTCAACCAGCCAACATCAAAAATGATCA
>NW_012103131.1:3427117-3433996 GCF_000951045.1 Mandrillus leucophaeus | reverse complement strand
GTAATTGGAAATATTATCAAACCTAGGTTTAAATAAAGATGAGGAAGACTCAATAATTAGCAGGTTATTCAAAGAAATTAGGGCTTTTTACTAGCAGAACAGTAAAAATTCGAAAAGTCGGATAACACACAGAGTTGAGGAGGCTATGGGAAAGAGGTATTCACCCACATTGCTACTAGAAGTCTACACTGGTATAACCCGTCTAGAGGACAGTGATTTAACAATTATCAAAACTAGCTACCTAGTCAACATCTAGACATTTATTCTGCAGATATACCTGCCCAAGTGCAAAATGTCAGATAAGCATTGTTTCTTGCAGCTTTGCTTATAATTGTAAAAACAGCTCTTCTAGTTTCCTATCGCTGCTATCATCAGTTACCACAAATGTAGCAGCTTAAAACAACACAAACTTATCTTACTACGAGCCCGGAGGTCAGAAGTCCGAAATGCGTCTTGCGGAGCTACAGTCAAAGGCTGGTTCTTTCTGGAGGCTCTAGGGGAGAGTCCACTTCCAGGCCTCTTCCTACTGCTGACGGTTTTCCACACATGCCTTGGCTCTTGATCTTGTGTCACTGCAACCACCACTTCCATCTTCACATCGCCTCTCTGATTCTGACGCTTCTGCTTCCCACTTATAAGGACGCTTGTGATTGATTCCATTGTGCCCACCTGGATGATACACGCTCCTATGCCTATCTCACAATCCTTACTCCCAAGGCCCTTTTGGCTACGTAAAGTAATATATTCCTAGATTCAGGAATTTGAATGTGGACATCTTTTTTTTTTTTTTTTTTTGAAAGACAGAGTCTCGCTCTGTCGCCCAGGCTGGAGTGCGGTGGCGCAATCTCAGCTTACTGCACCCTCTGCCTCCTGGGTTCAAGCAATTCTCCTGCCTCAGCCTCCCAAGTAGCTGGGACTACAGGCGCATGCCAACACACCTGGCTAATTTTTTGTAATTTTAGTGGAAACAGCGTTTCACCGTGTTAGCCAGGATGGTCTCAATCTCCTAACCTCATGATCCGCCCGCCTCAGCCTCCCAAAGTGCTGGGATTACAGGCATGAGCCACCGTGTCCGGCCCGTGGACATCTTTTATTCAGCCTATCACAATAGCAAATGACTGGAAACAAACTGGATGTCCATCAGCAGTGGACTGATTCAATAAATTACGATAAATTCATACAACAGAATACAGTTGTTTAAAATACGAGAAAATTTATTATGTACTCAACAGAAAACTCACCAAAATATAATGTTAGGTGAAAAAAGCAAAGTACAGAACAGAGACAGGAATGCAGTATACATAATTTGCTCGTGTATATAATGTTTAAACTATCTCTGGAATGATATACCAGAAACTAATGATGGTGGTTACCTGTAGGACAGGAAGAGGGTGGTGGCATTGCAAGAATGAGACTTTTCACTAACACTCTTTCATAATTTTTTATCTCTGAAACTTGTAACTATATTACTTATCCAAAAAGTAAAATAATAAAGTCTAGAAAGAGAAAAAAGAAAACAAAGTGTAAAAAAAGTTATAGATGGGAGATAAGTAACCATTGTAGGACTCTTTATGCTAGAGCTGTACAATTTTTAAAAATAAAAAGTATGTGTATGTACACATATATATGTTACCAGGAATGTCAGGATATATGATCAAGTGACTGAAAACTATGAGCAAAAAAAACAGAAAAGAGAAACCCACAAGTTCTTCAGGTATTAGAATTATCAGACATGAACTTTAAAGTAATTGGAAATATTATCAAACCTAGGTTTAAATAACTAGTAGTAGTTTTTTTATCTTGGTGCTAGTTACAGAAGTTTACATTGTGATAATTCATCCACCTGTACGTTTAAGATGGCACACTTTCTCTCAGGTATATTATACTTCAATACAATTTTACAAAAGCAGAAAACTTGTGGGATGTGACTAAATCTGGGATTGGGGGAAATCTATAATCATAAACGCATGCATTGGAAAACAAAACCAAAAAAGTACTGAAAAACAATGATATGCTAGGTGTGGTGGCTCACATGTATAATCCCAACACTTTGGAAGGCCAAGGCAGGAGGTTTGCTTGAGGCCAGAACTTCAATACCAGCCTGGGTGACATAGTGAGACCTGTCACAGCAAAAATAAAAATAAAAAAAAAATAATTAATTGGGCGTGGTGACGCACACCTGTAGTCCCAGCTACTTGGAAGGCTGAGGAGGGAGGATTGGATCACTTGAGCTCAGTAATTTAGGGCTGCTATGAGCTATGATTCACCACTGCACTATATCCTGAGTGACAGAGTGTGACTGTCTCAAAACAAAAAGAGAAAAAACCCCAATGATCTAAGCATCCATCTCAAAAATCCCAGCAAATTAAGCCCAATGAAATTAAAATGATGGAAATAATAAGGATAAAAGCCTAAATTAAAGGAAAAAAAAAACAAACCAAAAACATCATAGAGAAAATATAAGAAGCCAAAACAGTTTATTTGACAATAGTACTCCAATTGCTAATCTCTGTGGCAGCCAGCCTCCAAGATGGCTCCCAGTGATTTTCACCTCCGCTATCCATGCCTTGTGCAGTTCTCTCTCATATTAAATACGGCTGACCTGTGTTATCAAAAAGATAGTTCAAATTTCCTAGGCTACATTATAAAATACACAGCAGCTTCCACCTTGCTCACCCTGGGTGAAAGCAGCTACCATACTGCAAGGACATTCAAGCAACCCTACAGAGGTTAATGCATCACATTACAGAGGTCTCCTACTAACAGACAGCACTGACTTGCTAGCCATGCTGAGTGAGCCATCTTGAAACTGGACGCCGTAGCCTCAGTCAAACCTTCAGATGACTGCAGGCCTAATCAACATACTAACCAAGACAGAACTACCCAGCTAATTAAAGCATTTCTCAAATCAGGACCCACAGAAGCTATATATTAGTTTGGTATTGTTGCATAACAAATAGAACATCTCAGGAAATATACATACAGTGTCTAGTATATTTTCTCTTATACAGTTTCTGTGAGTCAGGATTTCATTTAAGAAAACACACGGTTATTCTTTTTTAAGTGGGTTTTTTTTTTTACTTCCTTTTTTTAAAATTTATTTTTTATTTCAATAGGTTTTTGGGGAACAGATGGTGTTTGGTTACATGAATAAGTTCTTTAGTGGTGATTTCTGAGATTTTGGTGCACCCATCACCCAAACAGGGTATACTGTACCCAATGTGTAGTGTTTTCTCCCTCATCCCCCTCCCACCCTTTCCCCTGGGATCCCAGAGTCAATTGTATCATTCTTATGCCTGTGCATCCTCATAGCTTTGCTCCCGCCTATGAGTGAGAACATATAATGTTTGGTTTTTCATTCCTGAGTTACTTCATGTAGAACAAGTCTCCAATTCCATCCAGATTGCTGCAAATGCCATTATTTTGTTCCTTTTTATGGCTGAGTAGTATTCCATGGTACATATATACCACATTTTCTTTATCCATTCATTGACTGATGGGCATATGGACTGATTCCATACTTTTTCAGTTGCAAATTGTGCTGCTATAAACATATGAGAAAAGGCCAGGCACAGTGGCTCACACCTGTAATTCCCAGCCCTTCAGGAGGCCGAGGACAGATCACCTGAGGTCAGGAGTTCGAGACCAGCCTTACCAACATGCAGAAACCTTGTCTCTACTAAAAATACAAAATTAACTGGGTGTGGTGGCGCATGCCTGTAATCCCAGCTACCCGGGAGGCTGAGGCAGGGGAATCGCTTGAACCTGGCAGGCTGAGGCTGTGGTGAGCCGAGATCGTACCATTGCACTCCAGCCTGGGCAACAAGAGTGAAACACTGTCTCAAAAAAAAAAAAAGAAAAGAAAATGTGAGAAAAAACATATTTATCCTCTCGTATTTTCTGTGGGTCAGGAATCTGGCCACAACTTAACTGAGTTCACAGCGTAGGGTCTCACAAGGTTGCAGGCAAGGCGTCAGCTGAGCTAGGTTCAAGTTCATTCAGGTTGTTGACAAAATTCATTTCCTTATGTCGGTATGATTTTTATTGGTTATTGGCTGGAGGCCACCCTCAGGTCCTAGACACCACCTGCTGTTGGGCTTCCTCAATATGGTCACACACTTCCTCAAATCAGCAAGGAGAATCTTGGGTGCATGCTAGCAATATGTCTATCTCATATCCTAATGCATGTCTCTCTCCTCCTCCTCCTCCTCTCCTCTTCCCTCTCCTTTCTTCTATCTCTCCATATGTGCGTGTGTGTGCACGTGCACACACACATACACATCCCAGGAGTAACAACCCATCACATTTGCAATATTCTGTCGGTTAGAAACAAGTCACAGATCCTACTCATACTCACTCAATTTCATCCAAAAGGTTGAGAAGTGATCCCATCCACATTAAAAAGGAAGAGATTATACAGAGTATAACACCAGGACATAGAGATCATGGGAAACATCTTAGAAGTCTGCCTATCACAGATAATCAATATTTGTTGTTGTTTGAAGACATTAAGTTTCAGGTAATTTCTTATGCAGCAATAGATAACTAATTAGTAAGAGTTGTGGCTAACTAATTAGGTACAAGTTAAAATATAAGGAGTGAAGAGTTATTACTGTAGATCCTACAGATACTAAAAAGAGTTGGTTTTTTTTATAAACAAGCCTATCACAATAAGATAATTCAGATTAAAAGGCTGATAAGTTTTATGCTTTGTATATTTTACTACGATAACACTTTATAAGCATCACTTACCACTATTAAATGCTAAAGGCTTTACACACATTTCACTAATCCTTAGCACAACCTTGGTTCAGTAAAAATTATTTCTGGTTTACAGGGAGAAAACTGAGGCTCAGAGAGGCTACTCATTTATTTGAAGTCTCACAGCCTTCATAATGTTATTCATGCATTCTTTGTACCTTGCCACACTCTTCTCTAGATAACTGGAGAAACTGCAGGGAAGAATCTCAGAAATCACTAAAATAATTGAAGATGTAATCAAGAAACGAAACTACAATGTTTGAATAGAGACCAACTAAACACAGCTGGGACTGGTTCAGTCTACGTATAATTGAAAGGTAAATCAGTAGGAAAAGGAAGAAATCTCTAGGTTTCAAGATGAGATAGAAGTCATGAGAATTCTATAAATTTAAATTCAAGTTCACTGAAGAGAGCTAGGAGTCAGCTACTGTTTGCTACAGATAATATTCAGTAAGGAGCTAACTGCTAGTGCATTGGCCTGGGGAAGTGTTTAATGCCAAATAGAAACCAACACTAGTAAAACACTTCCTGGAGGTAAGAATGCTTTTATTTGTTTGTTTTTTTCCCCAGAGTCTTGCTCTGTCCCCCAGGCTGGAGTGCAGTAGGGTGATCCTGGCTCACTGCAACCTCCACTTCCCAGGTTCAAGCAATTCTCCTGCCTCCGCCTCCCTAGTAGCTGGGATTATAGGCACACACCACTAAGCCCAGCTGATTTTTGCAGTTTTAATAGAGATAGGGTTTCACCATGTTGGCCAAGCTGGTCTCAAACTCCTGACCTCAGGTGATCTGCCTGCCTTGGCCTCTCAAAGAGCTGGGATTATAGGCCATGAGCCACTGTGCCTGTTTGCTCCTTTTTTTGTAATGGACCTGGGAGATCTTTACGAATGAGGGAATGACTCATTTCTTCGAATGCGGCAGAATATTAAAGACTAGCCAGCCCTCAGGCTCGTGGTGGTTGCTGCTATTCTGTTGATTGTGAACCACAGAAAGGAGCAAGTCTTTGTGGGATACACAGGATCTGAAGTGCATCAAAGGGATGAAAATCCAGCTGACCATGATACCCTCAAGTGAGTTTTTCCACTGAATTTGATTATTTTTTCATTTGGCACTTCTTTCTGGGCTTTTTAAGCTGTCCCAAAGCTCTAGGTGATTTTACTTTTGTATTAATTCTCTTGGGAATGCTCATTCCTGATTGTTTCACTAAACAGCCTTGAACTCCTGGCCTCAAGGGATCCTCCCACCTCAGCCTCCTGAGTAGCTGGGACTACAGGCTGCAGAAACTTTTAAGAGAAAATAGAGGCAACACAGCCAAGCTCATTGTTTGAGATTAAGATACACTTGATATAGAAACTAGACTTGTCACAGAGAGTGCAAGAGGCAGGAGTTAGCTCCCAAATCCAAGTTCTGCCTCTGGATTATTAGACAGGGCCTCACTGTCCTTGATCTGCAAGGAATTAATACTGATCATAGCATTAGTAAAACCTATGTTCTACTCATCATGAAAAGTCATTTTTTAAAGATTCCAGAATTATTAGAGGCAGAAACAAATCGAAAGGTTGTACACCTGCTGTTTGAAAACACAACTTACCAAAGCCAAACAGAAGTATGTAAACTCCTATGTCTATTAATAAGTAGAATCTGTAATTTAAAACTTTCCCACAAAAACAAAGTTCCTGATGGCTTCACTGGTGAATTCTTCAAAGAAATGGAAAAGTAACACCAACACTACACAATTTCTTCTTTAATTTGAGGGACAGAGTCTCACTACGTTGCCCAGGCTGGATGGAGTGCAGTGGTTATTGACAGTCACATTCCAGTGATCCTCCCACCTCAGCCTCCTGAGTAGCTGGGACTACAGGCTACAGAAACTTTTAAGAGAACAAAAATAAAGGGAACAGAGCCATGCTCATTTTTTGAGATTACGATAAACTTGATACCAAAAGTAGTCTAAAAAATTACAGTAAAACTACAGGCTCATCAGTCACATGAACACAAACCCAAAAGTCATTTTTAAAAACAGCACATTAAGCTGGGCGCAGTGGCTCATGCCTGTAATCCCAGCACTTTGGGAGGCTGAGGCAGGCGGATAACAAGGTCAGGAGATCGAGATCATCCTGG
>NW_012103131.1:3425039-3426642 GCF_000951045.1 Mandrillus leucophaeus | reverse complement strand
GTCTCACTCTGTCGCCCAGGCTGGAGTGCAGTGGCGCCATCTTGGCTCACTGCAACCTACGTCCTCCAGGTTCAAGCAATTCTCCTGTCTCAGCTTCCCGAGTAGCTGGGATTACAGGTGCCTGCCACCGCACCCGGCTAATTTTTTGTATTTTTTTAGTAGAGACGGGATTTCACCATCTTGGCCAGACTGGTCTTGAACTCCTGGCCTCGTGATCCACTCGCCTTGGCCTCCCAAAGTGTTGGGATTACAGATGTGAGCCACCATGCCCAGCCGGATTCTATTTATTTAATAAATATAGAGGTATACATACTTATCATGTTTGGTTTTGGTAAGCTGTGTTTTTCAAACAGTAGGTACAACCTTTTAATTTGTTTCTGCTTGTAATTCTGGAATCTTTTTTTAAAAAAATGACTGACTTTTCATGAGTGGAAGATAGGTTTTCCTAATACTACACTCAATGTTAACTTCTTGCAGGTCAAGGACACTGAGGCCCTGTCTAATAATACAGAGAAAAACTAGGCTAGCGGCAAGACTAGCCTGGGGAACAAAGTGAGACTCCAGCTCAAAAAAATAAAACATTAGCCAGGTGTGGTCACACACATTCTGTGGTGCAAGCTACTCGGGAGGCTGAGGCAGAAGAATCACTCGAACCCAGGAGGCGGAGGTTGCAGTGACCCTAGATTGCGCCATTGCACTCCAGCCTGGGCGACAAGAATGAAACTGTCTCCAAAAAAGAAAAAAAAGTATATGTGTGTGTATATATACACACACACACACATATATACGTATATATATATACACACATATATACACATATATATACACACTATATATATACAGAGAGAGAGAGAGAATGCCTAGAGACGAGTAATACACTAAACTAGCAATGCTAGTTTCAATTTAGGGTGAATTACTTCAGCAGAGAACTAAAGAATGGGCACTAGCCTGAATATGTTAATTTAAATTAAAAAAATAAAAACTTAAAAAAAAATTAGAGATGGGGTCTCAACATGTTGCCCAGGCTGGATCCAAACTCCTAGGCTCAAGCAGTCCTCCCGCCTCAGCTTCCCAAGTAGCTGAATAAGCTAATTAACTTGTTTCATTTCTCTGAGGCTGACTAGGCCTGTAAGGTCATTTTAAAAACTGGAAGTCTGTGTCTGATCGTCCCATTCCTTCATTTACTCACACCAACATGAATAAAAGGATTCACTAGAGTCTAGAAAGAAGATTTTATCCCTGTCTCAAGAAAACTTCTCAAGGGAGAGTGGAACATATAAATATGTATTGACTACATGTTGGACTGACAAAAGTATTAATACAATGCAGACAGTAACGAGGAGGAAGAAATTAACTCTGATTTGGGGTGGCGGAGGGTAAATATACATGCAAAGTTTCTAAGAGATTGTGATGTCCAAGAGAGGTTTGTTTTGTTTTGAGACAGAGTCTCATTAACTCTGTTACCCAGGCAGGAGAGCAATGGCTCCATCTGGGCTCAGTGCAACCTCTGCCTCCTGGGTTCAAGTGATTCTCCAGCCTCTACCTCCATAGTAGCTGGGATTACAGGCATTTGCCACCACGCCCCTAAGGTTTGTATTTTAGT
>NW_012103131.1:3420768-3424989 GCF_000951045.1 Mandrillus leucophaeus | reverse complement strand
CGAGGAGGAAGAAATTAACTCTGATTTGGGGTGGCGGAGGGTAAATATACATGCAAAGTTTCTAAGAGATTGTGATGTCCAAGAGAGGTTTGTTTTGTTTTGAGACAGAGTCTCATTAACTCTGTTACCCAGGCAGGAGAGCAATGGCTCCATCTGGGCTCAGTGCAACCTCTGCCTCCTGGGTTCAAGTGATTCTCCAGCCTCTACCTCCATAGTAGCTGGGATTACAGGCATTTGCCACCACGCCCCTAAGGTTTGTATTTTAGTGGACACAGGGGTTTCACCCTGTTGGCCAGGCTGGCCTTGAACTCCTGACCTCAAGTGATCCACCCACCTTGGCCTCCGAAAGCGCTGGGATTACAGGCATGAGCCACCTCGCCCAGCCAAGAGAGGTGTTAAAGGACAAATAGGTGGACGGGCAGGGAGTGCACAACAGGTAGAGGGAGGAGGCAGGAGTGTGGGGATGAAAACACCTTCCCAAGAAAAGGCCTGGAAGATTTTCTAACAACCTGGGAGGGCCTGGGGCACAGCAAAAGGAACTGGCCCCTGCCTCTAGGAGAAAGGAATGTCTCCTCCCTTCTTCCAGCCTCCCTTAAGAAAAATACCCAAGAATGCTCCCAGCCCTGTGAGCACAGAGCACTGGTGTGAGTTGTTTACTTGTTAATGAGTCTGCACCACCGTCTGTATGCAATGAGTCATTCAGGTCATTCTGGGGTGATGTTGGTATGTACAAACCCCTCCTTTAATCTGGTTGGCTAGTTCAGAACGGACAAGTTTTAACACTGCTTCCTTCTCCTGTCAAGAAGTAAAGCCCAGGTTCTGAGGAACAGACTCCATCTGGACACCATGTTTGGTGAACCGGAGCTTCGGGAGAGACACAGCTTCGAGCCTCAAGTCGTTTTGCCCCTTCCTGTGGCTGACAGCATCAGAGGTCAGGATCACGATGAATTTTCGCATTTTGATGGGATTTTAAAACAGGACTGTTTAAAAGATGCTGCTTTGAAAATGTTTTTTTTTAAAGTTTTAATCTTGATTTACATAAGCATTTATTTCTTGATAAGATTTGAATTATAACCTAATTGATAGAATATTCTTTGGGTTTAAGACTACATGAGAAAAAAAATATTATACAGATTTCTTAAATGATTCCTGGGCTTAAAGAAGAAATTACTTTTAAATCCTTGCCAGTCTCCCAGATAATTAATGAGCAGGTACTGCCCGGGAGTGTAAAAGATTTTTAGGTCTTATGTCCTCGTGGAAACTTGGTCCAAAAAATAAGATTACTTGCCTCTTTCCTTAATCTTACTGGATAGAATGAGACTCTTAAAACATCTCGTTTAGGTTAGAAAAGAAAATGGGACACCATATTTGTAATCGACCTAACATTTATAAGTACCTGATTTAAATGAACTTTACCCAGAGCACACTCCACAAGAGGCACTTCACATTTCACTGGAGCACAGCCCTTTGTGTTGTAGAACAATGTAGAATAAAATGGCTTTCTTTTTTTAAGTACATCACAACACTCTCAAGGAAATGCAAGCAGGTAAGGCATCCATCTGTGAACAGCAGTGCTGTCCATTCCATGAATGTTCAGGGTTTACTCCATGTTAGGCACTAGGGACAGGATGGCAAACAGGGCAGACAGGGCCCCTGACCTCTTCCACCACCCTACAGTCAAGTGAAGAAAGTAGATTTTTTTTTTGAGACAGAGTTTTGCTCTTGTCTCCCAGGCTGGAGTACAGTGGTGCTATCTTGGCTCACCGCAACCTCTGCCTCCCGGGTTCAAGCAATTCTCCTGCCTCAGCCATGTGAGTAGCTAGGATTACAGGTGTGCAATACCACGCCTGGCTAATTTTGTATTTTTAGTAGAGCGTGGTTTCACCAGTTGGCCAGACTGGTCTCGAACTCCTGACCTCAGGTGATCCGCCTGCCTTGGCTTCCCAAAATGCTGGCATTACAGGCGTGAGCCACCATGTCCAGCAAAGTTTTAAATATTAACAAAATATTACAAGTTCTGATAATTGCCATTAAGAGAAAAGTACAGAGATAGAATAACATCAGAGAGGGGGCACCACCACTTTAGGAAACCAGGGAGGGGCTGGAGTCGGTGAAATTTAAACAAAAACTGAAGGACATTAGGAGTCAGACTTGACATAGCAGGAGGGAGTAGCATTCCTGGTAGAGGGAAAGGTTTGTTCAGAGCCACAGATCTGAAAGAAGCTTGTTTGAGTGACTACAAAAAGACCAATGTGCTTGAAGGATAATATGTCTAAGATCCGATGTGTGATGAGTTTGAAGAGGCAGCTGGATCACCGTAAGAACTTTGGAGGGCTTTTGGCAGGAGAGTGACATGATCTGATCTGATGTATGTTTTGAAAGGTCACTCTGGCTTCTAGTTAGCGGTGGGAGAAGACATGCAAAAATCACTAGCGCTCACAATCATAATTTGCGTGGCATTGTGGCGTGGAGTACCAATGATTAGAGCAGGGAGGGAGAGGAAGCACATTTGAGGTATATTTTCGAAGTGGAATAAACAGACCTGCTGGTGGATGGGGTAGGGTGGGGTGAGGGTTGGTAAGTAAAAATGAGGAGCCAAGGATGACTCCTATTTCAGGCTGGAGTAACTGGGAAGGCTGGGAAGACTAGTGGAGAAACAGGTTTGGAGAGAGAAGTCTCAGTCCCTTAGTCATTCACCTCAGTTCCTTAGTCATTGGAATATCTTAGATCTCTATCTACCATTTCTTTAAAAACATACGTGAGCCCAGCAGGCAGTCCTGGCTACTTGGGAGGCCGAAGGGGGAGGATCCCTTGAACCCAGGAGTTTGAGGCATACCTGGGCAACACAGCAAGACCCTGTCTCTCTAAAAACAACAACAACAACAACAACAACAACAAAAATGCAGAAAAAGGCTGGGCACAGTGGCAGACGCCTGTAATCCCAGCATTTTGGGAGGCTGAGGTGGGTGGATCACATGAGATCAGGAGTTCGAGACCCGCCTGACCAACATGGTGAAACCTCGCCTCTACTAAAATACACAATTAGCCAGGCATGATGGCACACACCTGTAATCCCAGCTACTTGGGAGGCTGAGACAGGAGAATCGCTTGAATCTGGGAAGCGGAGGTTGCAGTGAGCCGAGCTAGTGCCACTACACTCCAGCCTGGGTAACAGAGTAAGACTCTGTCTCAAAAAACAAAAAACCAGAAAAAAAGATGTGTAGCAGAAAACTGCTGTCTGCTGGGCCTAAACTAACCCCAGATTTTTAAAATATATATATAGCAAGAGCTTACAGAACAGGCAGCACCAAGTGGGAGCTGGAGGGCTTCTCTTGATGCTGCATTTGATAAATATACAGTTTTTACTCAGATTATATGTTTGCTTAGATTTGGGCTAAAGATACCCAAAGCCGCCCCTCGGTATTCACACTCATTAAGAAATTAGGGAGGAGATAGTACTATTGAACTATTTTTCCAAAAAAAGAAAAAAAAAGGACAAAAACCCAAAACAAATGGGATGTGATGTATGTTTTCCATGTTATTTTATACATGAGCTATCTTTCCAACACTGAAGTTGGTTCAGCAACAAAATAACTAAAGATGTAAATGTGCAAGTCAAGAGCCAAAACCATTCTCAACAGCCCAAGGTTGTGAACGTATTTAATTTGCCCCTTCCCTGGGGAGTCATTTCTTGGATCATTGACTTACTATTATTCTGTAAAACAGTGGTAGCCCCTGCCTTCCTCTGCTTGCTGCCAGAGTATGATCCAGCTGTGGGGTCTGAAGAGTTTATGTTTATTGGATTTTAATGATTTAGTTAACAAAGGTCATTCCTAAAAGTAATAGAAAACTAAGTGTGTGGAAATAGAATGGAAAAGACTGACTCGAGGGTTATTTCTAGTAGTTCCTTGGTGGTGTCCTTAGATTCATGTTTAATCCTTAAAAGCGGCCGGGCGCGGTGGCTCAAGCCTGTAATCCCAGTACTTTGGGAGGCCAAGACAGGCGGATCACAAGGTCAGGAGATCGAGACCATCCTGGCTAACACAGTGAAACCCCGTGTCTACTAAAAAATGCAAAAAAAACTAGCCGGGCGGGTTGGCGGGCGCCTGTAGTCCCAGCTACTTGAGAGGCTGAGGTAGGAGAATGGCGTAAACCCGGGAGGCGGAGCTTGCAGTGAGCTGAGATCTGGCCACTGCACTCCAGCCTGGGCGACAGAGCAAG
>NW_012103131.1:3417137-3420478 GCF_000951045.1 Mandrillus leucophaeus | reverse complement strand
GGCCACTGCACTCCAGCCTGGGCGACAGAGCAAGACTCCGTCTCAAAAAAAAAAAAAAAAAAAAATTCTTAAAAGCAATTATGAAGGATTCTTCCTCATAATCAATTTATTGATGCTATATTCAACTATACTTGTAAAATGTAATTTTAGACCTCTCAGTAACAAAAGGAACAGGGCTTAAAATATGTTCGATAATAGCAGCATGAACAATGTATCGTTAGCATATTGCTGACAGTATAATTGTAATTATGTATAACTGTTAACACTTGATGTCACATCTGTAGTGCTTCCATTATCGTTGACAGTAGTAAATAACTTCAGCCTCAGGTGAAATCTGGTTGGATACAAATCTCCAAGTTAAAAGAAATCTCAAAGATCATTTAATCTTGTCCTTTTAAATATTTAGTAACTGTGAATGGTAGTAAATATTTATCCAAATGATGTTTATTAGACTGTAAAAGAATTTCCAGGCTGGGTGTGCTGGCTCACGCCTGTAATCTTAGCACTTTGGGAGGACAAGGCAGGAGGATCACTTGAGGCCAGGGGTTCGAGAACAAATTGGGCAACACAACCAGACTTTATCTCTATTCAAAGTAAATTTAAAAAAAAAAAAAAAATTTAGGGGCCAGGCGCAGTGTCTCATGCCTGTAATCCCAGCACTTTGGGACGCCGAGGCAGGAGGATCACCTCAGGTCAGGCGTTCAAGACTAGCCTGACCAACATGGAGAAACCCCATCTCTACTAAAAATACAAAATTAGCCAGGCGTGGTGGTGCATGCCTGTAAACCCCGCTACTCGGGAGGCTGAAGGAGAATCACTTGAACTCGGGGGGCGGAGGTTGTGCTGAACCAGGATCATGCCATTGCACTCCAGCTTGGGCAACAAGAGCAAAACTCTGTCTTCAAATAAATAAATAAATAAATTAGCTGGGTATGGTGACACACACCTGTAGTCACATCTTCTCAGGAGGCTCAGGAGAGAGCACTGCTTGAGCCCAACAGTTCGAGGGTGCAGTGAGCTATGATTGCACCACTATGCTCCAGCCTGGGTGACAGAGCAAGACCCTGTCTCAAAACAAAACACAACAAAACAAAACAAACAAAACAAAACAAACGAGCTAAATGGTGATTGAATTATTTAAAATTAAATTGATGAAATCATTTAAGAATACGTGGAAAGAAATAAATTTAGTCATTCCCCAGGTATAAATATTTTCCACCTCAAAATCCAATGACATGAGATATAAATGTATAGTTCACATATGTAACACATTTCTCACATGGTTACAGGACCTTTCTGATGTGGCTCTGGTTGACTTTTCCAGCCTTATCTCATTTCTCCTCCCTCCTTCCAACCCTGTTTTTTCCTCCTTCTCTCCTTAGCTACAGCTTTACTAGTCTTCCTACTGCCAGCCTCAAACCCATGCTGCTCTCAGGTCTCAGGGCCTATGTACAAGTAATTCCCACTGCCTGGAATCCCTTGCCCTCATTCTTTGCTGGGTCATTCTGCAGATCCAGTACTGCTTCCTCTTAGGAGTCTTCTGTCCATCTCCTCTTCCCCCAATCTCTGAACCCCACCAAGACCTCAGTAGTTCTTGAGCAAAAGCCTCTGCTTAGTTTTCCTGGGATGACCAAAACGAACACCGTCCTATCCATTGTTCAAACCCCAATCCCTAGACCAGAGCTGCAACATAATAGGTACTATAAATGAATGAATGGATAAAGACAGCGACCACTGAAGAATTTGAAATTATAGTTTACACAGGTAAACAATAACATAAATCTGAAGAAATAAAGTTTCGTTTTGTTTTGCTTTTGAGATGGAGTCTCGCTCTGTCACCAGGCTGGAGCGCAGTGGTGTGATCTGGCCTCACTGCAACCTCCGCCTCCCGGGTTCAAGCGAGTCCCCTACCCCAAGTAGCTGGAACTACAGGCGCGCGCCACCGTGCCTGACTCGCTTTTTTTTTCTATTTTAGTAGCGATGGGGTTTCACCACGTTGGCCAAGATGGTCTCGATCTCCTGACCTCATGATCCGCCCGCCTCAGCCTCCCAAAGTGCTGGGGTTACAGGCATGAGCCATTGGGCCTGGCCAAGTTGTTGTTTTTTTAAAAGTTAATATACTCACTTCTTCTCTAAGGCGGGAATATACACAGCCTGGCATCAGTTTGACATAAAACAAAAATTTTAGCATTGTTGTATGCTAAATTTCTTTCACTAGGTTAAAAAAATGTAGAATCCAAAGAGCTGTAAATGCAAACGACAAATACTGTACAAAAATCTATGAAGCATATATAAGTCACAACTTGGAAGCTCTCTCCTCAGCAAATGAGTTAAAAGAAAAGGAAAAGTATTTGAAACCTTCTTGGTGGAAAACGAATGACCTTTAAAAATGCCAACATTTTCTCCAGAGAATAGATTTGGTCTGAGTTCTTCATTTCTGAAATTGTACAAGATAAGACGACTTGGTTTTGGGAGTCAAACTGCATCCTTCTATAAAGATTTCAGATCTTTTAAGTCTCCATACAAAACACTGCCCTTATTTTGAGAACAAAAGGAACAATAAGACAACTTAGGCGGGGCAGAGCAAGAAGGGCCTTGAAACAAAGTCCCTACTTAGGCGGGGCAGAGCAAGACGGGCCTTGAAACAAAGTCCCTGGAAAGGTAAAAAGAACAACAAAAATAGTAAGTTTAGAGCTCGTGTTAGATCTGATAACTCAAAACTGCACAACTTTTGCCATACATCGAAAGCAACATGGGAAAACAGAAAAAGAAATCATAAACATTTTTTGAGTGTCCTAACTTGTAGAACCCCTAATAATGAATCCAATACACTTGGGCAAAGCTCTCTTTTTTTCCTCTCTCTCCTTCAAGTCGCAGACTGGGGTGTGGGGTGGGGGGCGGGGAGTAAGACGAGGTCTCTAATAAATACAAGACCCAGCCTCGTGGCGTGTTTAATTGCTGCCATTTTAGAAGAAAAATGGGCTATTTACAATTAATGAACCAAACTACCAAACTAAAATCATGACAGTAGGAGGAGTAAATGGAACTGTCTGGGCCAAGTTTCAGGGAGGCGCATGCTGGGGGCGCTACGCCCTCCCCCCCCCAATACCTGGGGGCTCTCCTGTCGCTCCCAGCCTCTAGCGCGGACCCTCAGGCGCCGGTGGCCTAACCTTACAGACTTGGCAGGATGTAGCCCCCTACTCCCTTCTCAAAGAGAGAAAAGCGCGAGGAAGAGACGCAAACCGTATTTCCGTGTCCAAGCGTTGACACCTGCGGAGCCGCGCGCGGGGCGCCCACACTCGTTCCCGGGAAGCCCCAGCCCGGCCGCCCGCCCCGGCCCC
>NW_012103131.1:3389142-3416366 GCF_000951045.1 Mandrillus leucophaeus | reverse complement strand
CGCCGTCGTCGCTGTCGCCCCCAGTGAGCCGGGCGCGTCTCCTGAATCGCGAGAGCCAGGAGCACGGCTTTGCCCGGCTTTGCCCCGTCATCCCCGTGTCCCATTTCAGGCAGGGGGCCCGGGTTGGATCTTTCCCGCTGGCTTCGTTTTTTGTGTGTGGATTTGTTTCAGTCCTTCGCGTTTCCGGTTGAGTTAGGGAATCAGCCCACACGTTTTGTAGCCAAACTTTGTAGGACTGTGAAACAATGTAACATTATCCTACAGAATAGCCTTTCACACTGGTTTTAAAACACAGTGATTCAGGGTTTGCTTTAAGGAAACTTTGAGGATCACAAGGGATTGTTATCTGGTAGGTTGTAAAAATTCAAACAACCGGGAGAGTATCATAGGTTCCGGAACGCTGGAAGGAGGAGAGAAAAAGGATAAGCAAGAAAGTGCAGGGGGTTTAAGGGTGGGGGGGCTGCAGGATTGATTTAGTACTCAGGTCTGGAGATTGTGGCCCCTCTATTAATTCCAACCGCTGGTCCAGACGGTACTTGAGGGAAATGGAAGGAAGAGCCGTTTTGGGGGGTCATGCAAGTGATTACTAATCTTGCCACTAGAAAGATTTCCACTCCATGGATGACCAGGACACTAAGGAGAATTACTTTCCTCTTAGAAAGGGAATCATTCAGAGGTTAATTGAACTTGAGAAGCATATATTCTGAGATGGAAGCGACATTTATTATATTCTGCCAAGTTAGGCTTTCCCCCTCTCAGACTATATGGGGACTTTTTCAGATTAATTGTCAAAACAAGTTTTATGTGTGGATATTGACAAGCAGCGTGAGATATACAGAACACATAATTCTTAAGCTAAAGTATTAAGGTAATAAATTAAGGGTGGAAAGTAAACGCTTCATGGAACCTTAACTCCCTGTTCCTGAAATTTAGAAACAGGGGCCTCATTTCTAGACAGAAAGTATCTAAAGATCAGCAGTACTTCTGTACCCAGTGGTTCTCAAGTTCTAGTTTACATATCATTAGCAAAATCACAAAGTGGTCTTTTCATTCAAGATGCAAAATAGAGTGATCAGTGTATCATAATCAAAAGTGACAAGATAGTGATTTTAAGAACACCTGGGTTTTATTGACAAAAGAAAAGGATTAAGTCTGCTCAAACAGTAAAGGATTAGCCTTAGTATTTTTTTAAAAAGAAGAAACAACACTGCAGGTCTGTATGTTAAAGTGATAAGGACTGAGGAAGTTTTAAGGTTGGAAAAAATGGGGATATGTATTGATGAAATACTTTGCAAATCGTATAGAATGATTATTTTATCAGCAGCTGTGAAGTTGACTTTGAGGAAATTTAGAATTGAAATACTTTAGGTGACAGGTAAAGGCAACTGTGAAAAGCAACATCTGATTTTAGGGGACAGGGTACCTATGGAAGAAGACTGGTTAGGGGTGAAAGTGAGGCAGGAACAATACTCAGTTTCTATTCCTCTAGCACCTAGTGCCATGTACTTGTTAAATGTTTGTTGAATGAGTGAGAAGGGCTTTAGAGAAATTGCTTTGGATATAGGGATACGCTTGACTCTTGGAGAAAATACCCGAGATCATAAAGTTGCTAATGAGATAGGTGTGGGAGATGAATGGTAAGGACATTGATTGTAACTTTTTGGAGTTTTCTACCATTGTGTTTTATTTCTTTTCACTGGCATGCTCAGTGTGTTATTAGTGGTCAAATGAAAAGGAATAAAGTTCTAGATACACATTTTTTTAAGTCTCCAAGCTCATTCCTACATAGAACAGTTACATTATTGTTTACTTTGCTGATGTTTTAACTAAATGTAGCAAACTGAAGCATTATGGATAGGGAATAACAAAGTAACAAGGAAGAGACAGATGTAGTCTTTTTCTTATTTAAATCTCTTGACTACCTCAGAATTCAAAGTAAAAACAACTTAAGTGGGAGGTTAACATTATTTAATGCAAATAGGTTGATAAAAAATGTAGCAGATGACCTTGTTAATAATAGTTCTGTCTCCTAGCCTCACTGTGGTAAGTTGAAGAAAGTTTTCATTTTTGTTTTTGTTGGTTTTAGGGTTTTTGTTGGTTTTTGTTTTCTTTGCCAGAGTGAGGGTACTTTTTTCTCTATCTGATACTTTCTGAAACTCTTAAGGAGTTCGGTCAAAGGTGGAAAACAATCAAATTTCTATTTTTGGTGTTTTACCTTTCTGTTCTCCAAACTTGTTATGGTCTCTGTTCAGTTTGTTGCACTCACGTGGAACGTCTCTCAGCCCTTTCCTTGTCTATGGTATAAAGGAGACTGCAGGACCATGCTGCCCCGGTTTCTGGGAAGTCTTTCCGAATGAGGCTAATGCCCACTCAATGCACTTCTCTCTCCCACTGGGGGTGCTACACGATTTAGCATTTAGCCCTATAGTATGCTTTCTTACAGAATTTTATCTCATGTGTATGGATCTTGTACCTCTGACTAGATTAAATATTTTTGGAGCTAAGTGCATGACTTACGCTTCTTCTGTGATGTTTTTAGCACACAGTGGGCTTCATTGTGTACCTGATAATTTAAGTAGGATAATAATAGGTCAAATCTTTAGTTAGGGGTCATTGCATTAATTTCTAGCGTTGCCCCTTTGGGAAAACCAAAAGCTATTACTTTGATAGCATTGATAACTTGGGATAATAAAACCTGCAATGGTTATCTGATAGTCTAGTTGTGAGAATCAAGATAAATGTGATTATAGATATCTTGCATATCGTAATGAACTTTTTAAATGTAAAGGACTGTTAATCTTGTATATCATAATGAACTTTTTTAATGTAAAGGGCTGTTATTGACTTAGGCATAGAGCAGACATTGATTCCGCATTCACAATGTGTTCGGTACTTCCTGGGCTCTGGAATTGCATGTCGTAAAGGGTGAACAGGAAATGACCAGGTGCTTCCAAAGCAGAAGAACAGCCTGGGCTGAGGCACGAAGGCCGGGAGAACAACTAAGCCGTGGTTTGTTGTGGCTGAACCAGAGAATACTTTATGTGTATTAGAAGAAAATGGGAGGAAGTAAGGCCAGAAAGGCAAATGTGGGCTAAATCAGAAGGAACCTAAGGACTGTGGGTTTATTTTCCTTAAAGGTAGTAAGGAGGATTTGGGTCAGTGACTGGATCAGTTTTGCATTTGAAAAGGATCACTGGCAACACTCACATGACAGATTGGTAGAGAGCCTAAATGAGAGACAAAAAAATTGGAGATGTCGCTGAAGCTCAGTGAAGAAATGAAGAGGTAACTAGGAGAGCGATGGTGGGAATAAGAAGGAGGGGGCCACTAAAAGAGGTAGAATTGGCAGATCTTGGTGGTACAGGAGATGAAGAAAGAGAAGCCAGGGATGACAGTGGGGTGATAGAGTGGATTGTTCTGCTATTCATTGAACTCTAAAGAAGAAAAAAGTTTTTGTTGAGGAGTTAAAGAAGTGGGGTAGATGATGTGTCCAGTTTGAGATGCCTGTCATATGCATTGAAAGATCCCGTGAGTAGTAGTAGTTGGACATGTGGGTCTGGAACTAAAGGAAAAAGTCTGAGATGAAGATAGAAATTTGGATTAAGCATTTAATAATTGAAGTTAAAATGTGATTATTTTCTCCAGGGATATTATGTGGAATAAGAGGGTAAAGGAAGATGCACATTTTACGTTGTGGGGAGGGGCTGATAGTGGAAGAACCCGAGGAGGCTAAAGACCAGTGCTCAGAAAAGGGAGCTGAAAATCTGGGAGGATTAATGGAAGAGTTCTTACTCCTGAGGAGTTCCTGCATTGATTGACTGAAATGATTATATTTTCCTCTATCTACGATACAACGCACAATACAGTTCATCTATTATTGTTTTATTAAAGTTAATGTGAAATGACTACCCGTTACTTTGTTAACTACAACAGAAATCTTGATATTTATGTTTTAAAATGTTTTTTAAAACATTTTTTAGATACAGAGTGTTACTATGTTGCCTAAGCTAGTCTGGAACTCCTGGGCTCCTCCCACCTCAGCCTTCCAAAGTGCTGGGATTACAGGCATGAGCTACCATGCCTGTGGCTATTTATGGGTTTTCTGTCTCCATTTGGGACAACAAATCAAGTAAAATGTAACTTTAGAAGTTGATTATGATTATGGCTCAAGCAAATACTTTTAAAGAAAGAGACAGATGGATAAAAAAGTTCATTTCATGTGTGCCTCAGGTAAAATATGTTAACTTGGAGAGACCATCTCAGCTTTTTGAGTCTCACACAAAATTTTTCTCAGATATCTAACTAGACTACTTAAATAAGCCAGATTAGTATTTTAGCATACTTTATTAACTCTGCTACTACTCAGAGTAAATTAGTTTTTGGAATGTAATGCAGTCAAAAAACCATCAAAATAATATCACAAAGCACTGAGTGGTCCAGTCATTTGAACTTCTGACAATACCTTTGACTTACAAACTTATTTGTGGGGAGTGGTATGTTAGTACTATACATAAACATTGATTGAGTTCGGGGGAACTTTCTGCATATACATTTAAAAATATGTTTTTTTAATAGAGACAGGGTCTCACTGTGTTGCCCAGGCTAGTCTCAAACTCCTGGGCTCAAATTAACCTCCCCACTTGGCCTCCCAAAAGGATGGGATTACAGGCATGAGCCACTTCCCCAAGCCTAAAATTTTTGTAAGTACCATTAGAATGTAAGAATTCTTTTGAAAAAATTTGATAGTGCAGGGTTGGTTATTCAACCAATATGCAATACAGTATTCAATACTTCTCGGCCTTTTGGCGAAGAGTATATTCATCACTTCTCGGCCTTTTGGCGAAGATCAAGTGTAGTATCTGTTGTTATTAGCATAATATTGTATATGCAACCAATAGTCAATACAAGGTTGGTTGTATCTGATACGAACCAACATTGAGTTAAAAATGGACTTTTTTTGAGTATTTTTAAAAAGCTAATTAACTAGATTTGCTTAACATCAAAGAAATTAACACATTACAAGTCTAGAAATAAAGATTTTAAAATAAATTTTGAATTTTGACCTTATCTTTTCTGAGAAAGCCTTTAAATTGATACTGGAAACCAAATAGGATATATTTTTGGGAGATTTGAGCCTATTAAAACAAAGACAAACAAAGAAGTGACCATCTAAAAGTCCCAGTAATGATTAGGTCCATTGTTTCAATTAAAGCATACCATGCTTGAGAGATAAAGTGTATTAAATATTTGACTGTAACTTTGTGTTAGAAATATGTTTTTCAAATCTATAAAAAAGATTTACAAATCTGTCTATGCCATGTTTTTCAGTTTTATGGTACTTCTTCCAGACCTCTCTTCCTGACATCTCCATTAGTGTCAAGTATTTCTTCAACCCCCAGTGGTGCAACGTGAGCCTATTTTTAAAAATGTAATCTGGAAGCAATATGTAACATAGTCAGGAAGCAGTATGGATATATGGTTAAGCATATACACTATACACTTAACTGGGGTTAAGCAGAGATCAGACCATGTGACTTTAAGCACCTGCTCTACCACAGATGATCTTCTAGAAGCTGTATAAATTAAACCTCTGAAGGTTTACGTTTCCTCATTTGAAAAATGGAAATAATAAAGTAAACCCTCATGGGGTCCTTAAGAGTTTAAATGAAATAATCCATATAAAGTGCTTAAGTGCCGAACATAGCATCTGGTGTGCAATAATCACTCTATAAATGCTAATTGGTAAAATTATCATCATTGTTATTATTAGTCCAAGGATAGCAGTAGCATGGAACCAGGCTTCTCAAAGTATGGCCTGCAGATCAGGGCCAGTGCAGACTTACTGGTTTGCAGTGAGATCTGGAGCTTGTGCCAGAATGTAAATGGGCGATGTCACTAAACATACTGATTAGTGTTCAGCTGACTTTTTTAAAATAGCAAGACCTCTTCAGTGTAGGAAGCAGTGAGTTGATTTGCATTCTGGTGCAAGCTCTTCACCTTGCCACAAACCAGCACCAGAGTTGATGTGCAGTATTCGGCCAATGATCCTGCTCTCCAAAAAATAATAGCCCTTTATTCTGAAGACATTATTACTCACTCATAATACCTCATTAACTTTCTTTTTTCTAAACATTGTAATAATAGATTATAAGTATATTGTTTATGAGTTCAGCAGTTATTTATTGATCACATAGTTTGTGCACAGCCCTATACCTTATTTTGCAGGAGTTGCAAAGATGCCTCAGAAATTAATCTTGCCTTTAGGAAGTCTGGCATAAACCCGCAAGAGGAAATAAGTGGAATTCTAAATAAATGCATTGAATATATGCAATGAGTGTTTGCAATGTCGTTATAGCTTGGTTCCAAAGATTTCAGTATAGACAGATGTTTCCTTTTGCTGAGCCGCTACCACAAGAGGACAGAATTAATTAATTAATTAATTATTTTTCTGGAAAGGGAGTCTTACTCTGATGCCCAGGTTGGAGTGCAGTGGCACACTTCAGCTAACTGCAACCTCCGCCTCCCAGATTCAAGCAATTCTCCCACCTCAACCTCCTGAGTAGATGAGATTACAGGCACCCGCCACCACACCCAGCTAATTTTTGTATTTTTTGTAGAGACGGAGTTTCACTATGTTGGCCAGGGAGATCTCAAACTCCTGACCTCGAGTGATCCACCCGCCTTGGCCTCCCAAAGTTCTGGAATTACAGGCGTGAGTCACCACGCCCAGCCAGGACAGAATTAATACCTTTTACTTTTTCAGCATTATGCTATCACAATAAAGTTCAGAGTTTGCTTTATTAAGATAGTGTTTGAATCTTGTAGGAGATTCAGAAACCTGCAGTACTAGGGAAATCTGAGTTTTAGATATAATAACTAAATTATGCTTTTAAAGATTAGTATTGTAGAAGATTCATCCGTGTTTTTTAAATTACTAATTTTCTATTTCATCCTTCATGCAAACATATGAATTCTAAATGATTGTTCCATAGAATATGAAGAGACATTAAATAAATATTAAAATATTTATAAAGTTTTGATTAAAATGAGCACGAATTATTCTCAAAAAAATTCATTGCCAGCGTGGGCAACATAGGGAGACACTGTCTCTACAAAAATAACAAAATAAAAATTAGCCAGGCATGGTGGTGTGTTCCTATAGTCCCACTACTCGAGAGACTGAGGCAAGATGATCAATTGAGTGTGGAGGCTGCATTGAGCTGTGATCGTGCCACTGCACTCCAACCTGGGCAACGGAGTAAGACCCTGTCTTAAAAAAAAAAAAAAAAAAAAATGCATTGCTCAAACAGATAATGTTGAAACAAATTTTGGAGTAATAGAAACATAATAATTTTTAAAAAACAAGGCATGTATATTTTATGTATAAATATATAGTATAGGGTTTACAAACTATGAATTAGATCACGAGACAGATTTATTTTTGCATACTAATTTACTGGTCTGTGGGCTTAGGGAAAAAAGGAAAATAATGCAAAATGTTCAAGTCATGAAACGTTATTTCATTTTTAATATTTCTTAGAATGTTTTGTATGGAAGTGGATTTATTGGTTTCTCTTATTGCCATGCTTGGTGCACCTGCTCATAATCACTTTTGTTGTACCTTTTGCCATAAACTGTTATCAGCTCTCTTAAAACCTAATCTCACTAATGACTTTAAGAAAATTGAAGGTGGGTGTTAGAAAGATTATAGGTAATATTGAAGAATATAAGGCAGGCATGGTGGTGTGTACCTGTAGTTCCAGCTACTCAGAAGGCTGAGGCAGGAGGATCACTTGAGCCCAAGAGTTGAATACAGCCTGGGCAACATAGACTCTCTCCCTATTTCTAAAATTTAAAAAAAAATACACACACAAACACATACAATGTAAAATAAAGAGAGTAACCTGAAATTTAAGAGGAGAATTGTAAGGAAAAACAAAGAGTAAAAAATGAAATTTGGATCAAGAAATAACTAGGTAAGTTAGACCCATGGCGCTTGAATCACAACCTTTTTACCATAGCAGATCAGGTATTTTGCGATCTGGTCCCATCTCATCTTTGAACTCATCTTGTACCAGAGTCTTTCTCTCCAGTTAGGTACCAGCCATACTTGTCTTCTTTTAGGTAATTGTCTGTAAGGTTGAGTCTACATACCATAGACAAAGAATTTCTATTTCCACACCCCACCCTCAGCCCCACCTAACCAGACCTGCCTGTTCAAACTGTGTCCCTACCGTGTTCACATTGCAGACATGTGGTAGGCACTCAAGTATTGGTTGAATGGGTAAATGGAAAACCCAAAAATGGAGGCATTGAGGATGAGAAAACTTGAGGACACAGAAGACCTATTAGATTATGAATGATACTGATGATAAAATACAATCAGATGTTGGTCTTAAAAGCATATGCTCCCCAAAGGATAGAAAATTACTCATTCATTATTTACTCAGCCGTAATTATTAATTAGGCACCCACTATATTTGGATTTAGGAGTGGAAATTACCAGTGAAGAAGGTATAGCCCCAGTAACAGTGTAAGTAAAGAAACATAAAGACATGGGGAAAAGATAATCACTAGTACAAACGGTTCAAGAGTCCCCTCGTACTTGATGTTGCCTCCTCGGCATCTGCAGTTTACAAGCGGTCCCACAAAGATGAGTGATCTGCTAGAGCCAGCATGATACATGCCATTGTCTGAATCTCAGTGCAGCTCTGTACTTTTCAACACGATAACTCTTCTGAATTGATGAAGAAGAAAGCAGCTTGAATAAATGTTGACAAGGAGTTAATTTGGGGTTTGGGTGTATGATTCAAGGGAAGACCAGGAGCCTTTACAAATATTCCAGTTTGTGGGTTTATGAGTCTTAAAGAATTCTAAGAATAGCAAGAGTCTATCATATATCATAAACAGAAGGGAACAAAAAAGTCACATAAATCCAGAAACGTAGTGAATTCCTGATAGAAGTGTTTAAACTCTATGCAACAATAGTAAGCTACCTTGAACTTAGCTAAGAGTGAAATAATGAAGGATGTAACTATGCAAGATAGACTGCAGTGGAGACACTAAGCCCCTGCTTCATGGAGCTCACATTCCAGTGGAGGGCACCAACAGAAAACAAAGAGGGAAAATATATACATTATGTTAGGTGGTGGTCTTAAGGAGAAAAAACGAAGCAGTTAAAGAGGTTAGGAAGTGGTTTTCAGGAGTGTGGGAGAGCGGTAAAAGTTTCGATAGGGTGGCCAGGGAAGCCTTTACTGAGCTGCCGTTTGGTAAAGACCTGTATGCAGTGAGGAAGCTAGCCATTTGGATATCTGAGGGAGGAACATTTCAGACATACAGAAGGGTGAGCACCAAGTCCCAGAGGCAGGCATCTGCCACGGTGTTTGAGGAATAGCAGGGCGCCGTCTGGCTGGGGAAGACTGAAGTAGGAGCTTTTGCACATGAGGGCGGAGAGGCAATGGGTCCAGGTCATACAGTGATTGTTGGTTCTCTTAAGGATTTTGGTTTTTCCCCAGAGTGAGATGAGAGGGAAAGTATTGGAGACTATTGAGCAGAGGAGACATGAGCTGACTTTAATAGGATGACTCTGGCTGCAGGCTTGAGACCTGACTGTAAGGGGCTAAGGGTAGAAGAAGGCCGATTAGGAGGCTATTGCAGTAATCCAGGTGAGAGGGGATAGTGGCTCAGACCGTGTTCACAGTAGAGGTTATGGGGCACTTGATATTTTTTGAAGGCAGAACTGACATGATTGAATATATTAGTTTTCTATTGCTCCTATAAGAAATTACCACAAATTGAGTGGTAATTTATTGTCTTACAGCTTCGTAGATCAGAAGTGGGTTGTCAGTCTCACTAGACTACAATCAAGGTGCCAGCAGGACTGTGTTCCTTTCTGGAAATTATAGGAGAGAATCTGTTTCCTTGCCTTTTCTAGGTCCTAGGGGTCACTCACATCATTCTTTGGCCATGGCCCCTTCCTCCACCTTCAGAGCCCACAACATTGCATCTCGCCGACCTTCTTCCATAGTCATATTTTCCTCTGGCTGTGGCTAAGAGGGTCTTCTGATCTTAAGACTCATGTAATTAGATTGGGCTCACCAGGATAGTCCAGGATAATCTTCCAATCTCAAGGTTATTAATTTAATCACATCTGCAGAGTCCCTTTTGCCATGCGAAGTACATGTTCATAGGTTCCAGGGATTCCTACATGCGCATCTTTGGAGGCCGTTCTACATACCGCATCAAAGGACCAGATGTGGGATTTAAGATAGAGAAAAATCAAGGGTAACTTCAAATATTTTGATCTGAGCAGCTGGAAGGAAATAATTAACTGAGATTAGGGGGACCAGATTTGTGGCTTTGGGGTACATGTTGGGAGCTCAGTTGCAGGCGTGTAAAGTCTGAGTTTCCTATTAAATATCCAAGTGGAAGATGATGCATAGGTAGTTGAATACATGACAATAAAGTTTAGATCAATGGATCCTAAGGACAGATACACCCATACATCCATGTGTGGATGGCACTAAAGCCATGAGATGAGATGAGACCACTCAGGCCCTATTAAAGAGAGAAAGGGGAAGAGAGGTCCAGGTACTAAGCATTGGGAAACTTCCAGATATCTACCGAGTGCTAAAATTATTTATTTGGGAATTTGATAGGTGAAAAGTATGCAGTAATATTGGCTTGAATACAGAAAAAAAAAGCACAAAAGAGGAGCACTGAATGGTGAAACATAAGAAGTTACTCAGGACGAATTAATGCTTTTGCTTCACTTAATGCCTTACCAACTTTGTCTTTCCATTTCTGTGAACTGTATTTCTAGAATTACTGGACCAGAGCCAAACACATAAATGACTAAGACATAGCTTCATCTTACATCGACTTCTAATTCTACTTTGTGAAGGTTGTCTGTTAATTAGATATGTATTATTTTCATGGATGCATGTTTAAGAGCTGTAATAGATTCATTTCAAATGGCTGTCCTTGACAAAGTATGCTGTCTACAATATACATGTATGATAGCTTTGAAAGGAGTGAACGTCAGTCTTTCAGATTTAAATTTCTTGTAGTGGAATGTAGTTTATACCGATAACAGAACAGTTATTAAACTTTATTTTGAGTGACATCTAACCTACCATATTATTTGTTTCTCTTTCTTTACACTGGTACTGTTAAATTTGCCAATGGCCAAGACAGATCTTTTGTACATATTTAATTACCTCTCGGAAAAAATATTTACACAGCTTACACCAGTTGCAAGATGAATAAGGAGAGGTGTATGAATGTTATTGGAGTCAATGGGCCCAAAACTCAGCCTCTAGTTGGGTCTCAGCCATTCCACCCTCCAAATTTGGAATCCAAACCATAGAGCAGCAGAAAGTCCCTCTGAGTAGTCAAAATCAAAGTCTGTAAATGTCATAGCTTTGCGCCTCAGACTCATTGGATTCAGTGGTAGAGTCCTTTGTGGACTCAAGCTTTACAAATGTGTCTGTCAAACAGGCTTGTCTGGCTTCTAATGCACTGGTTAGGAGAGCAGGTTAGAAAGGCAGAGAAGAGCCTCGCAAGGTAAGGGGCCACACACCACACTGCGGCGTTGGTTCTGAGTCCCCAGAGAAGAGCAGGGCTCCAGGAGAGCAGTCTGGTCTTTGGCCTCTGTAGATTTCAGAGACATCTGAGGACATCATTCTGTTTTGGTAACTGATGTAATGGTGACCTTGAGTCACGAAGAAAAAGTTAAATTTTGAGTATAGTTTATTTAAGAAGGCAGAAGTTTGGTTATCTGTTTCTGCAATTCAAACTACCCTGGAACGTAGTAGCTTACAAAAACAGTGACCATTTGTTATCTCATGATACTCTGGGTTGTATGGGCTACTGTGGGTGCTGCTTCTGTTCAGTTGGCTGGGGTTGCAGTCATCTGGAGGCTCGACTGGGCTGGAGCATCTTAGGCAGCTTATTCACATGGTTGGAGGTGTGTGCTGCTGTGGACTGGAAGTTCAGCTTTGGTCTCTTCCCGGTGGCTTGGGCTTGGGTACCTCACAGAATGACAGCTGGTTCCAAAGAGGAGTGTTTCAAGCATGGGAATATCTTGGAGGTGATTCAGTATCACTTACCTGCATTCTTTTGGTCATAGTGAGTCACAGGGCCAGCTCAGATTCAAGCCGAGAGGAAATAGACTGTACCTCTCCATTTGGAACAGTGGCAAATAATCTGTGGCCATCTTTAATTCCACCATAACAGAGAAGTGGTTAAGGCTAATGTGTGTGGATACGTTGTATAATGTGTGATGAAGGGGCCAGGTAAGTCTCAGGTCTTTAGAAAGAAGACTATTCAGAAAACTTGATTATTTCCTTAGGGTTCAAAGTGGTCAATGCTTTATAAGTAAGATTTTACTGTAATTATAAGATTATTACATACTTAGGGAGTATTATAAATTAAGAGAAACATTTCTATTTGGTAAAAATAATAGCTGTTCTTTTTTTTTTTTAAGGTAAAACAGTTAAGAAATACTACCTAAGGCAATCAGTGGTTATAATATTTAATAGCAATTTAATTTACATGTAGGCTGAGAACCCTTGGAAGGGATTCTAATGAGAACAAAAGAAAAATAGAATATAAAATTAAATTTTAACTTCTCTTAAGCAGTAGAATTTTCTGATTCTTGGATACCTTCCCAGAGTTAGCTTGTGCTATGATCTCAAGCTACTGTGCTTCCTGGAGCTATTCTGTGGGTCTACTCTCACCTTACAGAGGCAGTGAAGAGTTCTGAAGTGAATCCATATTACAACATTTCTGTTATGCCTTTGTAATTCCATTTTAATTTTCAAACACTGTCTTTCAGATGAATTTTTAAGAACTCTACTTGGGAAGAGCTGTAAAGTTCTTCTCCCCCTCTGATTATTTATCTCTAAACTAGCTTATTCGTCTGTGAGTTTTAAAACTTTCTATCCTGCTCTTGCTGCCATCTTCAAAATATCCTTTATATGTATATCTAGTGCCTAGTTTACTCATCTAATAAGCCCTTAGAAGACACTCAGCAAATGTTTTTTGAGTGACTGATTGTTGCCCTGGAGCCTGTCTTGACCAATGGAGAGAGAGCTTTTCTTACCATTTACTAATTAGGAACTAGCCATTGGGCACACTGGCTCTAACAATCTAAAGGAATAACTAAGGTAAATCAGGTGATCTGAAAAGAGCAATAACTTACAAAATATCATGAACTGTATTTTACTATTCTTTTTAACTTGAGTTTTCTTTTTCATTTGTACCTGGTTAGTATGAAAAGGGGCTTATTTCCAGCAACACTAATAGAATTTTTCTTTTTAATCACTAGTAATTGGAAGAGGAAAGACCCTTCACCTGACATGTGGAGACTAAGTTATTGCTATAAATCTTGCTCTTTCTTGGGTGATTTCTCTTCATTTAAATTAAAAGTTGTCCTTAATGGCTTCTTGGACCTGACATGTTGGGCTCAAGACCCAAGAATCTCAAGAAATATGCTAGAGATTTCTGGTTTAATTAAACAAAAGACCTTATTAATAAAAGCCAGCCAGCTGGGCACGGTGGCTCACATTTGAAATCCCAGCACTTTGGGAGACCGAGGAGGACAGATCACTTGAGCCCAGGAGTTTGAGCCTAGCCTGGGCAACAAGGCAAAACTCCATCTCTACAAAAAAGTACAGAAATTAGCTGGACATAGTGGTGTACACCTGTAGTCCCAGCTACTCAGGAGGCTAAGGCAAGGGGATAACTTGAGCCTGGGAGGTTGAGGCTGCAGTGAGCCATGATCGTGCGCCACTGCATCCAGCCTGGGTGACAGAGTGAGACCCTGTCTCTAAATATATATACACACACACACACACATATATATAAGCCAACCATAACCACATACGGAAGGAAGTAATAAATTCATTCCCCTCTCTTGAAAAGTTTTAAAAATGTTTTTCATTAAAGGATTTCTTAATAATAGACTTTCCTGTAGCCTGTGTTAGAGGAACACTCACCAGGCCTTCACAGTTCTTTCCTTTTATAGTGTCCAGCTCCTCTTTTGACATGGGATTAGGTGACCACGTGATTGATTAGCCTCACAATCACAATCCTGTCCCTCCTGTTGCTTTCCATTCACAGTTGATCAAGACGCAGAGCCTGTGATAGAGGTCAGGCAGAGAGCACGAGGCCCAGTGCAGAATCATTTTTTGAACCAGCCAGGAAATACAGGAACCGACCAAACTTTAAACACCAGCCTAAATTATTCCTGTTCTTTTAAGCAGGCAGCAGAAATGACAGAAACCCGTTAACAGAAAAAAATAATGCTTTTCATTTGAATGCCTATGCATTTTCTTTTTAACTTGTATGTGTTCCTAATTTTTCTTACTCTTTTTGTTTGTTTGTTTCTTAGTGTGGTTTATTGACAATCATTTACAATGCCGAAGAGTGCTGTAGTGAGCCAGCACAGTGGATAACACAGCAACGAAGAACAGATGCAGTTTTGAGGAATTTAACTTGCTAAAACCTTGAACTGAAGTCTTAGAGATTGGGACATATGGGTTTGTATAAATAGGCTTTTAAGCCCTCTTTGCAATGGGTTACTGATAGGAGAAACTTGTTTGCGGAATGTCAGCTGCATGAGCTCACTGTTGGACAAGATGGAAGAAGAAGGGCTGGAGTGTCCAAACTCTTCCCCTGAAAAACGCTATTTTCCTGAATCCCTGGATTCCAGCGATGGGGATGAGGAAGAGGTTTTGGCCTGTGAGGATTTGGAACTTAACCCCTTTGATGGATTGCCATATTCATCACGTTACTATAAACTTCTGAAAGAAAGAGAAGATCTTCCTATATGGAAAGAAAAATACTCCTTTATGGAGAAACTGCTTCAAAATCAAATCGTGATTGTTTCAGGAGATGCTAAATGTGGTAAGAGCTCTCAGGTGAGTAACCACTACAAAAAATAATTTGCTGTATGTGTTCATTTTGCAATTATTATTTAATGACATGTCACAGCCTAGTGTTCTAATAATAATGTCTAAAACATAAAACAAAACATTATTCAGATAAAATAATTAAATCACTTACCTAATTTTATTAATTTTACTAATGCTCGCTGAAAAGTTAATATCTATGTAGAAATTAATTGTATTTAGGGTACCACTGAATTGTCTATAAAGTAGTATTAAAATTACTCAAATGATCTCATTGTGTGTATTATATTTTAAAAGATGTGATGCGTGTTATTTCCTCACCCTGGGTATGGGGATTAACTGCTCTGTTTCAGTGCCCAGCGGTCTGAGAATCCAGATATGTGGATATGCTTGTTAGTGAAGCTTCCTGAGCTACTGAAATCAAACGCACAAGGAAATTCTGATTTTCCTGACTATGAGAAATAACTGAGCAACCAAATATGATCCAGGCCTGGGGCCACACACTTTGGGGTCTAAGATGGGGGAAAGAATTAGGATCATTAAGAGATAAACCTAGGGATATTAAAATACTAAAGAGTTAGAGAAGGCACAGTGGCTTACATCTGTAATCCCACTACTTTGGGAGACCAAGGTGGGCAGATCACTTGAGCCCAGGAGTTCGAGACCAGCCTGGGCAACATGGCAAAACGCCATCTCTACAAAGAATGAGTATGGTGCCACATGCCTGTCGTCCCAGCTACTTGGGAAGCTGAGGTGAGATAATCACCTGAACCTGGGAAGTTGAGGCTGTAGTGAGCCGTGATCCTGCCACTGCACTCCAGCCTGGGCAATGTGAGACCCTGTCTCAAAAAAAAAAAAAAAAAAAAAAAAAAAAAAAGAAAGTTTATTTGAGCAAAGAATGACTCATGAATTAGGCAACACTTGAACCACTGGAGGTTAGTGAGCCTCACTGCAGCAGCAAGGGCAGTGAGCTTTTATAGGCTGAACATGAAAGTAAGACAAAAGACATTTAAATTGGTTAGAGTGGAAAGTTCTTAGTTAGGGAATAGTTGGCAGTTTCTGATTGGTAAAGTCTAGTATGGTTTTACTGTTTACATTGGACTTTAGTTTGCTTATGTGGGACCTTAGAGCTCTGGCATTGCCTCAGCCTAATGGCCTCCCAATTAAAGTTTGTTTGTTTGCTTTTTTAACGGGATAGTGGGCCAGGTGCAGTGGTTCACACCTATAATTCCATCACTTTGGGAGGCTGAGGCAGGAGGATTGCTTGAGTCCAGCAGTTTGAGACCAGCCTGGGCAATATGGCAAGATCCCATCTTTACAAAAAATTTAAAAAATTAGCTGGGCATGGTGATGTGTGCCTGTGCTCCCAGCTACCCAAGAGGCTGAGGCAGAAGGATCACTTGAGCCCATGAGGTCAAGCCTGCAGTGAGCCATGTTCATGCCACTGTACTTCTGCCTGGGCAACAGAGCAAGACCCCATCCCCCCCCCAAAAAAAAACAAAAAACAAGGAAAGGATGGGCACAGTGGCTCACGCCTGTAATCTCAGCACTTTGGGAGGCTGAGACGGGCAGATCACAAGGTCAGGAGTTCAAGACCAGCCTGTCTGATATGGTGAAACCCCGACTCTACTAAAAAAATACAAAAATTAGCTGGGCATGGTGGCACACACCTGTAGTCCTAGCTACTTGGGAGGCTGAGGCAGGAGAACTGCTTGAATCCGGGAGGTGGAGGTTGCAGCGGGCTGAGATCATGCCACTGCACTCCAGCTTGGGTGACAGAGTGAGACGCCGTCAAAAACAAACAAAAAAAACACCAAAAAATACAGGGTAGTGTAGACGCGGAAAAAATATAATAATTTTCTCTGTCCTTTATAACTCTTATCTGAGGCTCCCTGTAACAAAAGACAAATTAACAGAAGAAAAACAAGCAGAAGTGTATTAATATGTATGCCTCATGTGTACATGGGAAAAACCCCAGAGAAATGAGTAAGTCTCTAGAGTAGATCCCAAAGAAAGCATTTAAATTTTGGGCTTAAATACCATTATTCTCTAAAACAAAGTAAAAAAGGTTGTGGGGAACAAGCCTTTAAGATGAGATGGCCAGGAAAAGCACCTTAAATGAAAGTGAAGTTTGTTATGAAGCTGTAAGTCAATGTGTTCTCTACTTAGTCATCTCCTCCTGGTGCACAGAGGGAGATACCCTTATAAGTGGAGATTTCTTGTATAGGCACAAATTTATCTTTAAAAAGGCAACTTTTCAGAGCTATTCCTCTGTCTGTACTTTCTCAAAATGTGCAAAAGAAGCATATTTTGAGGTCACATATTCTGGTCTCCTTCAGTCATATTCAGGTATGTTCTGAGCCCCAACATTAGATAGTTAATAAATACTTATTATTCAGTTTGTTGTTGTATTTGAACTTCAAGTTTTGGTTCAAGTGAGATCCATATTTTACTCTTAAGTTTTAAAGCAAGCAACCGGTATTTTTATCATGAAATTCATTTCTAGATTCTGGTGATGGAAGAATTAGAATAGACAATGTAGTGTGAATAATGAGAAGTCCTGTTTCTCTTAGAGAAGTTATGAATAGATCTAGTAGAATAGACTATGGTCTAATATAATAGAATTAGAATCTGATGGAACCCCTTCATTTTTTTAGATGAATAAACTGTGGCCCGGAAGGATTTGATAATTTTTCTATCTAATGTCAGTAGCTTTCTGAATTGGAGTTAAAAGAATATTTTCCACTATAAATTGTTGCTTCCAAGTTGTTTATTATCTCTAGAGTTTACCTATTTTATTATCATTATTATTTTTTGAGACAGAGTCTTGCTGTCAGCCAGGCTGGAATGCAGTGGAGCAATCTTGGCTCACTGCAACCTCCACCTCCCAGGTTCAAGCAATTCTTGTGCCTCAGCCTCTTGAGTAGTTGGGATTACAGGCATGTGCCATCATGCTCGGCTAATTTTTGTATTTTTGGTAGGGTCAGGGTTTCACCATGTTGGCCAGGCTGGTCTCGAACTCCAGGGCTCAAGCGATCCTCCCACCTTGGCCTCCCAAAGTGCTGGGATTACAGACATGAGCCACTGTACCTGGCCTAAAGTTAAATTACTTTAGAGGTAATTTGAAAAGAGAAGGGCTGGACAACAGATTTTTTAAATCTAATTTACAGCTGCCAGTATCAAGGGTTTATTATGATTTGTTCTTTGTTATGCTGTTATTGTTATAACAAACGATTTCAGTTCATTGCGAGAAGCTAACGATGAGAACTGAATGAGTATAATTTTCCTAGTTTCTGTGGACAAATAACATGTTGAAAAAATGTGTTTTTATTTTACAATAATTTCAAACTTACAAAAAGTTGCAAAAACAGTACAAAGATTTTCCATATGTTGTTCACCCCGATTCCCCAAATGTAAGATTTTACCGTATAAACTGTATCTTTACCTCCCTGCCCCCTCCATACATTCATACACATTTTTATTCTGAACCATTTAGGAGTAAATTGAGGACATGATGCCCTTTGCCTCCAAATACTTAACACAGTATTTACTGAAAAATAGTGTATAGCCATAATGTAATTATCAAAATCTGGAATTTAATGTTGATATCTAATTATTATCTGAATTCTAGACATTCACATTTAATCAGTTTCCCACTGATAGCCTTTATAATCACAGAAAAAAAATTGTTTTTCTGGTCTAAAATCCAATCTAAAATTATATTGCATTTTATTGTCATTTTTTAAAGTCTCCTTTAATCTGAAACAACTCCCCAGTCTCTCCTTGTCCTTTATGACCTTGATATTTTTGAAGAGCACAGGTTATATATTCTGCAGAACGTCCCTCAGTTTGAACATGTCTGATGTTTCCTTAGGGTTAGGTTCAGGCTCTACATTTGTGGCAAGAAGATCACACAAGTGTTGTGTATCCTTCTCAGTGCCTCATATCAGAAGGTACAAGATGTCAGTTTTGCCCATGCTGGTGATGTTAAATCTGATCTTGGTAAGGTGGTGTCTGCCTGGTTCTTTATTGAAAAGTTAATAATTTCCCTCTAATCATTTAATAGATACATATTTTGAGAGTATATAAATATGTTTCTCATTATACATTTGTAACCACCCAATGGGTTCATCTTGTTTGTTGTCCAGATAGAGCCAATTTATCAAGACAAGGGAATTGAAATAGAGATTGAATTTAATACACATAAAGCTGGCTAAACAGAAGACAGGAGTTTTACTATTACTCACATCAGCCTCTTTGTCAATTTGGATGCTGGAGTTTTTCAAGGATAGTTTGGTGGGTAGGGGGCTAGGGAATGGGTACTGCTGATTGGCTGAGGATGCAGTCACAGAGGTGTGGAAAACAGTCCTCATGTGCTGAGTCCACTTCTGGGTAGGGACAACAGAGGAGTTACTGGTCTGTCCAGTTACAGGCCCATCCAGTTGTCAAAAATGCAAAAACCTGAAAAGACATCTCAGAAGGCCGATCTTAGGTTCTATCACAGTGATGTTATTTACAGGGAGGTTACAAATCTTGTGACCTCTGGAATAATGACTGGTAATCATTTAACTACACTTACATCTTGGCAGAATTCAGGCCCCTCTCATCCTCCTAACCTGGTGTCCTTTCATTAGTTTTACAAAGGCGGTTTCATTTTTCTATTATCATTTAAACTGTAAACTAAATGTCTCCAAAAGTTAGCTTGGCCCACTGCAGGAATGGTTAAGGGCAGTTTGGGAGTGAAAGGCAAGATGGAGTTGGTCAGGTCAGATCTCCTTCACCATCATAATTTTCTCACTGTTACAATTTCTGCAAAGGCAGTTTCACATTCATCCACTAGTGTTAGCATTTTTGGTGATTCTTACCTTTGAATTATTACATTAGTAGTAACCAAAGATGATTGTTCTAATTCTGACATGCCTTCTACACATTATTTAGAATTTTTCTGTAAGACTGAGCTTTCTCTCCTTCATCATTTATTTGTATCAGTGTGGACTCAAATTCTTATTTTATTCTATGGGTTATAATGTATTACTAAGCCAACTTTATTGTTCAAATTGCCCCTGATGTGACTTCTCTGTCCTTTTGACATTTCCCCATTATTTCTGAGCACGTCTTTGCTTTCTGGCTCAGTAAGATGTTCCAGGTTCATCTAGTACATTCCCCATGCCAGTGTAGGGAAACCATTTTTTTTTTTTCTCCAGGAGTCCTGGTTCCTTTTAGTGGTGAACTGTGTTTTGAAACCAACATCTGGACACTAAGTACCCATTACCATTGGTTTATCATTGCTTTTTTTTTTTTTTTTTTTTTTTTTGAGACAGGGTTTCATTCTGTCACCCAGGCTGGAGTGCAGTGGCATGATGACAGCTCACTGCAGCCTCGACATCCTGGGCTCAAGTGATCCTCCCACCTCAGCCTTTAGAGTAGTTGGGACTACAGGTGTATGCCACTACACTCAACTAATTTTTGTATTTTTTGTAGAGACAGGGTTGTGTCATGTTGCCCAGGTTGGTGTCGGACTCCTGGGCGCAAGTAATCTGCCTGCCTTGGCCTCCCAAAGTGCTGGAATTGTAGGCATGAGCCACTTCACCCAGCCTATCATTGCTTTTAGGCCATCTCAGTGGACACAACAAGGAAATAAATGTATGTGAATGCAATACACACACATCTCATTCTGTCTGTCCACCTATCTATGGCGCTGTTTCTCTGTCTCTCTGGCTCTATTTCTGTCTTTCTCTATTTCTATGTATTTCTATGTTCTTACCTCTCATATTTTTTATCTATCTTTCTATGTCTTAAAAACCATGAGTTTGTGCTGATGCCTCTGATTCCAGTTTAGCACTATAGGATTTATTCTAGCCTTCCCAGTTTTCATATCCATAACTTCTCTATGAGAAACAGGACTTCACGTTATTCACACTATCTTTACCTGTTCTCAGATTGAACAAGTAAAGATACTTGAAAGAACAATTCTTATTGTAGTTTCAGAATTGCTCATCCACACTGCAGTTTAAAAAAATTTTTAATATACTTCTTGAGTTTTCTTTTAGAATTTATCATCTTCAAGAGCAAGAATTGTTATATATTATATGTTATATTAATACCTAGCAATGGTTTATCTTGTCATTTTTAATCTCTCAATTATTTCAATAAATTATGCTTATTTTCTGTTAATTGGGACGACATGTATCTTCAAGGTGAGAAAAATCAAAATAGTACTCAAATAAGAAAATGGATCTATTCTAAACTAATTTAGATAGTGGGAGCGTTGGTTGTTTTCTGAAAACAACTTGGTTTTTGTTGTTGTTGTTTTAACAGTTTGCAAGAATATTTTCTTGTTCCTCAGAGTTTTAAACCTTTCAAGAAAAAAGTCTTTCTTTAGAGCCAAGCTTGGTCCTAAAGATTTCATCTGTCTTCAGTGCAGAAGTGTGAAGTCTATTTTATGACTGCCCCAGAGAAACAGAGGACAATTTCCCATATGTTTATAGAATCTTTTCCTATGACATTTTTTGCAGACAAGTTATGAAAGATCCTGAAAGAGAAACATCTAGAAGTGTCTCTTTTGCTTGTTTCTCCTTCTGTAGCTTTTGTCCTGAAATTTCCCATGAATGGATGGGTCGGTGAGGTGAATAAGCATGATATAACAAAGAATTAACTTAGATACTAAGAAGCTGTATAGCTTAGAACATCTGTACCTTTATTGACTGGGTAAACTTGTTCACCGTTTTCTGCTGGTAGATTCTACCTGTATTCACTCAAAACCAAGATATATGTGAATTGTGTTACCCAGGGATGTGTGACATTTGATTTAGAAGGGGCCTCGCTCCTCAGTAATGGATTCTGATATATTGGCTCACTTTGGGTGGGATGGCTGCCTTAGGGGCATACTCAGGCATAGGCATTTTACAAGAATGTTGTTGAAACCATTAAAACTTCCAAACTTAAAAACCATGAGTTTGTGTGAATTTGGGTGAATTGGTAGTCTTTTAGATTCCTTTCAACTTGTGGATTCTGTTTTTCTGGTACTGAAATTAAAGGGAGTGATTGGGACCTTGGCAGTAGCTGCAGGATTGGTGGTCCTAGAGACATTAAGAGAAGAAAGCAGAAGAGGACTCAGGCCCTGATGGACAAACTGATGATCGAAAGTAAGGGATTAGAGGCTTTTGGGACTAGTATGTGTCTAACAGAACAGTAGTTTGTGTCTCATGGAGGTCCTTTTTTTCCTCATTTCATTTATTCTCATTTAACTATATTAAATTATAGTTAACTGTATTATCCATTAGATGAGGTGAAACAATCACTGGCAGTAGATGGAAAGGACAAAGTTCTACGCTAGCATAGCTCATGTGGAGGTCCTCTTGCCACAATGGCAGTGATGAGACCATACATGGATACGTGATGCTGCTGCTGCTCCCTTGATTCTGATCTGGATCTGGTTGCAGATTCTTATAGGAGATCTCCCTACAGCCCACCCCAAAGACCCCGGGCCCCAGCTCTCCCAGAACCCAGCGGCCCAACCTCTGTGTGCTGCCCGGAGTTGGGAATGGAGCATCTTTGCTTCACTGTCTGAATTTGCAAGTTGTAGAACTGCAGTTGCTAACTTAGGCTGATAAAGCCTTGATTTAGATTAGATTTTGATTACCCAGAGGACTCCTCTTACCTACTGTCATAGCAGCAGATTGGCCAGAGTGTTGGTGATTTCCTTTCAGGCAGGCAATAAGAGGCCAGGGATGCACATTCTCATGCCTTGATTGCTTACCCTGCATGCCCCGGAGTTGGTTCCAACTGGGCTTTGGGACAGAGCATAGGGCAGGCCCCACTGCTCTGGCTTTATGCAAATGGCACATCAGAAGTACAGAAAACTGCATTTAGAAAATGGATTGAGAAGCGCGAAAAAAAGTATTCGGTGAGTTCAGAATAAAAAGATGTGAAGTATTGATTCTAGTTAGGGAGCATTTCCAGACCAAATGTATAAATCAGAGGGTTGCATATCACCAAACTCCCAGATAAATTACTGTGAAAATAGGCTTTTTTTATGTGTTAGAGGAGCAGTTTTCTGTTTCTTCACCATACTGTGCAACTTCTGCTAAGTACTCAGTCACAGAGTGACCCAGAATTCAGTGTTTCTCTGAAAAAAGTTGAAGCCAAATGATTCATAGAAAGGTACAACTATTTAAGCTTTTCTAGTTCCCATAGTGTCAACTTGGCAGTTAGTCCATCCAGAATAATGTTTTTTAATACTAGGGGGGAATATCTTCCAAAGAGGAACCATGGGGCAGAAACAAAACCTCTAACAGGCATGTAATTCATTGGTGAGAAGACAAAGATGCAACTGGGACAATGAAAAAGTCGCTAAGTGGTACCCAGAAGAGAAGCGGAATTGGGACAAGAAAGGTCAATACCAACAATAGATACAACATTTACTATAAATGCAGAGAAGGCAAGAGTTCTTTGTAAAGGTGCCATCTCAGTATCCCTGGAAATGTGAAATACTCAGATTACCGACACTGGCCAAATCATAACAGTTTTTAGTCAGTAATTCAAGTTGGTTAAGGAATCAACCCTCAGTATGTTGCTTAGCTTGCCCAGAGTGATTCAGAAGGCATGTAAAACTGTATCACTGTAACAAATAAGGCAGATCGTTTCATGTTTCTCTCTTTTCTGGCTAGAGATAACCTTTTCAGTTTGTGTTTGCATTGCTTACCGTTAACTGTCTCCCAGTAGCTGTTACTGGAAGGGGAGCTGCATCCTATGTGGTCAGAGCCATAATTGAGTAGGTGCACTATAATTTGTTGTGACTTCTGCTCAACTGTTAACTTGGCCACGTAAGCAAACATTCCTACATTAAGCACAATATGGATATGTTCAGTCTTCTCCTGGTTATTTTAACTGATATTTAGAAGGCCTTTTCCCATTTCTGAATTAATGTCTTTGCCTCATAGGTGAAATAGTTTGCTCTAATGTAGAGGAAGGCAGAAAAGGCAAATGAAGACTGTTGGATTGGTATATTTGTTGTGCTTCCAGGAATGTATAATGTTTATACCATTATCAACATACTGTAATAAACTGATCTTGCAGAATGTGTTTACATGAGTAAAGAGAAATAAATTAAATGCAGTTTTTAAAAAGGGCCCAAATCAGAAGCTTGAGAACATGGCTCATGATCATTGGAATCCTGTGGAATTTTAGAGTTTAAAAGCTGCTGTCCTGGACCTTGTGTAATAACCAGGCTGAACATGTCCAAATGTTTTAATAAAACTGGATAGTATTATTTCAGCAACAATTCTAGCTATGTAAAGCAGTGCCCACTGTCATCATAGTACTGTCCCCCGGATACTACCATTAGGCTAGAAAGAGTAATTTATTTATTTATTTTTATTTATTTTTATTTTTTATTTTTTGAGATGGAGTCTCGCTCTGTTGCCCAGGCTGGAGTGCAGTGGTGCAATCTCAGCTCACTGCAACCTCCGCCTCCCAGGTTCAAGTGATTTTCCTGCCTCAGCCTCCTTAGTAGGTGGGATTACAGGCACCCACCACCTGGCTAATTTTTATATTTTTAATAGAGATGAGGTTTCATCACGTACTCAAAACCAAGATATATGTGAATTGTGTTACCCAGGGATGTGTGACATTTGATTTAGAAGGGGCCTCGCTCCTCAGTAATGGATTCTGATATATTGGCTCACTTTGGGTGGGATGGCTGCCTTAGGGGCATACTCAGGCATAGGCATTTTACAAGAATGTTGTTGAAACCATTAAAACTTCCAAACTTAAAAACCATGAGTTTGTGTGAATTTGGGTGAATTGGTAGTCTTTTAGATTCCTTTCAACTTGTGGATTCTGTTTTTCTGGTACTGAAATTAAAGGGAGTGATTGGGACCTTGGCAGTAGCTGCAGGATTGGTGGTCCTAGAGACATTAAGAGAAGAAAGCAGAAGAGGACTCAGGCCCTGATGGACAAACTGATGATCGAAAGTAAGGGATTAGAGGCTTTTGGGACTAGTATGTGTCTAACAGAACAGTAGTTTGTGTCTCATGGAGGTCCTTTTTTTCCTCACTTCATTTATTCTCATTTAACTATATTAAAGTATAGTTAACTGTATTATCCATTAGATGAGGTGGAACAATCACTGGCAGTAGATGGAAAGGACAAAGTTCTACGCTAGCATAGCTCATGTGGAGGTCCTCTTGCCACAATGGCAGTGATGAGACCATACATGGATACGTGATGCTGCTGCTGCTCCCTTGATTCTGATCTGGATCTGGTTGCAGATTCTTATAGGAGATCTCCCTACAGCCCACCCCAAAGACCCCGGGCCCCAGCTCTCCCAGAACCCAGCGGCCCAACCTCTGTGTGCTGCCCGGAGTTGGGAATGGAGCATCTTTGCTTCACTGTCTGAATTTGCAAGTTGTAGAACTGCAGTTGCTAACTTAGGCTGATAAAGCCTTGATTTAGATTAGATTTTGATTACCCAGAGGACTCCTCTTACCTACTGTCATAGCAGCAGATTGGCCAGAGTGTTGGTGATTTCCTTTCAGGCAGGCAATAAGAGGCCAGGGATGCACATTCTCATGCCTTGATTGCTTACCCTGCATGCCCCGGAGTTGGTTCCAACTGGGCTTTGGGACAGAGCATAGGGCAGGCCCCACTGCTCTGGCTTTATGCAAATGGCACATCAGAAGTACAGAAAACTGCATTTAGAAAATGGATTGAGAAGCGCGAAAAAAAGTATTCGGTGAGTTCAGAATAAAAAGATGTGAAGTATTGATTCTAGTTAGGGAGCATTTCCAGACCAAATGTATAAATCAGAGGGTTGCATATCACCAAACTCCCAGATAAATTACTGTGAAAATAGGCTTTTTTTATGTGTTAGAGGAGCAGTTTTCTGTTTCTTCACCATACTGTGCAACTTCTGCTAAGTACTCAGTCACAGAGTGACCCAGAATTCAGTGTTTCTCTGAAAAAAGTTGAAGCCAAATGATTCATAGAAAGGTACAACTATTTAAGCTTTTCTAGTTCCCATAGTGTCAACTTGGCAGTTAGTCCATCCAGAATAATGTTTTTTAATACTAGGGGGGAATATCTTCCAAAGAGGAACCATGGGGCAGAAACAAAACCTCTAACAGGCATGTAATTCATTGGTGAGAAGACAAAGATGCAACTGGGACAATGAAAAAGTCGCTAAGTGGTACCCAGAAGAGAAGCGGAATTGGGACAAGAAAGGTCAATACCAACAATAGATACAACATTTACTATAAATGCAGAGAAGGCAAGAGTTCTTTGTAAAGGTGCCATCTCAGTATCCCTGGAAATGTGAAATACTCAGATTACCGACACTGGCCAAATCATAACAGTTTTTAGTCAGTAATTCAAGTTGGTTAAGGAATCAACCCTCAGTATGTTGCTTAGCTTGCCCAGAGTGATTCAGAAGGCATGTAAAACTGTATCACTGTAACAAATAAGGCAGATCGTTTCATGTTTCTCTCTTTTCTGGCTAGAGATAACCTTTTCAGTTTGTGTTTGCATTGCTTACCGTTAACTGTCTCCCAGTAGCTGTTACTGGAAGGGGAGCTGCATCCTATGTGGTCAGAGCCATAATTGAGTAGGTGCACTATAATTTGTTGTGACTTCTGCTCAACTGTTAACTTGGCCACGTAAGCAAACATTCCTACATTAAGCACAATATGGATATGTTCAGTCTTCTCCTGGTTATTTTAACTGATATTTAGAAGGCCTTTTCCCATTTCTGAATTAATGTCTTTGCCTCATAGGTGAAATAGTTTGCTCTAATGTAGAGGAAGGCAGAAAAGGCAAATGAAGACTGTTGGATTGGTATATTTGTTGTGCTTCCAGGAATGTATAATGTTTATACCATTATCAACATACTGTAATAAACTGATCTTGCAGAATGTGTTTACATGAGTAAAGAGAAATAAATTAAATGCAGTTTTTAAAAAGGGCCCAAATCAGAAGCTTGAGAACATGGCTCATGATCATTGGAATCCTGTGGAATTTTAGAGTTTAAAAGCTGCTGTCCTGGACCTTGTGTAATAACCAGGCTGAACATGTCCAAATGTTTTAATAAAACTGGATAGTATTATTTCAGCAACAATTCTAGCTATGTAAAGCAGTGCCCACTGTCATCATAGTACTGTCCCCTGGATACTACCATTAGGCTAGAAAGAGTAATTTATTTATTTATTTATTTTTATTTATTTTTATTTTTTATTTTTTGAGATGGAGTCTCGCTCTGTTGCCCAGGCTGGAGTGCAGTGGTGCAATCTCAGCTCACTGCAACCTCCGCCTCCC
>NW_012103131.1:3384325-3389092 GCF_000951045.1 Mandrillus leucophaeus | reverse complement strand
ATTTATTTATTTATTTTTATTTATTTTTATTTTTTATTTTTTGAGATGGAGTCTCGCTCTGTTGCCCAGGCTGGAGTGCAGTGGTGCAATCTCAGCTCACTGCAACCTCCGCCTCCCAGGTTCAAGTGATTTTCCTGCCTCAGCCTCCTTAGTAGGTGAGATTACAGGCACCCACCACCTGGCTAATTTTTATATTTTTAATAGAGATGAGGTTTCATCACGTTGGCCAGGTTGTTCTCAAACTCCTGACCTCTCAAGTGATCCACCTGCCTCGGCCTCCCAAAGTGCTGGGATTACAGATGTGAGCCACTGCACCCGGCCTAGAAAGAGTAATTTAAAATGCTGATTGCCTGAGAATCTCATGGCTTCAGTTGCCACCTTTGTATAAAGATGCTTAGAAGCAACTGTGATGTAGTGGAAATTATACTCGCCAAGAAACTAGAAGATATGGATTGGTTCTGGTCATGCTGTTTACTGGCAGTGTGACCTTGGACAAGTCACACCTCTAAGTTTCTTTCCTCATGTGTAACATGAGGGTGTTGGCCTTCATGTCTGAGGCGATTCTCCTGCCTGAGCCTCCCGAGTAGCTGGGACTACAGCCATACACCACCATACCCAGCTAATTTTTATATTTTTGGTAGAGACAGGGCTTCCTCATGTTGACCAGGCTGGTTTTGAACTTCTGACCTCAGGTGATCCACCTGCCTTGGCCTCACAAATTGCTGGGATTACAGGTATGAGCCACCACGCCTGGCCTAAAGAAAATTTTTTAAAAAACAAGTGGTTTTAATACAGCGTTTCACATGAATGATGTTTGAGGTCTTGGCTAGGGACTCTAGATAGTGGCCCCTGACATGAAGGCAGTTAGTTTAAAAGTAAGGAGTTGGCAAGAATAAAAAATTACTTGCTAAGGAATAAAGGAGGTAAAGTTTTATGTTAATTCTTTGACTATGTAGAATCTTAGACTATGTAGAATCACAGAATTTTAAATTATTTCTAGAAAGTATAAGAAATTATTCAACAAATATTTATTGAGGACTAGGATAATCTGGTGACCAACACAGATAGGTCTCTGCTTTTAGAGCTCATCTGAGGGGATGTTAGGTAGTGGGGAACTAGAAACAAACAGGTAACCTCAGGAGGGTGATGGCTGCCACAGTGGGAAGCACACTGTGGATCTAGATACCTAGGGGATCGCAGCAAGCCTTGTGGAGAAAACGACACAGGAGTTCAGACTTGAAGGATAATTCTCATTCATTCAGTCCATTCATTTTACAGGTAAGAAAACTAAAGCTTAGAAAAGTTGGGGTTTACATGGAACAAATTAATGACCAGCCAGTCCCTTAGGTGCCTGGTTACTCCTGGGTCTTGCCTTGATTCCATGTTTCCTGAGCGCAGGATCTTAAACTTTCATCTTTGATAGAACAAAGTAAGCCTCGAGTAAATAATTACTGATAACTTTCAACCTGTTGACAAGGCTGACACCTATCTTAAAATGCAGGAAGTGCATTTGCCTTTCAGTCCTTAAGAATTTGCAGTCTCCAGCAGTCATTCATTTTGGAGTTACTTGTATTTCTGGTGAGTTATGTTTATTTTTCAAATTACAGTGAGGATTCAGATCTAAGAATTTCATAATGAATCTTGTAAATAGCAGACCTCAAGATAATTAGAGATTTTACAACGTTTAAATACCTTAGATCAATTAAAAACACTCTTGGAATAATTAATTTTTAAAATGCATATGTAACAATGCATAATTTACTGACAATGCCTTAAGATTGTAGCATACAAATGAATTCAGTACATTCTACTATAATAATTCTTGTACAGATGAATGTGATAAACATCAGTTGGTCCATAATATATTTTAGAAAGAAAAGGATTTTTAAAATAAAATGGCTGTAGAGTAGCTTTGCTTGGAATTGACTCTCCAAATCTAGATGGGTTGGTTGACTATCTCACTGGGTTTATGGGTTTATTTATTTAATTATATTTAGATGGTAAATTACCAGGATATTTTAGCTTTTATTATCAGAGAAATGTTAAGTAGGCTTATCTGGATATTTGTTATGATCATTTGGATTTAAATGTAAATGCTTTAATTTTGAGCCATTATTTTTTATCTAAATGCCATCTATAATTTACATTGCTTAAAACACAATAGCTGATAACAGAAGCCATATTTTCAGAAGCCTTTCTTCTAACCAAAAAGAAAATAATAATCTCTAAATACATTAGTCTTTTCAGAAACACAGTTGAGGTTGAAAGTATTTTTTTTTTTCATTTTGCCCTTGATTTTTATCTGCCTTTTTTTGTCTGGGAGTCAAACTTTCACAGTCCCTGTTAACTGCTGTTTATTCTTAACTTTATTTCCTAGCAGTAACTGTGCATAATCCATATTGTTCAGAGTTTCACTAAATAAGATGTAATACAGCCCACTGCTGATTTACTGATGAAAGAAAATCTCTTATAAGATGAACCCTGCTATAAGACAGAGCTGTCTCATTTTTTATTTTCAGCAGAAGCTGATCCTGTCTCATTTTTGCCTGTTACAGGTTCCTCAGTGGTGTGCTGAATATTGTCTTTCCATCCACTACCAGCACGGGGGCGTGATATGCACACAGGTCCACAAGCAGGCTGTGGTCCAACTCGCCCTGCGGGTGGCAGATGAAATGGATGTTAATATTGGTCATGAAGTTGGCTACGTGATCCCTTTCGAGAACTGCTGTACCAATGAAACAATCCTGAGGTTGGTTTGCGGGGTTCAGTCTGCTCCCTGCTGGTGATTGTTGGCTTAGGTTCTACAATTCTGAAACAGCATTATTCTAGCATTCTACCTGTTAAGCATCTATGCTGTGCAGTAGCAACTGGTCTCTCTTGTCATCAGCCAGCAAGCAACAGTTGCTTTCCCACACTGGCGTCATCAGGGATTCCTTGTCTAAACGTATCCCATGACTCCCATTATCCCCAGGAAAAAGTTAGCAACTTGCTTGACCCCTCAGGACCTTCAAGCATGTGCTTCTGGAGCTATGCCTCATGCAGGGGCCACATCATTGCCTGTGTGCAAGCCACATGGACACCTGGAGCATGCTGTGTGGCCTGTGCTTCCACACCCTGTGCCTGTACACCTGCCCCTCCCTGTGCTCAGCATGTCCGGGCCTCTTCTGGGCCTGGCTAGTTCCTCCTAGTCACTCAGTATCCAGTGTAGTGGTCACCTACTCGAGGAAGGCTTCCCTGCCCCTCCAGTAAGATACATTAGAAAACCCTCTGTGGGGCTTCTGGAAAACTTGGTGTCAGCCTCCATCATGACTTCGATCAGTGTTTCTCTGACTGTACTTTTCAGAGGCTTCTGCGTTCCAAGGAGCCTTCTTTGTGGCTACTGCAAGTTGTGGTATCTGTTTTGTGCTTAGCTTCATTATGAGATTTCCTTTGAATAAGGATTTCCAAGAGCTTCAAAGAAGAAAAAAAAAGGAGAAAGAAATTGGAAAATCACTGCTCTGGGCTAGTGCTTCTCAAGCACTTTTATATTACAGCCCTCATAGAAAGTGATAGTATCCATACAGTACTTCACGGAAATGGTCACAGCTGCCTGCAGCCAGAGATGACCATCCCACGGGCTTCAGCTGCCCCGGGCATTGCCTGACCACTCCAAGAGCCAAGTAGATAAGTATCTCGGGGTCATTATTTGTGCACCTCTGTAACCCCTTTGTGTGGCATACCAGTGTGCCATGGCACACCATTTGGGAAGCTCTGCTTTAGTGTAACAGGGCAGGGATGGTTTTTCACATACTCATATCCCTGAAGTCTCATGTGCTCATCCCCAGGAGGATGTTCAGTAAATTGGATAGTGGAAGGGATTTTGCCCTATCCCAGCTAGCACTGCACTCTGGTGCGGTTCTTTTCTCCATTCAGAAAGCCCATGGGGCTGGGCATGGTGGCTAATGCCCATAATCTCAGCACTTTGGAAGGCCAAGGCATGAGGATTGCTTGAGCCCTGGAGTTTGAGACCGGACTGGGCAACACAGTGAGCTCTCATCTCTACAAAAAATACAAAAATTAATGAGCGTGATGGTGCATGCCTATAGTCCCAGCTACTCAGGAGACTGAAGCGGGAAGATCACTTGAATCCAGGAAATCAAGGCTGCAGCGAGCTGTGATCGCGCCGCTGCACTGCAGCCTGTGTGACAGAGTGAGACCCTGTCCCAGAAAAAAAGGAAAGCCCATGGGGCTCATTTGGTTTGTACTAAGCTACTTTCCCTCAAATGTTTATCTTCAAAAATAGAAGACAGTCTTCAGGCTAGTGTCAAGTCATAGGGGAAAGTCTTTAGACCATCAGCACTCTGACTTGAACTTCTTGAAGATATATTACCTTCTGCTAGTATAACAATTATGTCCCTGAGTCATTAAATCACTATGTATTTATAAATTGCTTATTGTGTAAATGGTACATGAGAGGTACAAAAGAAACATAAAAACCTCTCTGGTTCTTAGGCGCTCACAAACGAGTTAAAGAGCTGGGCAGGACAAGATACAGGACCCTGAAAGGGTTAAGGATCCCTAAGCAGATTCGTGGTTGGTTGGTTGGTTTGACATTTTAAAGTAGCCCTTTGAATTATTTTTTTAATTAAATGATGGCTCTGACTAGGTTCTAAAGTTAATATTGTATCTTTAATACCATCTAGACTTTGAAAACCCTTTAAAAGGTCTCTTTAAGGTAGTCATTTTTAAAATGAAATATTGTAACAGCCTTATCATAATATGGAATCA
>NW_012103131.1:3355265-3384189 GCF_000951045.1 Mandrillus leucophaeus | reverse complement strand
AGACACGCACCACCACACTCGGCTAACTTTTTGTATTTTCAGTAGAAATGGGGTTTTGCCATGTTGCCCAGGCTGGTCTCGAACTCCTGAGCTCAGGCAATTTGCCGGCCTCGGCCTCCCAAAGTGCTGGGATTCCAGGCATGAGCCACCGCGCCCAGCCTCAGATATTTCTTAATATGGAAAGCCACAAAGATACATAATGGTGGGGAAATCTAATAACGCTGTGAGACACGCCTCACCTTTTAAACATCTATCACATGTTGGACTTAGGATTGTTTTATGGTGAAAAACCCAAGCATTCAATTCTGACACCCAAAGGAAATACTATATATTAAAGTATGTATTAGTTTCAGTCTGTGTATAGCATTCCTTTCTTAACAGGCACAGCTGCTTCAGGTGTGGTGGGTTGAAGTACAAAGGCACCCATGGAGACAGGTAGAGAGTAGCTGCCTGCTTTGACAGGTTTTGCACGTTCTGTTTCTTTCTGCCGTTGCTGGGCTGCCTTATTCTTCATTGCTTTTATATCTTCACTTTACAGTTCCTCTTGTTTCTGAACATTGCACTTTCTTTTCCACTGTGACGTGCCCCCAGAACCAGTGCAGAGTCAGAAGACACTCTGATGCATTGTTGTAAACAGGGTTTGAGTCACAGGAAAGAGGCCAGAGCTATGCCCCTATGATAAAATAAAGCAATACCAGTTTTCTTCCTGGTATTCTGTGCTCTGGAGAGGAGGCAACATGGCTGTAAAATGAGTGTCTCCACCACTTACTCACCTGTAACCTTATACAAGTCACCTAACCTCTTTGAGCTTTAAGTCGCCTCATCTGAAAAATGTGGATGATTAATATACTTGCTCTGAGGGTTGTTGTGAGGACTATTTAATTTATGTAACTGATGCATGGTGTATGTATGTGGTAGCTATGTTTATAATTATAATTATACTTATATTTTTATAATTATGATTAGAACAAGATTGATTTTCCTGAAGAGGTATGCTAGCCATAATTTTGAATAAGCTCAGATTGAATAGCTATTTAAATCAGAAGATTTAACATTGATCATTGATTTTAGAAGGCAGTAGTCTATATTTGATACTGTGTTTTTCATTTTTTTGGTAACCGCTTAGTATCTATGAAACACATCATAGGCAATTTATAAACTATCTTTAAGCCTACTACTATTTTTTGGATGCTATATGTAACAACTTTGTTCTTCTTTAAGCTTTTCTCTGGCCTTTTTTGAAACAGTGAATAACTGAATATTATATACCTAAAATAGTCTTTAGGAACTACATATCAAGATATCTCATAGAAGTGACTCATAGTGTCAAATGGTGATATTTTCTGTTTTTGGAACTGGAAAGTTCTCAAGTTTTCATTAAGGTTAAACTCAAATATATAAAACATAAATATTAATAAAACTTTTAACTATTTTATTATAGTCTTAGCTTTTAGAAATTTAGCCTTAAAGATATAAACTGCATTTCCTGAAATCTTGGTAGTATATCTATTTTTTTTTTTTACATACTTATTAGTTAACAGCACTTTTTAAAGCATCGTATACACAATATCTCATAACTATAAAGTTCAGAAATATATCTTTGTGTCATATAGAAAAAAAGTATTTTTGTTTTGTTTTGTTTTGAGTTGGAGTCTTGCTCACATCACGCAGACTGGGATGCAGTTGTGGGATCATAGCTCACTGTAATGTGGGACTCCTCCTGGGCTCAAGTGATCTCCCACCTCAGCCTCCTAAGTAGGTGGGACTGCAGAAAAATGTAGGTTTATATAGTAAGTTTTAGGAATGAGCCTTCACAATTCCCTTATATAATCATCTGGAAGGCTAGGCCCTGCTGGATGAGTCTGCTGGAGTTTTTAATAAGTTACCACCTTCTCTTTTTTTTAATTAAGCCTAGATGTATTTATATAACACATATACCTCGTCAATCTTATGGGGCAGCATTGCTTCCTATAAGATCAGTGCTTAGGTCAGTTTTGCTGAAAAGGAAACAGAGATTTAATTTCTAACGTTAATGAAGTACCGTAAATTAAAATAATTTGTTTTGACATGAGAAGCAGTAGTAACTTGGTATTAATATACTAATTAACCTCAGCAAAAGATGACCTGAAAACTAGATTTCAATGCATCTGTTGGCATCTTGCACAAAGTATAATACTGTAGTATTCAAGATGCTTTCTTTTTTGAGGAAAGGAATCAATTTATCACTGCTCATTTGATAAGACACAGTATGAGAATGTGTATGAAAAGAAAGGCAGAGAGCATGCACTTTGATCTCATAAAGATACAGAGACAAAGAACATGGACTTTATCACCAAAACTACAAGGCCAAGGAAGCAATCTTTATAATTCGACAGTGACATCAGATAGAACAAATATCCAGGTTTAAATCTTGACCGTATCCCTGGCTTTGTGACCTTGGATAGGGTACTGAATTTTTCTGAACTTCAATTTTCTTATTTATAAATGAGTCATAGTAATGGGATAGCAATATCTACTTTGAAGGTTTATTCTGAAGATTAAATAAGAAATGTATGCACCAGCTTAATGCCTGGTTTGCACTAGTTTAATAGATGTTTGTTTCCTTCCTTTTTTTTTTTTCCCCTCGAAAGAGGTTAATTGAGGACTGTGTCAAGATCCCCAAGACTGCCCCCAGGTTCAGTGATTTGCTAGAAAGATTCATGGGATTCAGCATATCATTTACTTATAACTAAGGTTTATTGCAGTGAAAAGATACAAAGCAACATCAGCAAAGGGAAATGGTGGATGGGACGAAGGTTACAGGAACCCAGGCACAAGCTCCTGAGCTCTCGCCCAGTGGAGTCACAAACAGTGCACTTCATTCACAGCTTATGAAATGGTGCCCTACCAGGGAAACTCAGGCTCAGTGCCCAGGGTTTTTATTGAGGGCTGGCCGTAGAGGCACCCTCTGCCTACTATGTTTCAAAATTCCAGACTCCCAGAAGGAAAGCACATGTGCAGCATACACCATATTGCCTGTACAAATGGTTCAGCACAGCAGACGACTCTTTATCGTTCTAGGAATGGTGAGAACCCTCCCTAAATCAAAGTTCCCAAATGCTAGCCAAGGGCTAACCTTGCAGGCAGGCCTGTCTACAGATAGCAATCTCAGAATTGCCATGTACAAGAATAAATAAAAGTAAATACCTTAAATGGGTAAAAAACATACGGGATTGGTTTCTTCAAGCAATAATACAGGTAAATATGTAAATAGTATCAGAAAGTTATTTTCATTAAGCTTAGTGACTAATAGGTGGTTTAGTTTTAAAAAATCATCCCAAGAACTATGGGAAAAGTCCATTAAAATCACTAATGACCCCTCCCCACTCCAGGAATTTTAGCCAATTTTCATGCTGCCCTTGAATAGGTGGTTACTTTTTAGATCCTTCTGTTTGCTTATTATTTGGATGACACCTTAATGATATCATCTCCCACAATGAACCACCAATAATAGTGTCTATCCAAACAGTGGGCTAGCTGGACCATGAGTCTGAGCCAGGACGGTTATTCTTGTATCCTTTCCTTGAAAAGTCTGTAATTTTACTCAAAATTCTTTCATTGATGAATGAGAGAGGAAAAACTGACCAGAGTGTTTTATGATACTACTTTTTATGTATAAAGCTCAGAACAAAAGTTAGATGCAGGCTTTTATTAATATTTGTAATAAACATTTAGTCAGAGGCCTTTAACCTAGGGTTCAGAATGGTCTTTGTAGGGGGTGGTCCAGGAACATACACAAACTGGGTATAAATTTTGTTTGTATTTTTGTGTGTGATAATTCTGTAGATTGTATCAACTTCTACAGCCCAGTAAAAATTTAAAATTACTGATTTAGAGAAATGAATATAGGAAAGGCATTTTTTCTTGTTAGGAAGTTTTTTGCATGACTTAGCATAAGAATATTCTAACTTTAATGTTTCTTCTTTATAGGTATTGTACTGATGATATGTTGCAAAGAGAAATGATGTCCAATCCTTTTTTGGGTAGCTATGGGGTCATCATCTTAGATGATATTCATGAAAGAAGCATTGCAACTGATGTGTTACTTGGACTTCTTAAAGATGTTTTACTAGCAAGACCGGAACTGAAGCTCATAATTAACTCCTCACCTCACCTGATCAGCAAACTCAATTCTTATTATGGAAACTTGCCTCTCATAGAAGTGAAAAATAAACACCCTGTGGAGGTTGTGTACCTTAGTGAGGCTCAAAAGGATTCCTTTGAGTCTATTTTACGCCTTATCTTTGAAATTCACCGCTCGGGTGAGAAAGGTGACATTGTAGTCTTTCTGGCCTGTGAACAAGTAAGTAAGTGATATTCTAACCTTACAGAGTAATAAGGTATTTCACCTGGGAAGCGTTTAATAACCTACAGGTTTCAGTTTGCTAATTAACTGTTTAAATATTTGGTTTCATCACACCTAATTAAATAAAACCTGTGCTGTGCTGAAAGGAGAACAGGAAGTGTTTCTAAAATCACATGCAGTTCTGAAAACAAAATACGGGTGAGGAGTCTCTAGACATGATCTCCAGAGCCAACTTCCCTCTAGCAGGCTCAGGCCAGAGAGTGGGCTGCCCCAAAGGCAAAACTGACTCTTACGTATGCTTGCTGTGAGTTGTCGTCTCTTGGTACAGTAGGTGCATGCTGACTCCCCTGACATTCTCCGCTGCCTCCCTATGAGCAGGTGTGTTTGTTGGAGATCAGGAATATCACCTAAGCATTCACCATAGAGTTAAGTAATACATTTCCCACAAGCAGTCCTGTGATAGTCAGTGGAGTATGGGCAGGAAATATCATTTATAGCCCACCCGAGAAGGTCATCTCCCTAGACTGGGGCTCCATTCTTAAAAGGTAAGAAAAAACTTTAACTCGAGTTTCTTTAAAACATCTCTTTAAAAGAATGACTGGAAATGTGCAATCAAGCATCATTTCCATTCTGTTACTGCTTTTCTACAGCCAAGGTACCATTTGGTGTTGCATTTTTTTTTAATTGCAGCTACACTGGCCCTGTTTCTTTCCCCAGTACTCTGTTGGCTGAATCTAAAAGCCTCCAGGATCTCCAGAATTAGACCTCTCTTCATAGAGACTAATTGCCTGGCCTTTTCTCCCTATCTTCTCCCACAGAGAGAAGAAGCACGAGTTTTTAGACCATGACCCAAATATGTAGTGGTTCTACTCATTAAACAGAAACCAAAAAGGAAATTATTTGATGTAGGCTGAGCCACAGCTGAACAGATAAGTGGCTCAGCTGTCTGTCAGAGCCTTTTCTTGAACATCCACATGCTTTCAGAAACACTTTCAGAAGTATTTATTCTATTTTATACTCAAAGCATAAAGGATGACAGCTCCTTCTGGCTTTGGGAACTTTAGTTTTCTTAAATTTTATCTGTTTCTAGAACCTCAATGTAACTGCATATTTATCATTTTTTTTGCATGTAGATGATATGCATTCTCTTGAATAGCAAATCTGCCTATTAGAGTGATTTATTCTGTTATCATCTCCTCATCCTGCATGATTCAAGATATTCAAGAAAGTCCTGAGAAAAATAATAAAATACGGAGACATAGGATTTATGAGAACAATTAGAGCTTCTCAGTATAACCAGATAAAGCCTAAGGAAGGGAAGAATAGCAAATCTAATATATTTGAGAGTCAGAATTGCCAGGTGAAAAACAGGACGTAGGCCGGGCACTGTGGTTCATGCCTGTAATCGCAGCACTTTGGGAGGCTGAGGTGGGAGGATCATGTGAGGCCAGGAGGTTGGGACCAGCCTTGACAACATAGCAGGGCCCTATCTCAACAAAAAAATTTAAAAATTTAAAAATTACAGGCTCAGGCCTGTAGTCCCAGCTACTCAGGAAGCTGAGACAGGAGGATTGCTTGAACTAAGGAGTTTGCGGCTGCAGTGAGCTATGATTGCATCACTGCACTCCAGCCTGTGTGACAGAGCAAGCCCCTGCCTCTAGAAAAAAAAAAATGAAAAAATAAAAAAAAAAAAAAACAGGACATACATTTCTGCAAGAAAAAAAAAGTGCAATTAAGACTGATAGGATGGGTGTAATCCTTCAAGTCAGGGTAAGCAAAAATTCCAAAATGGATTTGGAAATGGATTTTGGATCTTGGAAAATAAAGCTCATAACAGAACTAAGGTGCAGATGGTCTTAGGGTACATGATTCTTACGAGTTTAATATAAACTATAATTAATAGTAGAGTGACTTTTGAACTGTCAACTTTAGAAGATGCATCATTATCCAGGCTGGTAGTAGAAACTGTAAATGCCACAGGACTTGGAAAGATACGTAATCTCCCCTGAAGGCAGGCTGGAAAGGCATTCCTATTAAGAAACCATCAGTTTTGCAGTGTTAAAGTGAGAGTGCCATGAAATACCAGAGGATTTTGTAATTCTGAGCCTCTGTGACCAAGGCAGAGGACTGGACCTTCTAAAGGTGAGCTCCTCATTGTCCAGGGGCTCAGCAACTGACCTCCCCTGTGGGTGGGGCAGCAAGCCAGCCACTGACATTGTGCTGGCTTCAGCAGACTTTACCTGGGCACCAGGTTTTTTTCTCCTGCTTCAGCCTTGGATTCCACAGGTGTTACCTGGTTTTCCTTACCCCATCTGCCTGACAAGCAGAACACCATTCAGTATCCTGATGGACTTTTCTTTTCCATTACTTTTGTCAGGATCCATCATTAAGATATTCATCTCTTATGGGCTGGGATTTGTCTCTTGGAAAGATTTGTCTTTCTCTGAAATCAGTGCTAACAAGCTATTGATCATTCCCCCCCATGCTATTTGATGCTTTCTTGATTTCTATATAAAGCTTTAAAACCTACCATCACACTTAAATATCATATGAAAACAAACTCAACCAGTCTAATACAAATGTACTAATTGTCATTTAAAATTTGTATTTATTTATTTAGAGACAGGACCTCACTGTGTTGCCTAGGCTGGAGTGCAGTGGTGTGATCTTGGCTCAGTGTAACCTCGAACTCCTGGGCTCAAGCCATCTATCTCCTCAGCCTCCCAAGTAGCTGGGATTACAGGTGTGTGCCGGTATACCCAGCTAGTTTTTGTGGTTTTTTTTTTTTTTTTTTTCTGGTAGAGACGGGGGGGGGTCTCACTATGTTGCCCAGGCTGGTCTTGAACTCCTGGCCTCAAGCACTTCTCCTGTCTTGGCCTCCCAGTCTTGGGATTATAGGCATGAGCCACTGCACCCAGCCCTATCATTTTTTATATTAAGGAATATATTTTAAATTACAGAAATATTCTCATTTTGGTGAAACAGCAATGTATTTACATTAGGTGTGTCACATTTTCTCCAACCACTTGCTTAGCACCACACCTGCTGTGAATTAATCTCTGTAATTCACAGGCTGCCCTGTGTCTTGGTACTTAATTGAGACTTAGAGCCCTGAAAGTTTAGCGTGTTGTTTCCTATCACCTAGCTGTCTTTTAACCGGAAAACAAAATATGAAATAGAAAACATACATTGAGATTTACGATAATATGCAGCCAGATTATTGTGCAGTAACAAACTATCACAAAGGTGTTTTTAGGTTGGAGGTTTTCCTGGGAAATGTTCTATGCAGTTGCGGATCTTCTTTCATTTTTGGCGAGCTAGATGTCTGCTAGGTATCATCCTTCAGTGGGTGTTGCTGTTCCCCATAACTGTGCAGGTAGTTATAGGAAAGTTATGCATAGGTAAATAAACCACATACATTGAGTAAGAATCAAGAAAATGAATAAACAAAATGTCTGAAGTACTAGGTGCATATTTTTTAAAGTTTTTCTGCCCCAAATTCTGCAGATTATGGCCTTAAAGCCCTGTATCAGCTGTGCTTGAGGAGCCTAAACTATGTATCTATTTCTGTTTTGCTCTGCTTTTTCCCTTCTGGAGATTTTAAAAATTCTTTTTTATTGCCATTTGAAATAAAATTCAACATTAGAACCCACTTACAAGGCAGCTGAAATAGCTCAGTGAGAGAGCATTAGAAGCAGCATTACTCGAAGAATTCACCTACGACTAAAAAGTTTTAGCAACCAGAACCAAATAAAGAATTAGTGGCCATAATTATTTTTTCACATATTCTAAGAGAATAAAAGTAAATATTTCAATGCAATAAAAAGTTTATCTTGGGCCAGGCACGGTGGCTCACACCTGTAATCCCAGGACTTTGGGAGGCCGAGGCAGGCGGATCACAAAGTCAGGAGATCGAGACCATCTGGCTAACATGGTGAAATCCCGTCTCTACTAAAAATACAAAAAAGATTAGCCGGGCATGGTGGCAGGCGCCTGTAGTCCCAGCTACTAGGGAGGCTGAGGCAGGAGAATGGCATGAACCTGGGAGGCGGAGCTTGCAGTGAGCCGAGATCATGCCTCTACACACCAGCCTGGGCAACAGAGCGAGACTCCATCTCAAAAAAAAAAAGTTTATTTTGATGGGAAATTGCTCATGAATGGGCTACTGGAATCAAATCTCCTTTTCCAAATCCAAGTTAGCTGTTAAGTTGCACCAACGAGAAGCTTGCTTGATGGACTCATCTGGGAGGAATGAATGCATGTCCTCCTAAGGCCAACCAGCAGCCAGGTTCAGGGGATGCAGCTCAGCTCAAGTACTCATCCTTTTCCTTTTAATTTCTTTTTTGATGTATTAATTTATTTTTGAGACAGAGTCTCGTTCTGTCGCCAGGCTGGAGTGCAGTGGCACGATCTCGGCATGATGCAGCATCCGTCTCCTGGGTTCAAGTGATTCTCCTGCCTCAGCCTCCCGAGTAGCTGGGACTACAGGCGCATGCCACCACATCCAGCTAATTTTTGTATTTTTAGTAGAGACGGGGTTTCACCATCTTGGCCAGGATGGTCTTGATATCTTGACTTAATGATCCGCCCAACTCAGCCTCCCCAAGTGCTGGGATTACAGGCATGAGCCACCACACCTGGCCTTCCTTTTAGTTTCTAAACAATCTTTCCTTAATATGAGGGGTAAAGTGAAGTAATCAGAATTATAAGAATGGAGAAATCATTTTGTTCTCATTATTCCAATTGGCAAGTTTTCACTCGTTAGGATCAACAGCCATGCTGTTTGCTTGGTAAAAAAAATCTGCCCCAAGTAAATATGTGGAAAAGGGAAGTGCAAGCAAGGGACTGTACCTATGTACCAGCTGATGTGGGACCCCATGGAGTGGCCTCTGCCCAGCTTCCTGGGAGCCGCTTAGCAGATCAGGAAACAAGCACAGCTCACCTAGTTCTCAGCGACCTGTGATACCTTGCTATTCTTCTAGATGGCTCTGTCTTCCTACAAAACCCTTGAGTTAATTCAATCCCATTCTACAAAGGGTATGGAAAGGAAAGAGACATAAGCTAGAGACCTGGAGAACGGAATTGAGCTGGAAAAACTATGGCAGTTGTGGGAAGTCATCTTTTTTACTTAGATTTCTAGTGAAATCTAACGAAATTAAATGGGAAAACAATATAAATTCTATTTAACTTCCCAAAAGATGTTTTCTCATTTAGGTGCATCTTTCCTTATTTAAAGATACATGTAGGCAGCAACACAGGCATTTCTTTCTCTGTATCTGTTATGTAGTATTGCCTAAAATTTTATGTAATTCAGACATTTTTTTCATAGTGAAGTCTGCATTGTATTTTATTTTCAGGGTTTTTTTTTTTTTTTTTCCTTTAGGATATTGAGAAAGTCTATGAAATTGTCTATCAAGGATCTAACCTAAACCCAGATCTTGGAGAACTGGTGGTGGTTCCTTTGTATCCAAAAGAGAAATGTTCATTGTTCAAGCCACTCGATGAAACAGAAAAAAAATGCCAAGTTTATCAGAGAAGAGTGGTGTTAACTACTAGCTCTGGAGAGTCTTTGATCTGGAGTAACTCAGTCAAATTTGTTATCGATGTAGGTGTGGAAAGAAGAAAGGTAATTATTATTGAGTAGGTTAAACAGACTGCTACTAATTGTCAAGCACCAGTTTCTCAGTTTCCTACCATTTTACTGATCAGGAAGTGAGGATGAACTATGTGACCTGGGGATTCTTTGAATTTGGTCATGAGTGCAAAGAAGAATTATTGCAGCCAGTAACAAAAGTCTTGATCACGTATTACTGTCTTTCATTAGCACGTTGGAAGTTTGGAAATGAATTAAATTGATTGAGCTGCCAAAGGAGAAACTTTTGAGGAAAGACTCAACTACTAGAGCATAAAGGTGATAGTTATCTTTAATGGTATTTTTTCTTTAGCTAAGGTACTAGCAAAGCAAATTGTTTGACTCTTAAACTAATCTTTTCTTATGAACATTTTACTGGATATTTTTATGGCCCCTTTATCAAAGTAATTAGTATCTTACCCCAGAGAACTTACTAGAAATTGTTTCAAGTATACTGACTTTATTTTAGCAATTTTTGGCTTATAATTGACATGATAAAATTTTCATCCTAATTACAAAATATTCTCTATTACTTTTAAATAAAAATTAGAAAAAAAAGGAAAACAAGGTATTTCAAACTCTGACACTAAGACCTCAGAAAATCATAGCATTTGATATCCGAAAGGAAACTAAAAAATATTGACTAATTTACCATTACTAGGTGCTGAGATGTTTTATCCCTCCAGGAGACTATGAGCCTTCTAAATATCCCTGCCTTATTATGACAGAGCAATTCCAACAGTCATGAAGGTTCCCTGGAAATCACTTAGAGTTGATCTTGATTGAATTAGTCCAGCCTTCAGAGAAACCAGGGCTGTCACTTGCCCCCGTGAACCACCTGTAAGGAAAATCATTGTTAGTGCCATACGCAGTTTCTGTATTAGCTGTTATGACCGGAACTCTCAGTATGTATTATAAAGGTGAGACCACCAAGATCCTGGTTGATTTGAACAAAACTATAAAGAAACATGGCACTATCAAGTAAGAACCCTTTCTCTGTGTGGCATATGAAGATATGTTATCATTCACCAGTACAGTGCTTTGAGAAGTGACAGTGCTAGTATTTTGGCAGTGACACAGAGGTCCCATAGTTATTGAAGCCACAATGAAAGCAGACGACCTTTAAATCCATTTATCAAAGCACTTGCAGTTTCCATCTCAAGGCAAGTGAAACAATAATAAATATTGTACCAAGAAAATGAGTCTGTAGCGGTGCATTTCATGGAGTAAAGTTCTGCAAACAGCATATTCTCTTCAGGATCAGTGAGCCTACTAAATCATGACTTATCTGACGCTAATGATGCTGTCTTTCCATTTAAAGGTGTACAACCCGAGAATAAGAGCAAACTCGCTTGTCATGCAGCCCATCAGCCAAAGCCAGGCAGAGATACGCAAGCAGATTCTTGGCTCATCTTCTTCAGGTAGTGCTGTGGACACAAATACTAAATGTTGTCAATTCTTGTATGCAGGCAACCCACAAATATTAAAGCCATTTTTCTTCGTGTCTTTTAGGAAAATTTTTCTGCCTGTACACTGAAGAATTTGCCTCCAAAGACATGACGCCACTTAAGCCAGCAGAAATGCAGGAAGCCAACCTAACAAGCATGGTGCTTTTTATGAAGAGGATAGACATTGCGGGCCTAGGCCACTGTGACTTCATGAACAGACCAGGTAGCCTTATGCTCCCGTGTCAGCCAGGCATGTGGGCTGAGATTCACCTTCTCTCCTCCTGCCCATTCCCTGTCCTAAGTTCACATGATGCTCAGCAGTACACACAAGTATGGAGGGGGCGTTGGTTTGGACTGAAGCATTTTCCCGCTAGAGGTAAACAGTCTCTGAAGATAATTTTTAAAACCCCACAAACCTCTAGGAAATATCTGTTCTGACACTAGAAATGTGTCTGCTGTTGGACACTGGAGCACAGGGGTACTGGGCTTAAGGAGTGGGGGAATGTGGAGTATGGAAGCGTTAAGTATCAGCAGAAAGAAGAATTCTCAGCAGCTTGGATTTTCCTTTTTTCTTTTTTTTTTTTGAGACAGGGTCTTGCTCTGTCACAGACTGGAGTACAGTGGCATGATCATAGCTCACTGCAACCTCCACCTCCCAGGCTCAAGTGATCCTCCCACCACAGCTTCCCAAATAGCTAGGACCATAGGTGCAAGCCACCACACTTAGACTAATGTAGATTTCCTTTGTAGATGTAGATTTCTTTTACTAAGTGACAACTTTTCAGAGCTACTCCTATGTCTGCAGTTTCTCAGAATAACCAGCTCAAAATACGCCAGAGAAGTATATTTTGGGGTGGCATATTCTAGTCTCCTTCAGTCATAATTTGAGGTGGTGTGTCCTAAGCCCCAACAAGATAGGTTTCATTTTTGAAAATTGCTCTTCCAGTCCCACTGTTCGTCTCATATGCCCAGGAATCACCACCTGTTGATTTCTAGGCATCTTCTTGCTCAGGTTAGTAGATGTTTGGTGAACTAGAAATGCAGGGGGAAGAAAAGGCAGGCTTGGTGATGTCAAGGATTTTTAAAAGCAGACTATATCACTGTGTTCTCTCCATGGTCACCCTTGGTGCTGCTCATTCCATGAGGCTTAAAGCTGATAACTGGGGGACAATAGGGTTAGGGTAACAATTTATTTTTGTCTCCCGACAATACACACATAACTTTTCTGCTGTGCTTGGGGAAAATATAACTGTGGATTAACTCTGATTCATTGTTTTGGAAGCAAAAAAAGAAAAAGATGCTTGCAGCTGCTGCATTTAATTCAACTTATAATTGAAATACGCAAATCCAGCAAACTTGTTACCCTTTTCAGGATGCATGAACCATGTGAAAATGAATTTGGCATAACTAGGCTACAGGCTGTTAATTGAATTCCCCTGATCTGGACCTCTTTTTTAAAAATCAGTTTTCTTTTTCTTCCTTGGCTGCCTAACAATTGACCTCCATCCTGAATGACACACTCACTGTCTATTGGGGTGGGAGGCCTCAGGACCAGCTGACCACTTCAGTGGAAACAGATGGCCTGAGACTGCTGTTACCCTGGGAAGGCAGTGGTACCTAGATAGGAATTTGGAGAAAAACTAGCCCAAAGGGACCAGACTACAGCAGATGTCATCTTTGCATTCGGAGGCAGAACTCATTGTAGTAGTGGCCACATGACTGGTATGATCTGTGATTCTTTGGATTATGAAAAGAAAAGTGAACCCAAACACAAACAGGCATGGCGTGTTCGATAAAGCAATGTCTCATGAAAACAGGGGAAAATGTAGGAAGAAAATAAAGCTGCTGGGCGCAGTGGCTCACGCCTCGAATCCCAGCATTTTGGGAGGCCGAGGGTAGGTGGATCACCTGAGGTCAGGAGTTCAAGACCAGCCTGACCAACATGGTGAAAATTCGTCCCTACTAAAAACAAAATTAGCCAGGCATGGTGGCGCATGCCTGTAATCCCAGCTACTTGGGAGGCTGAGGCAGGAGAATCACTTGAACTCAGGAGGTGGAGGTTGCGGTGAGCTGAGATTGTGCCACTGCACTCCAGCCTGGGCAACAAGAGCAAAACTTTATCTCAAAAAAAAAAAGAAAAGAAAAGAAAAGGAAAGAAAAGAAAGTCAAAGCTGCAGAGGCCAGGGATGGTGCTGGCGAAAAGAGGAATTAAAGATTCTGCAGGGCTGGGCATGGTGGCTCACACCTGTAATCCTGACACTTTGGGAGGCTGAGGTGGGAGGACTGCTTGAGGGCCAGGAACTCAAGACCAACCTGGGCAATATAATGAGACCCCATCTCTACAAAAAAAAATTTTTTTTTTTTTAATGAGCCAGGTGTGGTGGCATACGCCTGTAGTCCTAGCTACTTGGGAAGCTGAGTCAGGAGGATCACCTGAGTCCAGGGTTCAAGGTTGCAGTGAGCTATGATCGTGCTGCTGTACTTCAGACGGCAACAGAGCAAGGCCCTGGTTCAAAAGAAAAAAAAAGATTCTACAATGGTGTCATCTGTGATGGTGCAGATCTTTCACCAGAGGATTCCTAAACCAATTCATCAAGACCTTCTGGAATAGGATTTACCACACTAAAAGCCCAGTTTGTAAGAATACTAGAGAAGTATATGCACTTGTTTGTAAATCACTTGGAAACTCAAGATTTGGCTTTGGAACTTACAAAATGATCTTTAAATGTTATATTAACATTTACTATACTATATATAACATTTACATGTACTCATAACATTTACATGTACTAAGAGGAGAATGGGAGGAAGCAGGCTGCCGATGGCCCTCACATATGGCCCTACCCATAGCTCTGCCGCAGCGCCTGACACCTGCAGGCAGGACTGGCACTGCCCAAACAGCCCAGAGAGTCGAGCAAATATTCTAGCACTGACTGCCAGGAGGCCACAGCCTACCTAGGTTTTTAAGTTAATGAAGGTTAGCCTAGTATCTGTTTAAAGGCTACACAAAAGTTACTACTATACTCAGATGAGGGAAAGAAAGACAAATGTGAAAAAGAAAGACAAACGTGCCAAAACAACTTTCCAGGGCCAGTGTGTGAGGATCCTGGAAACAATAAAGTAAATAATGTTACAGAAAATGAAAGCAAAATCTGGGAGAGGTTTTAAAGGGCCCAGAATGGAAGTACTTTTGGCTCCTGAAGCCCTTTAGGCTCTTGTGGGCCTGGTAACTATATGGCTTATCATTTAAGCTGATATGTTTTTGAGTGCAACAGTCCAGGCAGAAAGATGGCTGTGGCTTAGGAGTGACCCGTCCCTACTAACAAAACAAAACAAAACAGCAGTTTAACTTAATGGAACCTGTTTATTTTGTGATGAATTCAGACAAACGGACCATCTCCCTGTGAACCTCACAGGACAGGGGCATGAATGCTGTTAATGATTAAAGGTGGAAACAGATACCACCCTGGGCAAACTGGGGTAGATGGTCCCCATATTGAGGGGACTATACCAAAAGGTGCAGGCTCTTGGGCCAGGCTGCCAGGGCTCCAAGCCTGGCCCCATCAGTCACTAGTGGGGTATTATTCAGCAAATTAGGACTCTCATTGCTTCACTTCATTTATCTGAATATGAGGATAATCAAAGCAATTGGTTCACAGAGTTATTAAGATAAATTAGTTAACACATGCATGCCCCTTAGAAAAGTGACTGGTGTATAGTAAACACTGTAACATAATGATCACCATGTGAGTGACTCCTACCTGAGTCTGCACCACATGGGCCCTGAGCTGCAGAGCGTCCTAGAAAGAACAGTTTTAATGGGTGTAAGAAGCAGATAATGACCCTCAGGTATTAGGAAACATCACCAGATTGCCTCTGAGATGGCCGCAGCCAGGAAGGGCCATGGTAGATAACAGCAGGAGCACTGGACTTGGGAGTCCAGAGTCAGCTGTGCTGGCAAAGCATGCCACGTACCAGTTTCAACACTGCAGGCGGAAGGCCCAAGTTCAAAGCCTCACTTATTACATATGACAAAACAGCTGGGTGGCCATGTGGCTTTGGCAAGTCACTTGTCTTTTTCTCATCTGTAAATTTAGGGTAGAGTGTCTGCCCTCTTGTATCCTGGGGTTATTTAGAGGTACAAATGAGATGTTTATGCAAAATTGCCATGTACAGTGTAAAGGAGTAGGAGTTAGGCAAATGCCAGGTTTTGTGAACACATCCCTGTGAAATTAAGTGAAGCAGAAGGCTTTCCTCCTTGTCCTCTTCAGAACCAACTCTTAATGCTATTCCCCAGAGGCCCTAGACATCGTAGAGTCTTAGGGTCTACACCATCTCTTCATTCTTCAGTTTCTCCCCCTGTGGACTCTTTTACACAATGCCCAAGTCCCAACTCTAAAATAAATCAGAAACAGAAACTTCATTTGCTCCTTCAGCCCTCCTAAGTGATAATCGCATTTCTCTCTATCTGTCCATTTATGTAAATGTGTATATACATTAATGCAGGGGTCCCCAACCCCCAGGCCATAATGGGTACCAGTTCATGGCCCGTTAGGAACTGGGCAGAGTCTTAGCTGCTCTCTGCCCTAAGCTTTATGATTTACTATGTCAGCTCCTGGAAACTCCCTTGGTCTAAAGCTGAAAACTCCCAAGAAAGGGAGCCATTGATTCCATTTGAGAAGCAGTCCCCTGTGACTGGGGTTAGTGGTGATCATGTGGTGGTGTCACGTGGCACAAAATCCTGCTCCTAGAAGTATGGAAGTGAAGGTATAGTTCCCATAAAAGGGGACAATTTGGAGGTAAAAGTGCACTTCCTGTAGAGCAGGATTCTTGATTTACATGTGCATCTCCACATATAAATGAGACCATCCACACCAGAAGGGCCAAGAGTGAGGCTGTCCCAGATGTGTGCCTGCCCCAGAGCCTTGCCAGTGCCGATAGCACAAGATACTCAAAACAGACTGAGAGCAAATAATAATTTGAGCCTCACCCTTATAAGGAAATCATGAACCAACACCAAACATAAAGTCTTTTAACTGCTCATATGGAAAACACCCATTGTATGGTCATTTTAAAACCCATGCATTTTTTTCCTGGTTTTTTCTAGGTTGTTCTGGGACTGCCAGTTCCATACCATCTAACTACAATGCCAACTCTTGTTTAAAGATAGTTCTCTCTAATGGTATGAGGGTGGGGAGAGTCTTCAGCTAGTCACCACTACAAAAACCTGGGGCCAGGTTCCTGGCTGTAAGAACAGTTACTGGGAGTGGGGACCATTGGTAATTTGTGAAGTGGCAGGACTTTCCCAATGCCCTTATGCTTGAGGAACACTGACTAGGCGGGTGCCCTCTAGAAGGCCTGTAGTCTTCCCAAGAACATGAGCAAAGGCAGTCACGTGTGGGAGACAAACTCAGCTTCCTTCTTCCCCACTTAGTCCTTTCTGAGGCCTGGGCGGTAGGAGTAATGTGACATGCAGGGAGAGTTGAGAGGATCGGGAGGAGCCTGTGGCTGTCAAAAGTCTGCATGTGTTTCCTTCCATGTCACGGGCAGGAGCAGAGCTGGCGTATGAGAGGTCTTTGGGCACAGCAAAGCTCAGAGGAGCTGGCCTCCACCTGCCTCATGGTGTGGGTGGCACGGGGAGGGCAGTGGGGACACTGCCATTACCTGAGAGCCCTGCCCAGGGCAAGGCTGGACACAAGGATCTTGGCTCCCAACCATGGGCAGGGAGTTGAAAATGCTTTTCTTCAGTTTACCATGGAGGCTGCTCTATCTCTAATATCCTTTCCAACTCTAATGACTCAAATCCAGCCTTACTTCTCTGCCCTTATTGGGAAGAAAGGGGGTTAAGGAGTGTGGTGGAAGGAGAGGGAATGGCCCTGGCTTTGGGGACTGGTTACCAGGAGACCCCCTGCCCTATTCTCATGGAAATACATGTCCACTTTAGACAAGAGAAGGCATGATGCTGTCTCTCCTAGGCATATTCCCAGGAATAATTGCCAACTAAAACTTTTACCTGTGGAAAGTACATATAAATATGTTGGCATACATTTGCATAATGCCAGCTATCTTGAGAGGAAATTCAGTGTTTCTGAGCCATTTTTGCCAGGTTAGGCAGAAAGTAGGCCAAAGATTGTTATAACAAAGGAGAGCTGGCTGGAGGAAGCCTCCTGAGCACCTGAGTAGACAGACTTCCTGTGAGGGTTTGGGAGCCAACCGAGGCTTCCTACCATCTGACGTCTCCAAAGTTGGCGTACATTATAAGAACACAGGAAATGTGCTGTGTGGGGCTGTCAGCTCTGGAACTGCCATGGCCTTGGACTCCACTTGGCCTGTGCTGGGCTCGGAGTTAGTGCTGCATCGGCTCCTCCTCTGCTGGTTGCAGTTTAATGACCTTTCTTTGTAACTAGGTTTTCTACTGATGCCAAGGAAGGAAAATGCAGGCACATACTGGAGCTTGGCGTTTGGGGTTCCACGGAAAACAGACACACAGAACAGTGAAGAAATACTGTAATGATAGCCCTTCACATTATTTTGAGTGATGGTAGTGGAGGAGGAGTGTGACCTTGCAGTGAGCTATTCTACAGGGAGTGCAGCTGCTGTTGGCAAGCGAGCTTAATAAAAATGATGTTTGGTTCATCTCGAAATTGCCTTCAGAATAAAGCAGTCTGATTTTGCACTGCCAAAACGAAGAGGCCTGACACTAAAACACTTCTATTCCATTTGTTAGCGTTACTTACTATGGATTATACTTAAGCAGCACTGCCCTAAAGAACCCCCATCTAAACTCTTCTGCTTTTTAGCTAAAACAAGTTTATGGGCCACACTGGGGAGATATCTTAAAATGCAGAATATAATATTAGCAAATCCTATTTAGTTATTTATTAATGTTCCTTCACCTCTGTAATCTGCATTCATTAACTCATTCTTTCTAATATAATAAACCCCCAAGAACATCCTCTTCTTTTCTGTTGTTAGGACCAGAAGCAGAATCATGAAGTCATTTCTGTTACTAACTCTGTGTGTGGCCAACTCAACTCCAGGGTGTAAAAGTGAATAGTAGGTGCCCTTTGGGGACAGAGCCTGGCTGTCAAGCCAGATGCTTAAACAGACAATTGCCAAAGATCCTGTAACTTAAAATGCAGCAGCTTTGCTGATTTATAGAAACTGGTTTCTGAAAGGCTTTCAGTAATTAAGTTTGTACTCCAGCCCCTTCCTGCTCTGTTTAAGATGCTTATTTCTGATGCTGCTTCTTGTACTTTCTCCAGCAGATCGGCTGTTACTTTTCATGTCATGCCTCACTGACAGAACTCTTGAACTTTTTTTCTGAATAGCCCATCTGTTTATTTCCCATGATTGTGACTTCTCAAGGTCATGGTTAGTCCAGAGGTCCCCAAGAATGAACAAGTAAGACAGCAGTGCTGTATGTCAGGATCCAGGCAGGACAGGAATATCTCTGGGAAGTCGTAAGCTTCTGCTCAGTTTTAAATCTTGATGGGAAAACATTCAGAAATAATAGGGAAATTCAACATATTTGTCCCAAGGTGAGGATGAAAGCCTTGCTGCAGTCGTCCAGCGGATGTCTGGGTTCCCTGCAGATTTCCCTTGAATGGTCTGGCACTGCCCCTCACTCCCAGTAGCAGATCTTTTGCCTGCGGTGGGTGTGTCAGGCTGAAGTTATACTGGTGCTTGCTCAGCTGTCCTCCCACAGGACTGGAAGTGTGGTGGGCTGCATCGCAGCTTCTCTGAGTCATTTCCCAGACCACAGTAGTAGTTTCTAATACCTTCCAGTTGTCCTGAGAGGAATGGAGGAATTTTATCAAATCGAAGTTTGTGAGTAGGTTTTGTTTTTTGTTTTGTTTTGTTTTGTTTTTGAGACGGAGTCTCGCTCTGTTGCCCAGGCTGGAGTGCAGTGGCACGATCTCAGCTCACTGGGTTCACACCATTCTCCTGCCTCAGCCTCCCGAGTAGCTGGGACCACAGGCGCCCGCCACCACACCCAGCTAATGTTTTGTATTTTTTTAGTTGAGACGCGGTTTCACGGTGTTAGCCAGGATGGTTTCGATCTCCTGACCTCATGATCCACCCGCCTCGGCCTCCCAAGTGAGGTTTTTGAGCTACTCAGTTTGCCTGAAATTTAGACATATAGCTTAATGATCAAAGTTTAGACAGCATGTAAGTAAGTTTTTACTATTTGTTACTTTGAACTCCCAGGAGCAGACAGGTTCGAGCGCCTCTTAGGTCCCCAGAGTCTTCAGCTCCAGCCTACTTTGCACTTAGTGGAACTAAGAAAAAAACAACCTAGTGGCTCATAAATCCTGCAGTTTGGGGGTGCAGCTTTCTATTATGGAATTTGCTTCATTGTGTGACCTTTATTGCTATACCAGGAACCAGAAGGGTGGAAAACACACATGTATTTATTTAATAAATATTAGGTTGGTGCAAAAGTAATCGCGGTTTTTGCCATTGAAAGTAATGGCAAAAACCGCGATTATTTTTGCACCAACCGATATATAGCCTTATTCCACAAAGAGAATATATTTCTTTAAATAAATGGATTTTTAAAAACTTTGGTAGAGATTGAGCATATATAATACCACATCATTATCAATGTTACATAAACTTAAAAGAGAAATAAAGAGATGGAGAGAATCAGCTTGCTATCTTTATTTCTTTATTTGCACTGGGAAATAACATCTTTGTCTATTATTTCTAGCATCTGAGTTCCAGGTCAGTTGTGATTAATTTTTCTCTGTATTATGCAATGTATTTTCCTGCTTTTCATGCTTCTCTACTGGATGCTAAACCTTGTACATTTTACCTTCTTGGGCACTGAGTATTTTTTGGAGTCCCAGAAGTATTTTTGAGCTTTGTCCTGGGATGCAGTAAATCCTTTCAGGTCCTGCTGTATAGATGTGTCAGGTGGCAGTGCCCATCTAGGATTTCTCCCTTGTGTTTTCTACCCAGTGCCTCACAAATCATGAGGTTTTCCAGCTTGGCTGGTGGGAACAGGCCCTACCCTAGGTCCTGTGTCAGCACCCCTGTTCCCTCTAATCCTCTCACATGGCTTTCTCTGGCCTGAGATGGTTCCTTACACACATGCGCTGATCAGTGGGGCTCTGCTGCCTAGTTGAGGGAGCTCCCTCTGGCCCATGACTTATTTGTATGTCTCTCTCTGGTACTGTGACCACGAGTTCCGGCCATGTTAGTCTCCCTGGATCCCTGGCATTGTTTTCCTACTGCAGGGAGGCTGGCAAGCTCCACCTGGGTGCCCCCCGCCGCATGCACACTGCAGCTGGGACCCTCTTCGGAGCATGAGCTGGACAATCACAGGGCTCCCCTCCTGAGTTTGCCGTCTCAGGAATCACTATCCTTCACTGCCTGGTATTTGGTGTCTTGCAAACCATTGTTTCATATATTTTGTCCATTATTTGCTTGTTTCATGCAGGAGGGAAAATCCAGTACCTGTTTCTCCATCTTGGCCATATGAGACTCTTAAATTATTATTTTTTCCTTTCCTAGCACCAGAAAGTTTGATGCAGGCATTGGAAGACTTAGATTATCTGGCAGCACTGGATAATGATGGAAATCTTTCTGAATTTGGAATCATCATGTCAGAGTTTCCTCTTGATCCACAACTCTCAAAGTCTATCTTAGCGTCCTGTGAATTTGACTGTGTAGATGAAGTGCTAACAATTGCTGCCATGGTAACAGGTACTCCTTAATCACTATTCCTTTTCTTTTTTTGCAAATCTGCACTAGGTATAGATTTAAATGGGATCCATTTGAAATTATATTTTGAGGATAAAATAGCAGAGATGGTGATCAATTCATTTAACCTTTTGAAATGATAGTGAGGTATTTTAATCGGTTAGAAAAAGAAATTTTTCTTAATATGAAAAATTATCTTAATATAAGAAAACTAACTCAAAGTTCAGCAAATTTATACATCAGATGTATGAAAACATACTAGGTTTCTTTTACTGAAGTAATCAGTGCAGATGAAGGAAATGTGTCACTAGAGGTGTTTTTCCCCAAATAATGATGTGTGCTTGTTTTTTTATTTCCTATTGGCTTCATTCATCCTGGCTTGTATGTTTTAATTTATTCTAATACTGGGGGAACAGACCAACCATTGTGCTGTATCGGAACGGGTTCCAATCCTCTTCTTGTGTCTGGACCTCCGAGCACCTCAGGTTTTCCCTGCTCCTGCTGGAATAAAGCAGGGTATTAACCATATTCAATTGACCTTAGAAAAGCAAACACACACACACCAAAGGAGAGGGAGAATTAGGATGACTCACTCTAAATTTCTCGGATTTCTAAGTAAACAAGAATAACATATTTATTCAGAGAACCAAGACAGGACATGCCACTAACAGTTGTGACCCCTCCCCTCTGCAAGTTAGGCTAAGATAAAATGTCTTCATTATTGCTAACCATGTGACCTTTTTCATTTTAAAGCTCCAAATTGCTTTTCACATGTGCCACATGGAGCTGAAGAGGCTGCCTTGACTTGTTGGAAGACATTTTTACATCCCGAAGGAGATCACTTTACCCTCATCAGCATCTACAAGGCCTACCAAGACACAACTCTGAATTCTACCAGTGAGTGTAAGTGAATGCTCAGAAATTACCTATTAATTCCACCTTCCTTTCCCCAGATAAGTCTGAGTCCTTATTAGTTATTCATCAAACATTCTTCTTCTTTAGCCCTGTTGGCCCCTTGAATGCAATGGCACTTATGACCCTAAACGCACCCACAGGTGTCTGCAGAGTGGGAGACGCTCACTCCCCCTGCTCCCGCGGAGCTCTGGTGTGCCACCACGGTGGGCCTGTACTGCCAGAGCTCCAGCACTCCACTCAGCCAGCCTTCAGAGCAAGCTTGCTTGGGGCATGGTGACGGGGACACAGACTCATACATGGGTCTGCGGAGGAAGACAAGAACAGCCACCTCTACATGCCCACTGTGTCAGAGTTGTGCTGTGCACCTTCCATATCCTGGCACATTCACCACATGCAAGCAGAGAGGTTGCAGAGCTCCAGATACTGGTGCAGAATAGGCTGGGGTGCTGAGGAAAGGCTGCAGAGTTGCTGATGGAGCTTGGCAGAGGACTGCAGAGGGTGTCCAGAAACCAAAATGGCGCGTGTCAAAGCACAGTCACAAAGTCCTGTGTATGCCTGAAGGGCAGTGGGTAGATTACCTGTCACAGGAAGGTACTCAGAAGTCAACTGGAAGCTGCTATTCTGAGACAAGAGGACAAACAGGGCAAAGCAGCGTGGCAGAGGCTGGAGTCACCCATGAAGGGCAGCCAGTGAAGTCCCTCCCTGAAATTTTCCGTGATGTATCTTTTACTTCCTTTGCTCTGAAAGATGGTGTGAAAATATGTGTAGTGTGAAAAATATGACAGCAATTTGAAAGACAGTAGAATTGTATAAAGAACAGGGAGTTACTGTTTCAAAGCTGAACAGAAAAAGTTGTCAGTGGAGCCAGAAGGTACACGGGAATTTGGTGGCATCTTTTGAGGGCATGCTCAATGGGTGACACTAAGTACGTGCTCTCATTGCTCCGAGTGGCACGAGTGGACAGGACGGGGTAAATGAGGGTCTTCTGCCTGCGGTGCCATGGCCATGTACATTCCCAGGTCCATCTTAAGTAATTACAGCTGGCCAGAAAGACTAACTTCAGACTCACCCACATGCCTGAATTTTAATATAAAAGTTACAGCTAGGGTAGATGAGCTTAACTGTAACATAATTAATTCCCAAATCAACCTGGTAGTAATCCTTTTCTTATCATTAAATAAAATATGAGATATTTCCATAGATCAGAGGAATTTATACTGTGGGCTTTTTTCTGCCTAGTTTGATTAAATGGGGCCACATACATCCTTGCTGTATGCATAGAGACAAAATATAGATCTTACAAAATCCTCTCTGGCCTTTATGAGCCACAGGTTAGTGAAATACATCTTCAGTCGCCACTAGGAAGTTTCCAGTTGGCTGGGATCACAGAACCCCAGCAGGTGGCATAGGTGCTGTCAGTGGCACCGTCTCCCTTCCTGGTAGTGCCCTGACAGCCGACCTCGCAGCCACCAGAAATCCTTGTCCTTGCTGCCTTCCTGCCACTCACCTGTGTGGCCTCCTTTGTAGGAGAGGAGAGCACAGGGCTTAAAGATGGCAACTGCCTGGCCTGGGCTCTTTAGAGCTTCTGACAAATCATTTCTAAATAGCCTTGTGTTCTTTCCCTCCTAGACTGTGTTGAAAAGTGGTGTCATGATTACTTCCTCAACTGTTCAGCACTCAGAATGGCAGATGTTATCCGAGCTGAACTCTTAGAAATTATCAAACGAATTGAGCTTCCCTATGCAGAACCTGCTTTTGGCTCCAAGGAAAACTGTCTAAACATAAAGAAAGCTCTTCTGTCTGGTTACTTTATGCAGGTGAGAGGGGGTGAGGTTGCCTCGGCATAGGCTCCCCTGAATTGCACATACCCAGGACATGCTGCCAACAATCGCTCACTTAGGATGATGATTTCGACATTAAGTAAAACAAAAATCCATGTTATTATTAAAGATTTGATATTTAAATATCCTTCCCCTCAAAGGAATAAAGGGCCAAGGCAGAATATGTAGTCTTAATGGAGAAAAATGACATTTCAGTATGGATTTCCTCATCTGTAAAGTAAGGTTCCTACATCACAGGGTCATTGTGTGCTAAACACCAAGTGTAAAGCACTTGGCATTGGAGTGTATGTCGCCCATAGTATGGCGGGTAGTATGCTACGTTTCATCTCATGGCCAAAACATTAACCTCACAGCTGCACCGTTTTAGCACAGTGCCCTGCTGTTGGTCAAGTTAGTTAACATCACTGTCTCAAAGTTTTAGGCAAAACATGCTTATGGCTTATTTTCTACATGTGAAAATAGGAAACATGAGTGGCAAATTTTAGTTTTAACTATCCTGTATGAAATACTTTGGTATTTTCTTCAACAAACATTTTTGTATAATGATCTCCGTATTAATACAAAATCTTTTTTCTTTAAAACTCTGCCTTTCAGATTGCTCGGGATGTTGATGGATCAGGTAACTACTTAATGCTGACACATAAGCAGGTTGCTCAGCTGCATCCCCTATCTGGTTACTCAGTCACCAAGAAGATGCCAGAGTGGGTCCTCTTCCATCAATTCAGCATTTCTGAGAACAACTACATCAGGATTACCTCAGAAATCTCTCCTGAACTGTACGTTTAATGGGGAAGAAAGGGTTGTATTTTTTTTTTATTTCATACCTGTAGGAGTAAATGACAAATTTGGCTTTTATTCTTAGTTCTAAAGTTTATACTGATGCAATCTTAATTTATGTTGAGAGTACCTACTAAGGGCAGGCCTCTGTGGATACCTAAGAAATGTCCTTGCCTTTTAGGAGATTACAGCAGAGAAGAGTGTAGAAATAAAAACAAAGACCATGTGTCTTTAAGAGGAACAGAATGCTAGAGAAATGCACTGTTTGCAGGTGCATTGACCTTGAGAGGAATGAGCTCAGCCATCTTTCAAGAGCCACTGCAGTTGGAGTTGTCGGGGAAGAGGAAGGAGGGGAGGCTGAAGAGAGAGGCAGGCACCACCAGAAGGTGTAAGGCTTTGTGAGCCACATAGTTTACATTTTATCCAAGTGCAGTACACAGCAATTGGAGCATTTTAAGCAACAGTAGCATCTTCTCAATATAGTTTTAAGGATCACTGTAGCTGGCCAGGCACCTTGGGAGGCCAAGGCAGGAGGATGGCTTGAGCCCAAGAGTTCAAGACCAGCCCTGGCAACATAGCAAGACCCCATCTCTACAAAAGAAAAAAATTAGCTGGGCATGGTGGCATGCGCCTGTAGTGCCAGCTACTTGAGAGTCTGTGGCAGAGGATCGCTTGAGCCCAGGTCAAGGCTGCAGTGAGCTATTGTGACACCACTGCACACCAGCCTGGGAGACAGACCAAGACTCTGTCTAAAAAGAAAAAAGAACTGTGGCTGCCACATGAATGGAAAGGAGAGGCAGTGGCGAGAGTGTGACTACTCTGCTAGTCTTTGAGAAGCCACTAGAGTCTGGATCCATTTTGAAGTTTCCACTACTATTCCGGCAAGTAGTGTTCAAGGCAGCAACCAAGAGTGACTCATAGGTGTCTGGCTTACGCAGCTGGATGTGGAGTGGTACTAGTTAAAATGAGAAAGAAGCAAAGATACCCCTACCCAAAGCTCTCCTAAGCATACATGATCGGTGCCTCTCATATGGTGTTGGGTCTTAGAGGAAATACTAGTTTCCACTAAAGGTTAGTGGTAGACAGCACTTCCACTGTGTGGCGTAACACTAGAGAGGCCAACTTATTCTAGAAATACAACAGCACTGGCTGCATGAAAACCAGAAAGTATTTATTTTACAAAGTCGGACTGAGATACTGAGGAGTTCAAATTAAACACCGGTTCTGCAGGTAGATGCTCCAGGGATGGGAAGTGCCCAGACATAATGTTTGGTGTCTCTCACCATCTTCCCCACTCAAAATCTAATCTTTTTGTTTTAAACAAACAGATTTATGCAACTGGTACCACAATACTATTTCAGTAATCTGCCTCCTAGTGAAAGTAAGGATATTCTACAGCAAGTAATGGATCACCTGTCCCCTATGTCAACAATGAATAAGGAACAGAAAATGTGTGAGACGTGCCCTGAAACTGCTGAACAGAGATGCACTCTACAGTGACTCCCCAGCAAACGCAAGGTGCAGCAGGGTCCCAAAGTTAGCTGGGTGGCTGAGCTGCTGGGGATGGCAGGCATGTGACGCGAAGATGAACCTCACACCCACAGGACAGTCTTGAAGAAAATAACACTGTGTATATTATTTTAAAATAAAAAATAGAAGTTTTTATTGAGTTCTTTAAATTACTACTCCATGTTTTTCTTCTTCTTGGAAAAGTTTTTAAATCAACCACTCATAATTTGACCAAAATTTTAAAAACTGATATTTTGTAAATGTGTCAAAGACACATGGGACAGAACCCTACTTTTTGTGGAGGACCTTAATCTGAATAAAGTCATGAGTTTTTCAGTAAATCTCCACTGAGTTTTCTGGTAATGTTACAAAAACAGGCCCATCACTGTCCACTGGAAATGGGTTAAATAGATAGATATTCTTTCAGTTTATCCATGATTTCGTTCATCTTGTCGCCTGGAATTAACATCACAGTTCGCAAGGGCGTCATTGGTACGTCATCAAAAGACCATTTGCCTCCCAGACAAGTGTCGCTCTCCTCCTGCACTGAGTAGTTGAACTTCAGAATTGCCTTCTAAACCAAATAAGTAACCATGAATTAAAAATCGGGACAACCCAAAGACAAAACCCATTTAATCTACGGCAAAGAATAGTATGTTTGGCATATGCTTAAATAAGAATGAGAGCTAAAAAAAGCAAAACTCAGAATTTTAAAAGTTCAAATGGACATTCAGGCAGAAGTTATAAAACACAAACCAAGTAGATTTTAAACCCACATGAGGAACAGGGATAGAGGCGTGCAACTTCTAAGAGATGAGCAAGCAGCTAAGTGATATTTTCATTTAATTGTCAAAATAATCTTGTGATACTGAAGTGAAATTAAGACTCATAAAATTTGATAATTAACTAGAACTGGTCTTCAAATACTCTTTTCTCACTTTCTCAGCTGCTTCCTTAGCATCAGGCTTTTGTGTGAAGACAGAGTAAATCTGCATACCCCGCCATCTTAAAACACCCATACATACTCCCCGCAAATGGTCGACCTGAGGTGCTAAAGCATGTTTTTTAAAAATTACGTTTACGATTTACTTCCTGGAAAAGAAGGGCACAGCTAAATTTGTAGTGCTTTAGTCTTCTGTAGAGGTCTTAAAAGTGATGTGATACCATCCAATTCAGGAAAATAGTTCCCCTCAGAGATACACTTCAAGATTTTTTTTTTTTTTTTGACAGAGTTTCGCTCTTGTTGCTCGGGCTGGAGTGCAGTGACGCGATCTCAGCTCACTGCAGCCTCTGCCTCCCAGGTTCAAGCAATTCTCCTGCGTTAGCCTCCCGAGTAGCTGGGATTACAGGCATCTGCCACCATGCCCAGCTAATTTTTTTTGTATTTTTAGTAGAGATGGGGTTTCTCCATGTTGGCCAGGCTGGTCTTGAATTCCTGGCCTCAGGTGATCTGCCCGCCTTAGCTTCCCAAGGTGCTGGGATTACAGGTGTGCGCCACCATGCCTGGCCCACTTCAAGATTTTTCAGAGGAAGAGAGGGTGAGAAAGAATATTCTCTGGTATATGGCTGTCCATCACAGTACAAGCTACCTTTATAGGGAAAAAATGCTGGAGAAATCCCACCAGCGGGATGACATCCACGACTAAGGACACAGAGTAGCAGGGGTGCCCCAGCTTCCACACTGACCAGCTGTGTGATCTCAGGTAATTTCCCTCATCTCCCTATAACTTAAAGTCCACAACCATAAACCCCAGGCTAATGTCTACCTCTCCGCATGGTTTTAGAAGGAAAGATTTCACAGGAAGCGTATTATAAATGCCTAATCATTCTTAGCAGGTTAATCGCTTTTCTCCTCCTCCTCCTCATGCTCATAACCACAGTGCAGGCAAGGAGGCTAGTGCCTAGCCTCTTGAGTACCTACTACGCACCTGGCACTATGTTAGCTGCTAGGTCCTATGGGGAAACAGAAAAACAGTGGCCACACTTGAAAGACTTGGACATAAAGTGGGAGAACAACAGATCTTGATAAATCATTTAAGAAAATCCTTATTTACATCTAAACAAATAGATAAGCAGGATAGTCTTACCTCATAGAAAAATTCTTCCTCTGCATTTGCAAACATTAACGCAGCTTTCTTTTTGTTGCTAAGTTTCTTTTTGGAATTGTTTTTTCCTGCTTCCACAAATGTCTTACTAATCAGAAGGTAAAAGTAGCACTTCCCACATGGCTTATTGGTTCTGTGTGCCTCCGCCAGTTCTTTCCTACAAGGCACACACAGCATTTGTTTACCTGCTGGGTCAAGTGAAATACATCAACAAACCAGAGCACAGAGAAAACCAGGTGAGGCATCTTCGGTGGGTTCTGCTGTGACGTAGGCATTCAATCTGAACACTTAAGTCTACAGCAATGATTTTTATTTACATAATCAGTTGCATTTTAGATTGATTATGTACTACTTTTTATAATAGTATATCTCTCAGATTATGCTGACTTGTGGATATATAGCAACTAACAGATCAGATGAGTCTCAAATTCACTCAATGTATCACTGCTCTGCCTGTGCAGAAGTTAAAAATATATGCGAATCTGAATTTTTGAATTTTTTAAATCTATGAACATTTAACTGAAACACACAAAGGTATACAGCCACAACCAATGTCACTACAGCCTGTGACTACTACTACAGTCAACTGCTAGAGTCTGGAACTAATTTCTGACCTACTGCAGAAACTGCATAAACACATACCC
>NW_012103131.1:3311103-3354700 GCF_000951045.1 Mandrillus leucophaeus | reverse complement strand
TCATAGTCTACTGAGGCTTGGAACTCCTGGCCTCAAGCATTCCTCCTGCCTCAGCCTCCTGAGTAGCTAGGACTACAGGCATGCACCACTGCGCTTGGCTCATTTCAGCTTTAACAGGACTAGGAGAAAGCAAATCACCCTCCTATAAAACCAAATAAATGTGAGCTCCAGCTGATCAAAAAAAAAAGAAAAACCACTTAAAGCACCAGAAGCACAATCTGAACTGCAGCTGAGAGAGCAGGGAGCAGGAGATAAGCACCGAATCCCTAGGGAAAAACAGCAAACCTAGAGGTTTCCAGAGTAGAGTTGCATTCCTACAGCTATTTAAAGGAAAACCACAACGCAAGTGCTATGACCTCTGTCTAGGCCAAGCACTGTGACTGACACCTGTAATCCCAATACTGGAAGGCCAAGGCGGGAAGATCGCTTTAGCCTAGGAGTTCAAGACCAGCCTGGGCAATGTAGCAAGACCCTGTCTCTGCAGGAAAAAAAAAAAATTTTTAATAGATAGAAATAAATAAGAGAGTCTGCCTATATTTTGTCCTCTATTGCAAAGCACAGGCAATACAATTCTTAGTGCACTCAGTTTGCTAGACTTCACAGCTACATTTGAAATATTTTTGTAAACTTAAAACTCCTGGATTAAAAAATAGAACAAAAACTCTGAAAAGCTAGCCATAGTATCAGGACTATGGTTTCATTAGTTATGAAACATACCCACAGAATTTGGAAACTTTACCAGTTTTGTTATTATTGTAATTGTTCATTATTTTATTCGTGTTGCAGAAAGCTATCTGTGAAGGTGAAAACTTCAAACAAATGGAAATGAAAAGTCTATTATGAAATTATCTACTGATATACCACTTAAATCTTAAGTTTAAATTTCAAGATTATTGTCACAAACTCTTCAAAAAGCCAGTTGTTAATAATGTATGCACTTCACAGGATGTTTCTTCCACTCCCCTCACACTAAACCCGCTTAAACCAAGGAAAGAACTCTTTCTATACCTGCATATTCTACTTAAATGACATTCATGGATCTATCTGAAAAAAAATTACTGTTCAAAGACATTTTCCCAAGTCTCTTACTGAAGCTGCTGGTACATGGGCAGAGCGATCTGTGGAGGGATATTAATGAATCTTTCACTTAGGAGAAGGCCCACAGGCTTGGTGGTGTCATTTAAAAACTTGTCCAGCTGTTCAACCATGCTCTTTTCACAATTCTTCTCACAGAAGCTGAGAATCAACTCTTGAATTTGTTCGGCACACTGGGTACCCTAGAAAGCAAAGAGAAAGCTTGTTTCCTATTACAAGCCATCACATACAGGAGAAAACCTGAAAGTAAGAGCTATCACTTTTCATCTTACAGCTAACGGCAGTCTCCTGCCATAGCCTTAACGTCTTGTATGTCTTCAGTGTTGACTGCTTAAGCATTTCTCAAAAGCAAATACACTGGTTATTTACCATCCCATGATCACTGGTAAGAGAGTCATCAATTAACATGCAGACACACTGGAATGGCAATTCTAGTCCATCTCATAAAGATAGATGGAAGTAACTGGAAAGTTTATTTCAAAATTAAAGATTAAGTGTAGCCTGCATCTTATTCTAAGGAAGGTAAGCAGCTGGTTTACTTTTTATTACAACTCATCAGAGAGTCAATAAAAAGAGATGAATCAAAACAAAATAAAATGTTAATAAGTGCCCTCAACATGGAGGCAGCAAAGCCTGAAAATATCCCCACTACACAAGTAGCAAAGATAACAGCTGCAGACACACAGCACAAACAGCTCCTGCATCAGTACTAACATCAGGACTGCAAAGCCAGATGATTCCCTAAAGCACAGGGAGCGAACACCTTTAACTGGGTACAGACCCAACACCACCACCTTCTTATCGAAAAAGGATTACAGTAAGATTTCACAAGAGCACTTATCCCTATAGTTAGTATCACTGTCTGACATAAGACATTTTCACCATGCATTAAATAAAAGTGGTTTTGGCCTAAGAAATACCCATTCAGATGCCACCCAGTGAAACCAACCTTTCTTTCAGTTAAATTTAAAAGGCTGATGAAACCAAAAACCTCATCTTCATCCACATCATCATCGCTGTCTTCTGAAACATCCGTTTGCTATTTTAAAAGAAAAAATATTTAAATGTTATATTTAGTATAATACTAAGAGTATAATACCAAGTCTTGGGATGTAGGAATTATTTATCTTTTCACTTTTCAAAAGCAACACTTTGTTTTACCACTGCATCTTAGAAAGCATTATATCTTAAATACTGTCACAGTTTTACCACCATCATCTTGGAAAGCACTGTATCTTAAATACTGTGTGACCTTGTTCATTTCACTTTACCTCCCTTGACTCATTTCAATCTGTCCCAGATTCTGGACAGACTGAAATTTCTTTGTACTAGATTCTTAAGTCTTTTTATCAGATTCTCAATATAATACAAAACCAGAAGAGATAAAACCTCATGAAATAAAGCATTTTAATTTGTTTTCTACACAATTTGGCTGGCGCCAAGCCTTGCTTCTCTGCTGGCCCACAGCATTGTTTCATCTAAAACTCATGAGTTTCCAGAACACTTGTCAATCTTGACCATAAGTGAAGCTGGGCAATGCTTGAGGGCCACTTATACCTACCACACGGGCAAGAGAGAAGGGATAAAAGAGAACCCCCCTGCCCTTTGTTCTATGATCCTAGGGACTGGCTCCACTGAATGCTGTGGGTAGTCTCTTTACTAAGAACAAGAAGTCTCTATCCTCAGGACACCTCAGGTGTCTCTGGAGAAGCCAAAGAAGCCAGTTATAACTGCAGAGCTATTGATGTAATTATCCATTTAAAGGGTGAATCCTGCCATTAGATAACCTCTTTCAAGGATAAAAATAACTGCTTCTTTTCCATATCCATTAGGTCTTCTAAGTGTCTTCTAAGACATGAATCAGCTAGAGATCACATTTATTTGATGAAAGAGCAGGTGGTCTGCTTTTTCCCATTGCCCTAATAAAAGGAAGCCCCTGTAGGTTTAATTTCTCATTTTCTTTACATTGAGTGCCATAAGGTTACTAATATTGTCAGAAGCCTTGAAAAGTGTACACTGCATTTAGTAACAAGTATGTTGGTGACCCTATCATTCAGTGTCAGAATTTTAGTTGTGTAAAAGTCAGATAAGTGTCTGAAGAATGAATAGGAGGACAGGAAGTAGAAACCATGACTTAAGATTACTTTTCAAGAATTTTGGCTCTGAAGGTGATGTACTTCGAGTGGAACATTAGACTGAATGGAACTTTTGTTTGTTGTCTTTTTCACAACAGGCTAGGGAACAGGTGCTGGGAACAGGAAAAAGACATCAACAGTGACAGCTACACATATGTAGCACTTGTCAGTTGCCAGGCACTGTTCTAAGCAGTCAGCAACTCATTTTGTTTACCCATGCACTCTACAAGATAGGTGCTAGTATCATCCTCATTTTCAGAGCTAGAAATGGAAATAGATTAAGGTACTGTGGCAGATTGTATCTTTCGCAGATGGCCCCAGTGGATCTCTTCTTGGACATGCTCTTCTGACAAAGTGACCTAGATACTTTTCTCATGGAGTGGTGGGATCAATGTGGCCTCCCCCTGGATAGAAATTTGTATCTGTACTGACTAAGCAAATGGTGGAAATGGCACTATATCACCACTTCTGCCTGCTTCTTTTGGGCTGCTTGCTCTTGGAAGCAACCCAATATGTGGCAAGGCCCACATGGACAAGAACTAAGGCCCCTGGTCCAGAGTCCCAGCTAAGCTCACAACAGACAGCTAGGGCTAACTTGCCAGTCATGTGAGTGAGCCATCTTGAAAGGGAATCCTCCAGCCCCTAGTCGAGCCTCCCCAGCTAACATGATGGAGCAGGAGCAGAGATGACTTGTGCCCACTGAGCTCTCTCCAAACTGTAGATCCATGAGCCAAATACATGAGTGTTGCTATTTTACAACACTAAGCTATGAAGTGGTTTATTACACAAACAACAGATAACCCAAAGAACCACCAGATGATAAGCAGCAGAGCCAGGGTCCAAACCAGTCCTATTTTGTTGAGCTCTCTACAACATCTACCTGATAAGGATGACCATCCCCTCCTCCTTCAAATGTTCTCTTTCTTGCCATGTATGACATCACTGCACTGTTGTTTCTTGTACTTCTCCTGTCATCCCTTTTAATCTCCTTTGCTGGCTCTGCCACTTATAGTACTCGGATATCCAAGTATTCTCGGTATTACTAAGGTGTCTGTCCCTTCCCTCCCTGCGCAATCTCAATCACTTCTATGACTTCAATAACATTTACGACAAACTCCCAAGTCTCCGGGGCTCCACCCGCTACCCGGTATCTCACAGGTAACTCAAACGCAAAATGTACAAACCCAAACTCACGTTCCCCCTCCTAACCTGGCGTTCCTCCATGTTTGTTATCCTGTTTGCTCAAGCTAGAAACCTGGAAGTCATCCTTGACTCCTTTTCCTCTCACTTTCAGACCCAATCAGGGACTAAACCCCATCATATTTCATCTCCCAAATATATTCTAAATGAGCCCACTTCTCTCCCTCTCCATTGCCACCACCTGGCCTACTGCATTTAATAAGCTTGGATTTCTGCAATGACTTCTGATCAGTCTCCCTTCCTCCAGTAGTACTGCTTCCAATTTGAGCTAAACAGAATAAGAACTCTTCCCCCACCCACCCCAGATATAGGGTCTTCCTGTGTTGCCAGGCTAGAGTGCAGTGGCACAATCAAAGCTCATCACAGCCTTCAATTCCTTGGCTGAAGAGATCCTCCTACCTCAGCCACCTGGGTAAAAAGACTATAGGCAGGTGCCACTATGCCCGGCTAATTTTTTGTTATTTTTTGTAGAGACAGAGTATTGCTATGTTGCCCAGGATGGTCTTGAACTCCTGGCCTCAAGCAATTCTCCTACCTTTGCTTCCCAAAGTGCTAGGATTACAAGCATGGTGATGCCCAGCATGAACAGAATAAAGAACTAATTTAATCAGAATAAACACAATTGTCCTGCTTACCTTAATCACACTCCCAATATGGTTCTGTTGAATTAAGAGATCTGTTAGTTCTGCAGTGTTCACAGAAGCCTTTAGAAAAAGCTAAAAGGAGGAAAAAAATTTATATTAAGATCAAAGCATGATTTCTAATAACTTCAAATCCTATATTCAAATACAAATAACGAAATTTCTGTGACTTAAGAAGATGACCTAGAAAAGCAATCCCAAGAGGGAAAGAAAAGCCCAGGAGAGTCAAAGAAGCTAAAGATTACGAAATTTCAGAAAAGCAGTCAGTGGTAATACAGAAGTAATGGGGGAGGGGGAGAAAAAAAGGGAGAAGAGAGGATAAACATAAGGCCAAAGAATTTGGTGAAAAGGACAGTAGAGGCTATAAAGGTTAAAGAACCAGTCATATTATATGAGTAAAAGAATAAGGAGAAGCAGCAAGCATCAATTTTATAGCACCAAACAGCACAGTTATATGACTGTTACATAAGAATTGTGAATTAAAAAAAAAAAAAAATAGCTCAACTAATTAGCAGATGAAAGGAAATAATTCTTTCTTCCAAGCAAGGTAGAGAGGACAGAAATGGAAATTCTACAAATTTGAATTTGAGAAAGCCTGTATTGAATGACCTGAATTTTTTTTTAAGAGACAGAGGCTTGCTCTGTTGCCCAGACTGGAGCTCAGTGGTGCATTCATAGCTCACTGCAGCCTTGAGCTCCTAGACTCAAGTAATCCTCTGGCCTCAGCCTCCTGAGGAGTTAGGACTAAAGGTGTGTGCTACCTCAGTTGGCTAATTTTTTACTTTTTTGTAGAGACAGGTTCTCATTATGTTGCCCAGGCTGGTCTCAAACTCCTGGGCTCAAGTGATCCTCTCACCTTGGCCTTCCAAAATGCTGAGATTATAGGCATGAACCACTGCACCCAGCCCGATTTTTCTTAGAAGAGGAAATTTATGCATAATAAATAAAAGACAATACCTGCTGCAGTAATTTCTTAATTCCGTCATAATCATTATCTGATAGGGAATAAGCTTCAAATTCAATATTCACTTCCTGTAAATAACACACAAAATAGTTGTTACCAGAAAAACTACAAACATCTAGACTTTAAAATAGGCAAACATTGACAAGATTGCCATCTGTAGAGAATACAAAGCACCTTCACACTCTTTCTTCATGTGACACAAAAGCCTGAGAAAACAAAACACTCAGAATAACCTAGTTTAAATGTTGAGAAAATCTGGTTCAAATAAACCAGACACAACAGCCACAAAGGAGAAATTATTTTCCTGATTGCAAAAAGGGTGCGCAAAAATCAAAATCACTTCAAAAGTCCCTGGAATTGTCTAGAGCTTGACTTAGCCCATGGATTTGAGGTTACACGTCATTTGCTTAGCAAATACTTATTAAGTACCAATCCAGGTACCAAGCACTGTGCCAGGCACTCAAGATGAAAAGGTTAGTAAGGCAGACACAAATGATCCTGCTCTCGTGCAGCTTACGATTTAGGGAGGAATACAGACATTAAGGAAATATTTATAGAAATAAATGTAAGTGCTATAAAACAAAGGTACACAGTGCTGTAACAACTTAAAAAATAAGAAGTCAGTCAGGAAAGGCTTCCTTAAAGAAGTGACACTTGAGCAAGGAACCAAAAAACGGCAAAGAGAGTTCCTGGTACAGGGAACAGCACAAACTAAGGCCCTAAGGCAGAAGGAGACATGATGAGTACAAGGGACTAGAAGAATGAATGTGTAGCTGGGCTCCCAGATCTCTATCTGCAAGACAACAGAATCTAGAAGATGGCACTAAAATGCCAAAAACAAAACCTACTTCCTTTTAAACACTAACAAGATCAGTCCTTGAGGACCCTAAATCATACCTTGATAAGGGACACAATGAACTTGGGGCTCTGATGAAATAATATATTTTGAGGCACTTCAGGTTTTAATGGTTTGGGCATTTAGGTCTTAGCTGAAGGACATCACAGAGGAAATCAGACCTCCTTTTACCTTGCCACCCTGACTACATATGATATCTAAGGCTTCCTTAATTGTTAAATGTGCAAGGCCCTGGAATTTTGAAGCAATTCCAGCTCCAATTTGAACTCTTTTAAGTCCAGCTTTGCAGACTTCAAATGCTAACTCAGCCAGATTATGTGAGCAGCAAAACAAGGGGTCAGGTGGGAGTGTTCCAAACAGGATCAAACTAAACCAAATAACAAATTGTCATTATTCAGGACTTAAACTTATTCCTTAGACATAAATACATTCTGTAAATGATGCTCATCTAGTGTTTTTTTTGGTTTTTTGCTTTTTTTTGCCTAGACAGACGTTTTGGACCTCTGTCCCAGACTATTATGGCACCACCAGGGAAATGGGCAGCAAATGGAGTATCTGTCCAGCACCCTTTTCCTGGGTATGGGCTCATCTCCACATGGTTTCAGCAGGAACCGTCATGTTTGTAGAAAACAGCCCTGTCCCTCATTCCCAGGTGATTTAGAATTAAGACTCTGGTGGTCTGATAGATTTCCCATGTTAACACAAGAAGCACTGATTTCTATAACCCAAAAGTAATAAGATAGCCAGTTAAAGTTCTAAGTGAAAAATGGTGAGATGGCATTTAAGGCACAGAGCCAAAGTAAAGATCTGTAAGGAAAGACTGATCACCTGCACACGTCATGGTGTCAACTCTAATCCTGCATCCATGCTTCTCTGTATCCTCCCCTCCATGCTCTTCATGACTCATGGTTACCGCTCTGATTTTATTTCCTATCACTCTCTCTTCCTTATTCTGATCCAGCCATCCAGGCTGCCTTTCTGTCCCTCAAACGTAAGGATTCTGGATTTTCTTGTAAATGAACTAGAAAGCCAATGGAGCATTCTGCGCAGAGGCGTGAGATCAGACCCACAAGATCTCTCTGACTGTAGATGGAGTATAGACTGATTGTAGGGAAACCAGAATGGAGAAAAGCACGCCGATTAAAAGCTGTTATATTAAATAGTAGTCCAGGCAAGAGATAATGGAGGTGTGGACTACGATGGTCTCAGAATCAGTGCTGAGAAATGTCTGGATAACAGGATTTACTGATGGACTGAATATAGGATGAGGAAAGGGAGGAATTAAAGTTAAGGAATTAAAGTTTTGGGTTAGAGCAGCTGGTGATTTTAGGGGCCATTTACAGAAACGGTGACGGTTAAGAGAGGGACATGAATTATTATACAAATCTGCTTTGGACAAGTTAAGGTTGAGGTATCTATTTACACATTCAGTGGTCTGAAGGACCATTCAGTCCTAATTATTTATTAAACAAATAATAAGTACCTATATTTCCAGGCACTATAGGACCTATTCTGAAGAAAAGAACCCCGTTCTATAAGACTATGAAGCCAAAGATTTACCTACGATTTGGGTCAGCTGCCCCAGGAGCCAGAAAATACAGCCTAGCTGAGATCTGAAGAAGAAAGGGAAAACTCTGCAGGATGAAGAAGAGCGTCTGAAAAAGCTGCTACGGTAGAACCCGGCAGGAGCCTTCAAGAAACCGAGGGCCCACGTGAGTGCCGCCCGCAGAATGAAGAGGTCAGCTGCTGCCCCGCGGGGAGAGGGCCCCTTCTGCGGGCCCGCGGTGGCCGATTCAGGATTTGAGGCTTCAGCCTGAGAACTAAAGAGGGCGAGAACACACCTGTTGCGGCGGGCTTTTTCGGGGGGACGCGGGTTGCGAGGTTAACCGGGCCGGAGTCGGCCTTTCAAAAATAACCACTGTGGCTGCAGTGTGTGAAAGACCGAGGAGAAACCTGAGAAAGAACTTATCTCCAGCTTTTCCTCACAGACCCTCCGGGTTAGGGAAGTCACTACACTATTTTTACACAGCCTGGGCTTGCCAGAAAGTTTTTCTCAGGTATAAACCAACTAGGGAAGCGTGTCCTTCCCACCTCGTCAATGACGTTGTCCTCTTCATCCTCTTCCTCGTCACTGTCGTCATAGTCTTCGTCCTCATCCTCGACTTCATCTTCCTCTTCTTCGTCGCGCTGGACTAGGGGGTCCGGCGGCTGCGGAACCCCACTTTCCACGGCCCGCCGCTTAGGCCTGGACGCCATGTTACCGCTCACACTGCGCCTGCGCAGCTTCCTCCTGCCTGCCCTTCCGGATCAGTCCATAGTAGCCACGGGGGTGAGGGACTACGAAGAAGCTCGGAGCTGAGTGCACAACAACTCCAGTGCCCCTGCTGGATTCCGCAGTCATGATCCCTTCCAGCTACGTCCAGCTTGCGGTCCTATCTTGCTTTTTTCTTCCTCTTTCCACCCTCCCTCACTCCTCCCAAAGCTTCCCCTCCCCTTCCCGTAATGGTTCAACCCATCTAACCTCTGTCCTCGCTCCGTGGCCTGGATGTCGGTGCGCATGCGCGACCGCCTAGCTGTGCGCGCGGCCGCCCCCGCATCCCGGGGCTGAGGTGCGGGGTCAGGCCCGCTGCGGCCCCTTAGGCTGCGCGGAGAGGGGGTGGCCCCCCCCCGTTGTCATTGCTCCTGCAGCCTCAGCAGCCTCTTCGCTGGGACTGCGCGACACCGCCCCCAGACTGGGTGCCCTCTGTGTGCCAGGCCCGGTGCTGGGCACGGTCCCGTCTCTTAGCCCATTCGAGCCTCCCCAGCCCCGCGAGGTAGGTGTCGCCGCCCGCGGTACCGGGTACAGACGCCGAGGCCCGCGGGCATGCAGGGGCCCAGCCCCGAGCAGTGTATTACACAGCGGGGCCAGGGCGCCGAGGCCGCTGCGGACCTGGTCCTGCCCAGGCGGGGAGGTCCGCGGCCCCTACGGCTGCGCAGGTGACGGAAGGCGCCTGGCCAACGTACCCTCGCCGCGCTTCTGGTGCGCGTTTCTTGACCTAAAAGTTTTTTTAAAGCCGGCACCGCAATTAAAAATGCTTCGGGGAGGGCGGGCGCGGTGGCTCGTGCTTGTAATCCCAGCACTTAGGGAGGTCGAGGCGGGTGGATCACCAGAGGTCAGGAGTTCGAGACCAGCCTGGCCAACATGGCGAAACTTCAACTCTACTAAAAAGACGAAACTTAGCCGGGCGTGGTGGCAGACACCTGTAATCCCAGCACTTTGGGAGCCCAAGATGGGTGGATCACTTGAGATCAGGAGTTCGAGACCAGCCTGCCCAACATGGCGAAACCCCGTCTCTACTAAAAATACAAAAACCAACCAGCTGTGGTGGCGCGCCTGTAGTCCCAGCTACTCAAGAGGCTGAGGCAGGAGAATCGCATGAACCCAGGAGACGGACATGAACCCAGGAGACGGAGGTTGCAGTGAGCCGAGATCGCGCCACTGCACTTCACACCCCAGCGTGGGCGACAGAGGGAGACTCCATCTCAAAGATAAAAGAAAAGCTTCGGGGCCAGTAGGGGTAGTCTAGGTTAAAGACCCGAGCCTATTTTGAGAGAAGAGTGGAGGGGACTGTGGCCAACTGCAGAGCGCGCGCGCCTCTGCTGCCAGCCCCTGTGGCAGGTGGGGATGTGGCCCAGGGCAGCCAGGTCTTTCCATTGCAAGAGAAACGGGGCTCATCAGCTTTCTAGGAATAAGATCTACCGTTCTCCACTGATTTTTCTCTGTAAAATAAGGGGAGTGGGTTGGGTATGTTTGATTCTAGGAATGGAGTGAGCTGCCCTAATAGGCTGCTTCTGTTTAAGCAGGGTAACATCTGATAAATCAGTGATCCTTCGTCAGTAGGAGATGGGAGGCCCTGAAGGTCCCCAGGAGCCCAGATTCCCCATAATCGTGTTCTGTGAGTTCTGTCTTTCCTGGGAGTCTTGTGTACCCGGCCATGTCATGGGTATTAAAGTAATACTTAGACATCAGCGCTCCACATCCGATGGGGCAGCTTGAAATGGCCCATTTGGGTCGCACAACTGCAAAAACATGTTCCTGTAATGGAGAAGAGAGGAAGTTGTTAAAAAAGACCTATCAAAAGGCTACGATTAGAAAAAAGACTCAGAAAGACCATGTGAACATATCAATAGAGTTGCACTGAGATATCATGGCCAATTTTTTTTTTCCTGTTTGTTTATCTTTTTTTAATGGTGGTAAAAGAGACATGACATACATTTTACCATCCTATTTTTAGATATTCAGTTCAGTGGCATTAAGTGCATTTACATTGTGTAACCATCACCACCACCATCCATTGACAGAACTCTTCATCTTGCAAAATTGAAACTCTGTACCGATTAAACAACTCCCTTCTTCTCCCTCCATGACATTTCTACTTTCCATCTTTATTAATCTGACTATTCTAGAAGCCTCATGTAAGTGGGGTAATACAGTATTCTTCCTTTTGTGACTATTTCATGTAGCATGATGTCTTCAACGTTAATCCCATGCTGTAGCATGCATTAGGATTTCCTTCCTTATTAAGGCTGAATAATCTTCCATTGCATGTAGAGACCACATTTTGTTTATCTACTTATCTGCCAGTAAACACTTTGGTTACTTCTACGTTTTAGCTGTTGTAAACAATGTTGCTATGAACATGAGTATCAGATACCTGTTGGAGTCCCTGCTTTCAATTCTTTGGGGTGTATATGTAGGAGTGGAATTGCTAGATCGTATGGTAATTCTGTGTTTAATTGTTTGAGGAACTATACTTTTCTGTAGTTTGCAAATCTTTCACAGTAAACATGGATCACTTTTGTAAGACAAGTAGGGGAAAAAGCCTTACTTTATGCCCTCAGATTAGTTCCCAATGTTGAGCTCATGGTCAGAGTGTGACTTAGAATAGTGAATGTGAAAGTACAGTACTGAGACTCCGGGGTGCTGAACTCAGCAGGTACTAGATTGCTTACCACTCGTTCAGTGTTCATCTTTAGCTCAGAATTTATCTTAATGAGGCAGAGGGATGGTAGCAAGTGGTTAGGAGAATGAGCATGGGCTTCAGACCGGATCCAAGTTCCATCTCTGCCACTTACTGTGCTGTGTGACCTGGGACAAGTTACTCAGACCTCTCAGGGACTTGGTTTCACGTCCTGCAAAGAAGGCTAATACCACCTACATTGCAGGTTTAAGTGAGGATTGCAATCTTGCATATAAAATGCTTAGCTCAGTGTGATAGTTACTTTTATGTGTCATCTTGCCTGGATCATGGATGCCCAGATATCTGGTTAAACATTATTTCTTGGTGTGTCTGTGAAGATGTTGTAAGAAGAGATGAGCATTTGAATGGATTGACTGAGTAAAGTGCATTGCCCTCCCCAAAGTGGGTGGGCAGCATCCAGTCTGTTGAGGGCCTAAATAGAACAAAAAGTCAGGAAAGGAAGAATGCATCCTGTCTCCGCTTGACTGCGTGATCTGGGATATCTTCTGCCCTTGGTGCTGCTGGTGCTGAGGCCTTCAGACTCAGGTTGGAACCTACACCCTTGGCTCTCAGGCCTTCAGGCTACACCACCAGCCTTCCTGCTTACAAGTCTCCAGCTTGCAGACAGCAGATCGTGGGACTTCTCAGCCTCCATAACTGCATGAGCTGACACCTTATAACAAATACCTTTCTAGATATAAATATATGCCATTGGTTCTGTTTCTCTGAAGAACTCTGATTAATACACCCAGTAATTAACATGAGTAAATGCTCAATGAAAGGGTGGCTGTTGTTATTGCTGATACTCAGAACACCATAACATAGTATGGGTTTGAGATTTGGTTCTTTCTTACCAGTAAAGTGCCCTTATTCCAGTCAGTTTTTTTTTTTTTCTTTTTCATCCGTGATTGATGAACATAAATATGAGGGTAAAATGGCAGAGCAAGCATTAGACTGTAAATCTAGAGTTAGGTCGAGCCCTCTTTTTACCAGTCCTAAGGTGAATCTCATCTTGGAAGCTTCAGGAGCAGCTTCAGTCCTGCCAGGGCTTCTCCCGCCTTTTTCCCCCTCAATGGGAAACAAGAGGTTTTGTTATTTTCATTGGAAAAAAGGCAGAGGAAACCCCAGACATTCCACGGTTTTTAGGCCCTAGCCTCACCAGTCTCACAAGCCTCCTATGAAGGAGAGCCATATAGTGCCTCTGATCTGCTTGATACAGACCCTAAGGTCCTTCCCACTCCCATGAGCCACCCACCAGAGTGAGCTAAGAAATCAGCTGGCAGAGAGCACAGTCACGTATGGCCAAGAGGAATTGTTCTGGGGGTTGGTTAGCAAGCAGGAGAGAGGGAGGAGGAGAAAAACTGCACAGGGATCAGATGCCTCCAGCAGAAGAAAGCGAGGCGTGGAGATCTCTTACCGTCTGAGTCATGTGGCACCAAATATGTTACCAGTAGCAAATCTGTAGGCATGTGCAGCAACCTCAGTTCTTGTCTCCTCAGAAGAAAATTCAACTGGGGGGCATAAGGCTAAAAAAGTGACTGAGGCAAACTTCAGAGCAGGAGTGGAAGTTTATTTTTAAAAACTTTAGGCCGGATGCAGTGGCTCACGCCTGTAATCCCAGTACTTTGGGAAGCCGAGGCAGGCGGATCACGAGGTCAAGAGATGGAGACCATCCTGGCCAACATGCTGAAACCCCATCTCTACTAAAATTACAAAAATTAGCTGGGCATGGTGGCGCATGCCTGTAGTCCCAGCTACTCAGGAGGCTGAGGCAAGAGAATTGCTTGAACCCAGGAGGCAGAGGTTTCAGTGAGCTGAGATCACACCACTGCACTCCAGCCTGGGTGACAGAGCAAGACTCCATCTCAAAAAAAACACAGAAACACTAGAACAGGAAAGAAAGTAGAGTACACTTGGGAGAGACCTAAGCAGCAACTTGAGGGACAAGTGTCCCGTTTTTCTTTAATGAAAAGTAATCGTTCTCCCTGTTTCAAAGATGCTGGATAAATTTGAAATTGTTGTTTTTCCACAGGGTGAACAAATACTTACTGAGCATCTGCTACAGGAAAGAAAGTCCCTCAAAAAAGCCAACAATGGAGAGGCTCACAGCCCCTTTCAGACATACAGAAATCTGAAACTGAGACTGAGGCAAGAGTGGCCTAGACCGGAACCCAGGCCCTGGCCCCCTTCTGTAAACACTTTCTACGCCACCAAGCCTCTTCCTAAAGCCCAAAGTGGCGATGTGTTAACCTGTCTGTGCATGCTTCTCAATTGATTTCTTTCCCAATCAGCCTGATAATATGTGACTCTAGCACAGCAAAGAATAATCAACAACAGTTCCTTTCAATTTTGCATTATTATTATTTTAGAGACGGGATGTATCTCCGTCACCCAGGCTGGAGTGCAGTGGCATGATTATAGCTCACGGCAACCTTGAGCTCCTGGGCTCAAGTGATTCTCCCATCTCAGACTCCTGAGTAGTTAGGACTACAGGGATGTGCCACTCTGCCTGGCTCCTTGTTAACAATTTTTAAAATTTTTTATAGAGATGGGGGTCTCGCTATGTTGTCCAGGCTGGTCTTAGACTCCTGCTCTCAAGCGATCCTCCTGCCTTAGCCTGCCAAAGTGCTGAGATTACTTTCAAAGGCATGAACCACTGTGCCCGGCCTAATTTTACATTAGAAATGCTTTCATTGGGAATGATTGTATATAGGATTAAAAAAGAAGAGAAAGGATAAGGGTAGTAGTTGGATTTTTATTTGCAACACATCTTAGGAAACCTCTTTATTATCCAGAACCTAAACTTCATGCCAGCATCGGTTTTATTACCTAAGAGAACCACAGATTAGAACCCAGGAGAAATATTTTCTCTGTTTACAATGGGTAGATGGATTTTGCTTTGGGGTGTTTGCATAACTAAACTAAGCACTTCGTACTACAGTGATCCTTTATATTTTTTACCTCTATTTTTCCCAAACATTTTCATATTCAAAGTGTATGTGAGGCATAATATAGCGTAGGGGGTTAAGAGCAGACTTTGGAGCCAAACTGATTGGGTGTGAATCCCAGCTTTGCCACCTAGCAGCTCTGAGACTTCAGATGAGTGTCATCCTCGGTACGCCTCAGCTTCCTTCTAAGCCTCGTAGACTTAATGCATGTGAAGCTCTTAGAATAGTGCCTGGGAGGCAGTAAGTGCTCAATAAATCTGTTCGCTGTTCTTACCTTCTTTAAGTCACTCAACCACCTTCAGGCTTGGTAGGGCAGAGGTTATTCCCATTTAATGTGGGAAAAAACAAGATCACACCATGGGTAAGTCATAAAGCTGGGACCAGAGGCCAGGTCCCTTGGCCCTTAGTCCTGTGCTTATTCTATGGCACCATACTTCCTTCCTTACATTATCACCTTAGAGAAGGGAGAAGGTAAAAGGGCAAGCAGAAATGAGGAAAAGAGAGGAGAAATACATTTATAAGATTGGGCATGGTGGCTCACGCCTGTAATCCCAGCATTTTGGGGGTCCTGAGGCAGGTAGATCGCCTGAGCTCAGGAATTCGAGACTAGTTTGGGCAACATGGTAAAACCCTACCTCTGAAAAAAAAAAAAAAAAAAAAAAAAATCTGTGAACAAGAAGCTTCCTGTTGCTGTTAAGATACAATCCACATTCCCTAATATGACCCAACAAGACCCAGCAGACTTGGCCCTGCCTGCCTTGCTGCCATCCCTCACCACTCTGCCCTGTGCTCTCCAGCCACTGGGACTTATCGTTTCTCAGGTGAAGCGACCTTAGCATGTGCAGTGCACCAGCCCCTGCTCGGGCTTCCCACTTCCACAAGGAAGCCTCTTTCCTTTGTGTTAAGTAGATATAGATTCGGCCACTCCAGCAGAGATCCAAATGAACAATGGCTAAAACAGGATAGGACTTGGCTTTTCTCTGATGCAAAAGTCCTAGCTGGAGTGGTAGCTCTGTCATACAAAGGGGTCTGTGCTCCTTCTGTCTTGTTCCATCATCCCTAGGTTGTCCTCTGCGAGTATGAAGGAGCTGGCCACCCCATCCACATTCCAGCCAGAAACGGGGAGGGGAGGGACCAGCATTTCCTTCTAAGTGCAGGACTCACAAGTTTTGCACATCACTTCATCTTGCATCCTGTTGGCTAGAACCTAGTCACCTCTTGACATCTAACTACACATTGCTATTTTCAGCAACCATTGCCCGGTTAATGAGCGGTACCATTTCTATGAGGAGAAGGGAAGCGTAGATGTTTAGGGGCAACTGCCAATCTATACCACACCTCCCAGTCCCAATAAGATGTACCAGTTATGAATCTTGAATATTCTTTCATAAGACTCACTGCATTATGACTATGTTTTTACTGATTTATAAAGTACGTATTTGACCTTCCTATAACTATAATGATGTAGGGATCATATCACATGCCTAGTGCCTAGTACAGTTACTGTTCTAGAAAGATGTGATTTACTGATAGGATTAAACTGGACAAACCAAAAAAAGTTCAGGTGGTATTCAAAGAAGAAAGACACTTCTTTTCAGCCAGGTCCCAGCCATTTCAAACTAGGCTATAGACAGATGGTTTTGCCTAGAATTACATCGGCAAATCCTGATAACTCTGCAATATGAAGCCTTGATCCAGTCACCTCTTGACCTTGCCTTTGCTAAAGCCAGCACCCCTGCCACAACTCTGATTCAGTCACCGATGCCTTTCGACTAATTTACTATGACCCATGGGGTCCCTGTCCTTCCTTGCCCCAGAAGTCGGTGGTGTTTCTAAAGTGTAGATCCCATTACTGTCAATCCTGTCTTAAACCATTTCATGGGGTCCCTTTTCTCGTGAAATCCAAAGCTTACCTTGTCCATTACACTTGAGCCACACCTACCCTTCTCTCCTGGGGATACCCAGGCCCCTTTCAGACACTTGAATATTTTCTCCGCACTGCTGCTGTCATTCAGATCATACATGCCAAAATGACTCAAATGTCAGCTCCCCAGAGGTCTCCCTGGACAGGTAACTAATTATCAGCACCCCAGTCACTCTACCAGATCACCTCATAGCACTTACTAGTTCTGAAATGAGTACACACAGCCCCGGTAAATAATGCAGATCTAATTTTCCTGAGGGGGATTCCAGGCTTGGGATTTGGCGTCACTGCCTGAGAACTACATAGAAACACTTGTGAGAGGCTGGCTTCTGGTATTTGAAAGCATTACAAGAACATTCTTTGAAAATGTGGGGATAATGTGGGGATCTGTATCTCAGAGGCTAGATCCATGGCGGAACAAGGTGTGGGGCTGAGGAGAGCCCTGTGGCCACAGGATTGCCTGCTTCCAAGCATTATGCACCTGCGTTTTAATCCCCACACTAATTGCTTGCTTTGTGTGCCACAAAAGGATTTATGCCTTCGACAAAAATGCCAAGTTTTACCTGCCATTCAGTGATGTACGGATTCCTGGAGCTGCCAAATTAGAAGGCGTATTAGAGTTCAATCAAAGAACAAGAACCAGTAAGAGATGTGTATGATTCCAAGGAACTGGCCTGTGCAACTGTGGGTGCTGGGAAGTCTGAATCCACAGTGCAAGCCAACAAGGAGGGCAGGCCTGCAGGAAGGGCGGTAGGGAGTTGCACAGGCTGGAATCTCTTCCTCAGGTCTGTTCTTAATGCCTTTGGACTGACTGAATCAGGCCTACCTGGGTTATCTAGGATAATCTCCCTTACTTAAAGCCAGTTGATGTATCTTATCTCCAAAATACCTTCACAGCAACACCTAGAGTAGTGTTTGGAAAAACTGAGCACTAAAGTCTTGTCAAGATGTCACAAAAGTGACCATTGCAGAAGGGTAGGCTCCCAATTTCTGTGTGAGACACATTTTAAGTAACTTCAGGAAGTGGTAGGAACCATACTGCCCATTCCTCCAAATCCCCAGTCTCTCTAGCTAACACCTTGATAACAGCAATATTAGAACTTGATTTCATAATTATATTTGTTCACCAGGGTTGGTGCTTAGATACAAAGCAGTTAATTTTGAGCCAATTTTCCTAAAATGTTCCATAAATAATATAATACTCCAGAAATATATTCAGTAGTAATTTATAAGTGATGGCACCCAGAACTGGCACATTTCTGCTTCAAGCAATGTAGTCTGTTGACTCCTAGCAACCACTGCATAATATTTATTAAGTAACTGGTGGGTCTGATGCCATTTATGGAATGATAATCTACATCTCAAGCAGATTTATTCTGCAGTTTCTCAGCAGCATTTATTGGTTGGTTGGTTGGTTGGTTGGTTGGTTGGTTGGTTGGTTGGTTGGTTTAGAGACAGGGTTTCACTCTGTTGCCCAGGCTGGACTGCAGTGGTAGGATCATGGCTCACTGCAACTTCCTCCTCCTAGGCTCAAGTGATCCTCCCAAGGAGCTGGAACTGTAGGTACATGCCAGCAGGCCCGGCTAATTTTTTAATTTTTGGCAGAGATAGGGTCTCACCATAGTGCCCAGGCTGGGCTCAAGCGATCTGCCCACCTCAGCGTCCCAAAGTGCTGGAATTACAGGCATGAGCCACCGTGCCTGGCCAGCCTTTGGGATGATTATAATGTGCTCCACCCTGACCCCAATACAAGAGGAATATAGTTTCCATAGTTAAAAAAAAAATTGTATAATACTGGAAGAGGTAAAGAAGAAAATAATCATTTTAACCTACCACTCAGAAATAATATTTTGGTGCATATCCTTTCATATATGTATGAAATCTATAAAATCATACTATTTATGTAATTCTGAATCTTGCTTTTTTCTTAACGTTGTTTTGTGATTAAATAATTCATGCAATTATTCGTGAATATTTTAATGATTTCATAGATCTATAACATGATTTATTTAATCATTGTCATCATTGGATCTTTACATTCTTTCCAGTTATTTGTAATTCTAAAGAATTCTAGTGTGAGCATCTTTATGTTAATCATTGGACACATTTGTGAGTATTGCTTTAGTATTCTTAGAAGTGAAATTATAGGAAGAAAGAGGATGAGGTATATAAGGCTTTTGATGTCAACAAATCGTTTTCCAGGTTGTTAGACTCTTATGATACTTGACAACGTTTAGAAAACATATTTAATAAGTAGAAGAGTCAATATAATTATTTCCTAAAGTGCTTTTGAGGTACTTAGCATATTTATCTTGAAATGGAAAAGCTGTTTATTTTCTTAAAACATAAGATATCCATTTCTCTGTTTGTTGTTGATACAACCCTAAATTTGCATCAGTTCTCTTCCCTGAACCATAAATGTTTGGCATAGGACACTTGGCTTTCACTAATGGCTTTCATCTGTTTTTCCAAGTGATATCAACTGCTAACATGCTCTTTCTTGGCCTTATCAGTGACAGGGGTCTTCAGAAAGAACAAGCCCATTAGTGCTAAGTCATGGTGTAGGAGGGATGGATCTCTTCAACAAGCGTTTGCTTGCCTTCTTCTTGTGTACCTTCCCATCGGAAATTGCTTAGGAAGAGTCTTTGAGATATTAAGATGTTTCCTTGCTCTGTCACAGCACCCTATAAGGACTGCCAGGCAATAATGAAGGTTCTTTTACTGAAGGATGCTAAGGAAGACGACTGTGGCCAGGATCCGTATATCAGGGTAAGTGGCCTGAGACTCCTTATCCCACAGTGTCCTTTCTACTGAGTCAGGGGGCCTGGAGCGGGCAGGGGTGGGGTCTGCAAAACCTCAGAGGAACTGATGCAGAATAAATTGTTAATGTTTCTTTATTTTAAAAACAGCCCTGGCCAATCCAGAACTATATTCTTTCATTTGCAGGAATTAGGATTATATGGACTTGAAGCCACTTTGATCCCTGTTTTATCATTTGAATTTTTGTCTCTTCCCAGTTTCTCTGAGAAGGTAAGTCCTGTTGTGACTGAGCACCATGTTAGTGTTTGATTTTTCTCTTGCCAGCTGAAGCCAGAGAGGGACTGTTTTACTGTCTCCTTTTTTTTTTTTGAGACGAAGTCTCAGTGTCACCCAGGCTGGAGTGCAGTGGTCGGATCTCGGCTCACTGCAAGCTCCACCTCCCGGGTTCACGCCATTCTCCTGCCTCAGCCTCCCGAGTAGCTGGGACTACAGGCGCCCACCATCTCGCCCGGCTCGTTTTTTGTATTTTTTAGTAGAGACGGGGTTTCACCGTGTTAGCCAGGATGGTATCCATCTCCTGACCTTGTGATCTGCCTGTCTCGGCCTCACAGAGTGCTAGGATTACAGGCTTGAGCCACCGCGCTGGGCCCTTACTATCTCCTTATTTTATTCCCAAACTTTAAAACAAGGCAGCATAGCCTCACCTGGCTCCAGGAGGCTGCTGCTGTTGGGAGGCTGTGAGTGAGCCTCTGTCAGCCCCTCCAGAAAGCCACCCAGACTCAGAGGTTGGGGCCAGGAGAGCAGGTCATGGTGAGAGCAGCAAACCTGCATTGCCCTCAGCAGTCCTAGAACCCTTTCACTCATCCTCTCATTTAATCTACCTCTCACCGCCAGCTTCTGCACAGCAGGCCAGGGAGGTGTTATTCTCCCATTTTAGAGATTGGGGTCCCAAATTAGGCAACTCAGCTAAGACCTCTAGCAAGTAAGAGACAGGGCTGGGACTCAAACCCAGGACATCTGCCCACAACTTCAGTTCTGCTTGCAGTGAGGAGTGATAAAAATTTCAGGAGACAAGTCCAGTAAAGCCTTCCAAATGCTTCAGAGTGAAAGTTCAGTGCCCACAGCTTCAGTGAAGTCAGATGTACACAGCAGCCCAGTGCCTGGCTCAGAGTAAACGTTCATAGATGACATCACCATTATCCTCTTTGAAAATCAGGGCTTCAGCACTGATATCACCCCCTGAATATTCCCGTTTTTGTTACAGATTCGGGTCAAGTCTTCGCCCACTACCTGCACCCTACTCTAATCCCAGGCTGCGTCAGGCTTCCCTCTGTGCTGCAGTGCATTTATCATCCTGTGTTGCACTTGTCTCTGCCCTAGACTGGGAGCTTCCTGGGGGAAATACTGGGAATAAAAAATTCACCTGTGTATCCTAAAAGTCCTAGAGTAAATAGTTCCAGGCACATAGTAAGCACTCAGTAACTGTGTTGGGGAGATTGGTGGAAGGAATTAGTTTACCTACTACTGTTGTGAAGCATTTGGAATTCTGAGTCATAGCTCCTTGGAAGATGTTGAACGTAGCCATTGTATAAAATGCCTTTATTGCTTTTTGGTGTGCAGCTTTCTCATCCTGAAGATTACGGGGGACTCATTTTTACCAGCCCCAGAGCAGTGGAAGCGGCACAGTTATGTTTGGAGAAAAACAATAAAACTGAAGGTGAGGGTGGGTCTGCTGTGGATTCCACTGGACATTTATTTACTCTTATTTCTCCTAGTGGGAGACTAAATTCCAGAAGCACCTGCACTTCTAAGAGAAATGAGTGCTTAGTGGTATCAGGTCACAGACTCTGCCTTGGGAAATAGGAGACAGGACTGTCTCCTAAACTCCCAGACAGATGACCCTGAGGGGGACTTTACCCTGCCTGTTCGTTGTTCACCTCCTAAGGACTGATATGTCCCCTTAGAAGGTATCAGGCACCAGTTTCTTCCTCTGAAAATAGGATAAATACTACATTCCTGAAAGAGAGATGATGAAAAAAATGTAACTATGAGAAAACGGTCAGGGCCACCATGTCAGGCACTTAGTGACCCAGTCATCTCTTTGACTTGTCTTCCCACCTCCTTCTCTCACTATCAGAACAGTATGAAAATGGCAGTGCCCATTGGCAGAACCCTGGGTTTCAGCCTGAGCAAACACCTTGTTAATAAATGCAATTGAATGGCTTCCTAGCTAACATTTATGGAGTGCCTGTTGTATGTCAGACCCTGTATAATGAATACTTCATGTTCATTACCCCACTTAATCCTAGATAACAATCCAGAGGCACACATTGCTGTGATCTTATGTCTTACGTTGCCATTGAGAAAACTGAGGCTGGGACAGTAAGCACAGAACAAGTCAGTGCACAGCCAGGCTTCACACTCGGGCCACCCACCTCCACAGTTACACCGATGGGTGGAGGCAGCGGGCAGAGTGGTTGTGCAAGGGCTTTGGAGTGAGTTAGGCCTGCGTTTATGCAGCCATTTGGACATTAATGAGTTCCTTGGCCTCTCACCATGGGATTATTACTAATAGTAATGGGATTATCTACTAGTAGTAGACTATTAGTTAGGTAGAACTTACTGAATGCTCACTCTGTGTGAGACGCTGTCCTGAATACTTCTTCCTGTGAGATAGATATGCTTAGTATTTTCACTTGTCAGATGAGGAGCCTGAAGAACAAAGGGTATGGGACTTTCCAGGCCCCCACAATGCGTAAAGCACAAGTGCAGGATTCAGGCTGCAGAGTCTGAGTCCTGAAGGGAAGCATCCAGGACATTACCTGGAGCAGAGTGGGCGTGGAGTAAGTGATGGTATGGAGTAAGTGACGGTGGTGAGTTCTGGTTATTCTGTCTCCACATTTAACTAGGCTTCGTTGTAGCCTAAACATCCCACCTTGTTGGTGATTTCATACACACGTTCACCTGCTGTTGAAAAGAAAGTCTGAGAACCTAAGAAACTCAGAGCCAGCCGGGCGCAGTGGCTCATGCCTGTAATCCCAGCACTTTGGGAGGCCAAGGTGAGCAGATCACTTGAGGTCAGGAGTTCCAGACCAGCCTGGTCAACATGGCGAAACCCCCCCTCTTCCAAAAAATACAAAAATTAGCTGGGTGTGGCGGCACATGCCTGTAGTCCCAGCTACTCAGGAGGCTGAGGCACAAGAACCACTTGAACTCAAAAGGCAGAGGCTATGTGAGCCGAGATCGTCCCGTTATACTCTAGATTATACTCCAGATGGGGAAGCATGCGTACTCTTTCCCAGTGGTGCTCTGGTACTTTTTCTTGCAGTTGTATTTTTCCCTTTTGTATATGTTTTGAGGATGAAGATAATGAAAAAGAGGAAAACCCTAGAAAGGTCACTGTAACTCTTTCTGGTGCTTTATAATGAAGTTTAAAATGCATTTTCCCATATATTTTCTTATTTTGATTCTCATAACAACCATATGGAATAAGCAGTAGGAGTATAGTTAATCCCAGTCACCTTGATGAAGAAACAGACAAGGTGCGTTAACTGACACCCGAGGCACACACGTGAAGGGGCAGAGCCGGCTCCGTGGCAGGCTTTCCGACTCCACCCAGTGCTCACTCCAGTTGTTCTGCTGTGAGGCTTGGAAAGTGGTTTGTTTACATGCTATGGATAAGTTTTGAATAAGTACTATTGATATTTGTGGGGTAGGAAGCAAAGTGGAACTCGATCTTTGGTTACTATTTCAAAGGGAATTTCCCTTGATGTAAAGGGTAGAGGAATAATGCTCTTGAATTTAAGGGAAGGTTATGCTCATGACCAGAGTTTAGAAAGGAAGAACTATTATTTCTCTGTTTTCTAAAAATGTAATGAATGCCCAGTAGCTGTATGATATATTTATACAATCCATTTTCGCTTTGTATTTCTTTAATCTATATTTAAAGATTTTGTTTGATCATAAAATGATAATATTCTGTATCAAATTGTGTTTGTTAATTGATCTGAAATTTATTATTTTTACTTTGGTGTGATGGATAAATGAACCGTCTCCTCTGAGATTACAGTTTGCTGACTGCTTTCAGATTTGTGTCCCAAATAAACCAATTGGATTTCTTTGTAAGACATTTAAGTTGCTTTTTTTAAATGACCAGTGTCTTTTTCTTTAAAGGTCTAGATTTAAATGTGTTTAATTTCACTATGCAAATTTGATTATTCAAGTTATGTTGATTTCCTGGTTCCCATTAAAATTCTTCTAGTACCAACTGTGGAAATAAGCTAATATTTCAAGCAAGGAATACTAAAACATTTATGAAAGCAATTTTTAAAACATTGCCTATAAAACATGAACAAAGTGAAAATGAAATTTTAGTTTGAGATGCTCTTCTTCACATTTGGTTACTAATAGTTTGCTTTGCTCACAGTTTCTTAGGGTCAACAAGCAGCCTTGGGCAATAGTCCAAATGGCCACTTAGGTATTTACAATTCACATATAATTTCATGTTTTACAGTCTGGGAAAGGTCTCTGAAAGAAAAATGGAATGCCAAGTCAGTGTATGTGGTTGGAAATGCTACTGCTTCTCTAGGTAAGGAGTCAAGGTAAAAATAAAACAACAAAAAATGGCTTAGCCTTTTCAGTTTTAAAAAACACTTTAACTCAGTTTAAAAATATTATTTTTTGCTTATTAAATTTGCAAAAATTAATTAAATATATGATACTATTGATAAGAATGCAATGAAACAAATATATTCAATCATTTCCAAATGGCATTAAAAATTGGTTTACATCTTTTGAGGACCACTTGGTCAGTATGTATGCAAAAGCTTTCTTAAAATGTTTGTACCCACTTTGGGAGGCCGAGGTGGGCAGATCACAAGGTCAGGAGATCGAGACCATCCTGGCTAACATGGTGAAACCCTGTCTCTACTGAAAAAAAATTCAAAAAAAATTAGCCGGGCATGGTGGCGGATGCCTGTAGTCCCAGCTACTTGGTAGGCTGAGGCAGGACAATGGTGTGAACCCAGGAGGCGGAGCTTGTGGTGAGCTGAGATCACGCCACTGCACTCCAGCCTGGGCAACAGAGCCAGACTCCATCTTGGAAAACAAAAAAAATTTTTGTACCCTTTGGCTGACTAATTCCATTGTGAATGTACATAATGCCCCTGAATTATGTACTTAAGTGGTTAAAATGGCAAATTTTATGTTGTATTTTTACTATAACTTTTTTAAAAGCCTAAATCTCCAGATAGTGATATTATCATTGGTTTTTACACTTTTCTTAATATTTTGTGCATTTTTCCAGTCTTGAGTTTATTCTTTTTAAAGCATAAAATGTAAATAGTAATCATTAAACATTTTAAATTAACATTAAACATTTTATATACTTAAAACAATGCTTAGCAATTGTCATAAATTAGCCTGTAACTTTGTTTCAGAAAGTTCAATTTGTCCAGTGAATTTGAAAATATTAGAGAAGTGTGTAAATGAGTGAAAATTGTTTAAGAGTTAAAAGCACATTTTCCAGAGAACAAAATGAAGTTGGGGAAGAAACCAGTTGGGAGTTGCTAAACTAATTAAAAGATTATTCCTAGATCTTCTGAGCAGCATGACTTTTACTATAAGCTCAGCAGATGAGCCAGGGAAAGGGAATCAGTGGCTTGGTTGCCAAGGAAACCATCTTCCCTCTCGCACATCTCCCCCCAAAAATAAGAATTTGCTTGTTACTTTCTTTTATCATTTTTTCCTGAATGAGGAGAGGAAAGAAAATAGACAGTTTCTTTCATTCTCTATATTTCTTACCAAAAACTCAACTGTCAAATATACAGTACATTTGTACACTTTCCAAACTTTCACACATTCACGGATAAGCAAACATTTTGAGCATCACATGTCCTTCAGTTTGATTTCAGTAGCATCACTATGCATTTTGCTGTCACTGTCCTGTCATATGAGAAGAAAACAAGAAAAAAGACTATGAGATACAATGATGAGCATCTATGTCTTGAGACTTAGAGTGGCTGAGAGAGGACCATATCAAGTGCAACACAAACAGCAGGGCCTTGGTCTCAGGCACTCACTGGACTCAGTCTGGTCTCTGTTTATTCACTTGTGAAGGAAAAGGACATGTTCTAAATGCAGGGAACATATTATCAAAGGAGAGAGGAAATTAGATATTTTGTAACTTTTAAAAATGTCTTTGAAAGGAAACCACATTTTTCCTTAACATGAAAGTCAATCACCCAACTTTGAACATTCTATTTTAGCTCACCTTTTCAGACATAATAATGTACAAAGGAGCTCTTTTGAGTAGGGTACAGGGAGGAGGCATTGCTTGAACTCTTGAGGTTTCTGTTCAACTAGAATCTCAGCAGGAACCTGGAGAGTTATCAGAAGTTGAGCACCAATAGCTGGGAGGAGACCAGGCCCAATGTATTAGTCATCTTTGCTGTGTAACAAATTACCCCCAAATTACCCCCAAAACTTACTAGCTAGAAACAAGCATTTATCATCTCAGTGTTTCTGTGGGCCAGAATCTGGGCATGATTTAGTGGGGTTCTCTGTAACCAGGCCATAGTCAAGCTGGTGGTCAGGGCTACAGACAACTTGAGGCTTGATTTGGGAGGGGAGGGCCTGCTTCCAAAATCACTCACATAGCTGTAAGCGGACCTCAGAAGATCTGCTTCCCAGCTCATTCACATGGGCGTCTCGAGAGGGCTACCTAAGACATGGCAGCTGGCTTCCCCTGTCACAAGGCAATCCAAGAGAGAGCGAAAGAGAGCACCTACCACTGAAGCCACAGTCTTTTTATAACCTAATCTTGGAAGTGGCATCCATCTCTTCTGCATTTCTTTTTGCTTGAATCAAGTAAGTCCAGCCCACACTCAAGTGGAGGGATGACACAGGGGCATGGATCACAGGGATCATTAGGAGCCACTTTACACTGCCCACAAGCCCTCTGGTCAAGAGCCACCCCTGGCTCCCTCGAGCCTGGGAATCAGGTTAGGGAAGTTGGACATTTGAAGCAAAGAGAAGATAAAGTAGACATTTTCTTGAAATAGAAATGAAAACAAGGTTCCAGTGAATAGCAAGGAGTTTTGCTGTGGAAATCCAGTGAGAGAAGATGCCAGTATTTCTTTATAAATGTTGCAACCTGACCTAATTTTACACGAATTAATGATTAATAATAGATGGCAAATAGTACATGCTGGCTGGGTGTGGTGGCTCACGCCTGTAATCCTAACACTTTGGGAGGCTGAGGCAGGCAGATCACTTGAACTTAGGAGTTCAAGATCAGCCTGGGCAACATAGTGAAACCCTGTCTCTATTTATTTAAAAGTAAATTTTTTTCAAAAGTACATGCTATGTAACGTTATACAGTAAGTCCTCACTTAACATTGTTGATAGGTTCTTGGAAACTGCCACTTCAAGTGAAATGAGGTATAATGAAACAAATTTTTTTCCTCACCAATGTTGTAATGAAAACAAGTTGAATGAAATGATGTTATTCAAGGACCTGCTGTGTGTCGTTTCACTTACAGTGGCAATTTCCAAGGATCTATAGTTGACATTAAGTGAGGACTTACTGTACTTGATCTACATAAAATCTGAGAATGTTATTTGGTTCGATAGTATGTGCATCTTTTAATAACATTTTAATTTGTATTGAAGAAGCAAAGATGTCTGGCTTGTGGGTTGATACCTTGCAACTCAGCCAGCCAGATCATAGGAAAGCCTTCCGTTTGGCTGCCCAAAGGTCAGGTGCCCCAACTTTCCCTTCTGATTGCAAGGTTGGACCTGGGCGCCATTTAGTAGCCACTGTTGCTTGACCTTGTAAACCCAGACCAGTGATGTCACAGAAGATAGTTTAGCAATTAACAACTTGGAAAGACTCTTTGTACCAGCCTGGGCAACATGGTGAGATCTCTTCTCTACCAAAAGTAACAAAAATTAGCCAAACTTGGTAGTACATTCTTATAGTCCCTTTAACTGTGGCAGTCAGTGTCTTAACCTCTCAAATGTCAAAAATACTCTCAGGTTTATTTAACACAATTGGAGACAATTTGAAGTTTCACTGTCAGCTTTTACTTGGGCAGAGCCCTTAAGATGGGCTTGCCCAGCCAGAGTGTTGATTGAAATGTTGTACCGACTTGAAGCAGAGTCAGTCTTGCCACATGCAGGGATTGAGACCTTAGACCAAATATGCATTCCCCAAACATTTCTTGAGAGCCTTCTGTGGACTGTGGGGTGGACCAGGTTGCCCCAGTGTCTGCCCTCACAAATAGAGCTGGCCACTGCTTAATAGCTTCCTTCTCTCTCAACTACAGTAGTAATTGTTTGGCTCACAGGGTTGTGGTGTAAGGATCAAATGAGCAAGTGCTTACTTTGTGATTAGCAAAGCTATGTATGAGAGTTAATGTTCTGGTTATGGTTATTATTGTTTCATTACTTGGGAAAAATGCATATTTATGTCAATATTGATTACCAGTGTCACTGCTAAGTTCTTATGTCTCCGTTCAGTTCCTGTGGGGTTTTGACAGGTTTTTTTGTTTGCTTTTGTTTTTAATGCATTTAGCTCTTCTCAACTCAGAGAGGAGGTCCAGCCTGGGTTGCCACTGTAGCATAAGCAAGGGCTTAGTTCCTGAACTGAGTTTATGGCTTTATTTTTCTTTGATTCAGCATGTTTTTAATGATCCATAAGTTAAAAGCTGCTGGTGTTTTTATTAAAGGTACCATTTGTTACTAACCAGCCGCTTGTGTGACTCCTAAGTGGACAGCCCACAGCACTTCCTTCCTCAGAGGCATTTGGCATTCCTGTGAGCAGGTAGCAGTGTTGACTGAGCCAGCCCCTGGGGCCTCCCTTCATCAGCACGCTTTGTGGAGTGGCCAAGTGTTTGCTGTCTGGAAAAGGGCAGGGGGAGCCTGCGCCTGTTAGCTTCTTACTTGGTTCATGAATAGGGTCTCACAGAAGTGCTGGTATAGCCCCTTATTCTCAACGACTTGTGTTTGTAGTGCTGTGGGTCCCTGTTAGCAGATTATTATGAAACCTTTCCTCCCCCTCCTTCCATTTTAGTTTGGCCGTGTCAAGCCATGACGGCTTTCTGGATGTGGTCTGGCCACATCCTCCCAACAAAATGAAGGCTCTGTAATGCCGATTCCTACAAAAAGTACCAAATGCCCATCATCTCCTTCCTGACTGAAGAGAAAACAGCCTTTGTTGAGCTCCTCCTAGATGGCAAGCAGTTTGCTCTTGTTATCTGACACAGTCCTTAAAACAGTTCCATATGGTTGGTGTTTCCCCCTCTTGTAGATGAGTTATGTGCGGCTCAGGGAAGGTAGTTAAGGCTGTGCTTTCCCTTACCTAACCTACACAACTGGGGTGCAGGTACCAGGACCTGATGCTTTCTCGTCTGAACAGACACTTGCGATCTTCCCTCAGTGGCTTTCAAGAAAAGACATCCTCTATGTGATTTGTAAACTGCATACCTGTGTATTTGCACGTTAAAAAATAACGCTGGAACAAAAGGACTTCAATAACCATGTTAAGAAATACATTTCTTTGTTGTTTTTCAGTGAGTAAAATTGGCCTGGATACAGAAGGAGAAACCTGTGGAAATGCAGAAAAGCTTGCAGAATATATTTGTTCCAGTAAGTAGAAAAAGATCACTCCAAATGAAGCACATTTATTGTTGTCCTCACAGCCACTACCTAGGGAAAAGAATATTTTCTCAGTGCATACTTGGTGGTGAGATTGATCGGTGAGCAGCGTGTAACCCACTCTGCGACCATAGCCTGTTTGTATTTGTGTATGTCTATACTTGTGTGAGGTTTAGCCCACTTCCTTCTACCTCCATACCAAAGAACTTGACTAGAACATAACACCAAAACAAAACATCTGGGAGATAAAACCAGAGGAGAGATCACTTGAGGGATTCCAAAGAGAGCAGAGGCAGGAGGTGTGAGTGGGTGCTCTCCCCTTCCAGAGGACTGTCCTTTCCCTTCTCAGGAGCTACTTCCATCTCTGAATTCCCTCCCCCAGCTTGCTCCCAGGTAAAGAGCTGACTCATCATTGGGCTGCCTTTGGACTTGGACTTCAAATGACACTTGTTCTAGGGGTGTTTGCATTTAAATGGGGACTTAGTCTTAAAGTAATTATGGAGTTTTAGGCTTCAGAAGATAGGCAAAAATTCTCGGAGCAAGAGAGATGGGAAGGCTGAACATCTACTTGTAGCGCAGCCCCACCTCTAAGGTGCATCTCTCTTCCCCTCTCTTCCCTGCATGTCCAGTACAACCACAGGCTCTTACCCCCTTGTCATTTGACTCCTCCCTGCTGTAGGTGTAAGATCACACACCCCCATGAGAGGACGAAGTAGAATCATCTTGTCTTAGATGGCTGAAGAGGAGGAAATCCAGGCTTTCCTAGAGATCATGAGCTGGCAGACTTCATTGGTTAAGGATAATTTAGGCTTTGCAGGCAAATGATCTGTCAGAACTACTAATCTCCGCACTAGAAGCATGAGAGCAGCCAGAGGAAATACACACACAGTGCGCTTGGCTTTGACCCCAGGCTGGAGTTTTCTGACACCTTTCTAAAACTCCTTGAGTGTCTGCTGAGCTGCGAGGCCAGGGTCAGATGAACTGCTGACAGCCGAGAGTTTGCTCTGAGGTTGGCCCTGGGGTGGTGATACCAGGATGAGTGGTGCAGGGAGAGAGTACACCTTAAATAGGTCTTTTTATGGCTTCTGAAACAGTGATAGATGGTGCTGTTTCCGGCAAAACAAAGTATTTGTGTTATTAAAAAAAAATCCTAAAGGTGATGTTGGCCTTTCTTGACGTGCAAACTTGTACACTAATGTCTTATAAGGCATTACTTGTAAGTCTTATGCATAAGTCATTGCTGTTGCCTGAAGGTTCTCTAGCTTATATTTTTCTATGTGCTACTGGGAGCTTGTTCTAGAGAAAGTCCTGCATCTTTTTCTACACTGTGGTCTGAGGATCCCTGGAGCTCAATTAGGCCCCTGACAGGGTCGTCTGGGGTGGGGGCGGAGTGAGCAGTCAGGGAACAGCAGAGATGCTGCCGGGCTCAGTGGATGCTTCCCAAGTTCTCCAATTCTTCTTTTTTCTCTTTTCCAATTTCTTTTAAAAATAACTTCATTGCACCTTTCTTGTGTCACTGTATGCTCTATGTTAACATTGAAGACTAGCATTTATTGAGTGCCCAGCGTGTCTCAGGTACGTAGACACGTGGCCTGTATGATGTCATTTAATCTTCACCATCACCCCATGGAGTCAGAATCATCTCCACTGCAAGCTGTGCTGTCCCGTATGGGAGCTACTAGCCACAAATGGCTATTTAAATGTAAATGTAAATTAATTGAAATTAAATACAGTTGAAAATTTAGTTCTTCAGTCACACTGGGTACATTTCACAAGCTTAGTTGTCACTGTGGCCAATGGCGCCAAATTGGACCACACAGAACATTCCCATCCTCGACCAAATTTCTTTCTGACTGTGCTGCTATAGCGACTTTTGGGGGACCAAGGCACAGATCTTGTCCAAGGTCACAAGCTATGAAGTGGCAGGCTGGAATTCACACTTAGCACAGCAAGGCCACTGCTCATCCCATGGCCCATCACATTCAGAGCCCTGACTGGCACCTGTTCCATGCCGACCTGCCCTCAAGGAGATGCTGGCCGAGCACCTCCATCCACTCTGATTTAGAGTGACTGGGGCTCCTGCAGGGGTGAAGACTTAAGTGTGCTTGACTCTGGTGGGCAGAGGCTTAAGGAGCCTCCAGTTGAGAGGAGCTACAGGCCTTTTCTGGCCACTCAGATGAATAAGCTCTAGTCCCAGTGTTTCAGCCACTTGGCAGTCCTGAGCCTGTGCCCTCCTTAGTTCACTGGATGTGCATTCATCGGCTCAGACAGGGCTTTCAGGCATTGACGCATTGACTGACACCTCCCTTGCCCCACCCCCCATATTCCTTCCCACATCACAGGAGAACAAGTCAGTTCAATATGGTTCGGCAGATGTTTACCCAGGAGCACCTGTGTGCCAGGCCCTTTGCAGGGCATAGGGACTGAAGAGGAGTTTGACTTCATTCCTGTCTTCTGGGAGCTCCCAGCCTAGCTGGGGCTGGAGGTGGGGATAGGGTGGGGAACATAGACATCAGTAACCATTATAAGGCAGGATAGATTAAGTGACCAGACGAGGTATGAACAGTTTTTGTATGGTGGGCCTGCTATTAAGATATCTGTTTCTACCTATAAAACACTCAGGATACCAAATAGGTGGGTTTTTTTCTCATACCAGTGACCAGTGCTACAGATACGAGCTGGGTGTCCTACAACTTAATTTTGACATTGCCCAGAATTAACCCAGACCCCACAGTTTCAGGGCTCAGTCTTAGCAAACTGTCCCCCACTTTAGATACAAGTATTGGATGCTGAGGGACCTCTGTCCAAGTTGGCTACAAGTCAGGAGTTCCCACGACTCCCTACTCAGGTTCAGTAATTTGCTAGAATGGCTCACAGAACTCAGGGAAACACTTATGTGTACTGATTTTTATAAAGGAGATAGTAAGGACACAGATAAACAGCCAGATGAAGAGGTCTGGAAGGGTCCTGAGCACACAGGAGCTTCTGCCCCCATGGAGTTGGGATGCGCAACCCTCCTGGCACGTAGATGTGTTCACCAACCCAGAAGCTCTCCAAACTCGTAGTTGAGGGTGGAGATTCCATAATGTAGGTACCGTTGTTTAAATCATTGACCCCTGGTGACTAACTCCATCTCTAACCCTTTGATCACATGGTTCCCTCTGGCCTTCAGCCCCCATCCTGAAGTTTTCTAGGGGCCACCACCAGTCACCTCATTAGCATAAACTCCAGTATGGTTAAAAGAGGTTTATTATGAATGACAAAAGATGCTCCTCTCACCTCTTATTAGGAAGTCTTAGGGTTTTAGAAGCTCTGTGTCGTGAACGGAGGAAAACAAAATATTTCCTCTTGTATCAAACTAACATGGCAGGGTTTCCAAAAGAAGGCAGAGGTCTTCAGGAAAGTCTGTACAAAAGGCATGGCCTCCTCTCCACTGAGAAGGGTAGGCCCTCCCTTAGGCAGTTGCCATGGCCAAGCCTTCCCACTCAGAGGGAGCCACCGAGCAGAGACGTGGAAGGAGAGGGGTTTCCTGGAGAGTACGGCATGGCAGGGGCAGTGGGTGGCAAGCTGGGGAGCACTGAGTAGCCTCTGAGAGTCGACCGGAGCCTGGAGGCACCGGGCCTTACGTTAGCCTCTGCGGGTCAGACTCAGGCTGGATTGGTCCTCCCTGGGCCAAGACAGGAACACAGCACTGCCTGCTCCCTCTTAGTGGGAGGGCATCCCAAGCTGCAGCCAGGAATGGGCCCAAAAGGCAGTCACTGGATTAGGACCCAGTTCTCTTGTTCCTGGGACATTTTAGGAGTGTCTCTGAAATTTATCCCTTAAGTAAAAAGAGCTTTTTTGTTTGTTTGTTTCGCTCTGTCACCCAGGCTGGAGTGCAGTGGCACGATCTTGGCTCACCGCAAGCTCCGCCTCCCTGGTTCATGCCATTCTCCTGCCTCAGCCTCCCGAGTAGCTGGGACTACAGGTGCCCGCCACCACGCCCTGCTAATTTTTTTATATTTTTAGTAGAGACGGGGTTTCACCGTGTCAGCCAGGATGATCTCGATCTCCTGACCTAGTGATCTGCCCGCCTTGGCCTCCCAAAGTGCTGGGATGACAGGCGTGAGCCACTGCGCCCAGCCAAAAGGGCATTTTTTAAAACCTACAGAGGCTTCGCAATCTAAGAGCAGGGCCTGGGGCTCTGTGGCAGGTCTTGCCTTGAAGGGAGCCGTCTTCCCACAGCTCATTGTGCTACAGGGCTTGCTGGCAGGCAGCTTCCGCAGGGGTCCTGGAGGCTCTGGGGGCATAACAGAAATACTATAAGGGAGTCCGAGGGCCTGTTACGAGTCCGACATACATTGGCATTTTGTGCATGCCTCTAATTGTCTGACGTATTGTACTGAGCTGTGACATGGGAATGATTACTAGACCTGCTTTTGCTCATGAAGAAACTGAGCTCAGAGAGGGAAAACTTGTCCAGAGGAACAGAGCTAATAGTGCTAGGCTGGGGCTCAAACCTAGGACTGGCTGACTCCAAAGCTCTTCCTGTTTCCTTCGCTCTGTGTGCTTCTAAAAGGTACTTAGTCCAAAATATGCTCAATTCTCTTCCATCAGTGAAGAAGTCAAAGGAATCTTCTGAAGTGAAGAAAGTGGGTTCTAGGAGCTCATCCCACTAGTTTGTGGGTTTGATTGCCCTTGTGCTGATGAATCATTGGAGTAATATCTGTGGTTTAGCCACATCCTTGGTGGCAAGGCGGTGAGGAAAGCCCCTGAGGGTGAGGCCAGCCTGAGCCCCAAGGGAAAGGGGATGCTAGGACCCCCTGCCTCCGCTCATCTCTAGGAGCACACAGGGACTCACACAGATGCCTCAGTCTGCACCGCTGGGAGTTCGTGCCATCTCAGACCTACCCTCCCGACCTGGGCTGTACATAAAGAGATACTGCTAGGCTTTCTCTAGAACATTTCATGAGCCAGCACTGTGAGACATTTTCAAGCTAAAAACATACAGTTCAGGAGACTGTAATCCATGGTAGAAAGTGTTCACCATTTGCTGCTAGTAAAGACGGTTGGCCCTGTGCTTCTCTGGCCACTTGTGCCACATGATGTTCCCGGGAGAGGCCTCTGCATGCACCAGTGTGGAGAAGCCCTCTGGAGGCCAATTCAAAGAGCACCTGAGGCCAAGCAGCTGAAAGGAAAAGGCCTGATGGCCAGCGTGTTGCTTTCTGTGGAATGTTCCAGACTGTGGATTGCTGGCGGTCATTCTCTTTAACAGCAGCCTAGACAAGCAGTGACTCTCTTATGCAGCCAGGTGTTGAAATAGCTGCAGGAAAGCCATAGACAGTTGTTCCAGCTTTCCACATCAGAGAGCACTGGTTGGGCCCCGTGCCACATGGCCCCAGTACCATGGGATCGCTTCTCAGGTCATGGAGCCACACATCGGTGTGAAGGGTTCACTCCAGGGGCTCCTGGTACAGGATGCAGATGGGTCCTGTCTGACTCCAGGCTTTTCGTTTCTAATGTTGTTTCTAGAGAGTCACCGTCACAGCATTAAATGGTATCAAAGCCCTTCTTTTAAAAATGTAGAAATAAATGTAAATGGTAGATCTTGACATTGCTTGTGGGATTAAGATCTAAAAAGAATAATAATTATTTCTGTGGGTGGGCTAACAATTAGCTCTTTGATAGAATAGGTGGCTCCTGCCTGTTTTCAGTGAAGAGAATGAGCTGTACCCACAGTTCGTTCTGGAAGGAGACAGAAGTGAACCTCTGAGTCATTGTTCATTAGAAGACCCAGAACCATCAGGCTGGTGTTCCTGCTTTGCAAACACAAGGCAGAAGAGATCACTGTCACTTTTGAGTGATCACATTGGTGTTTCAATTAACTGACTCAAGGCTTGGTTGGGTAGACATTAACATATTCTGACCTTATCTGGGAGAATACTGGTCTGCATTCTTTGCAAAGCTTCTGCTGTTTCCTCTAATTTATTACCAGCATATCTATGGGTCCTAATAAATCTTCCATTTGCAATTAGAATATCCAAATAAAAATCCATGTTGACTGCTAATAAGGACCTTCACCTTGGCTTTACCAAGGCATTAAAGATTTTTCTTTCTCAGTAAACTTTGAAGCCTGATTTTAAAAGCTAAAAATCTACCTCCAATGCTCGTAGTAAACAGGCCGATTCATAGCTATGCCTGTTTATTTTAGTTAACACTTACTACTTTGTGGCAGGCACTATTGTAAGTGCTTAAAGCTATTAATCCATTTAATCTGATAACTTATTGTTCTGATAGATTCTCCTTCTTTTCCAGATATCTCCTCTAATGGGAAAGTAATTACACGCTACATGGTAAAAGGTAGAATACGGTATAACTTTAGAAAAGAGAGAAACCGTGTGGGCAGAAAGATTGCACTACAGTTTATTTGAAATGTCCTCCTGGACTGGGAAAGTTTCTGCAGCCTGGCAGACCTGCCGGGCATTCCTTCCGTTCCTCCGATCAGCCTCCTCATCCTTACTGTCTGCACTCAGGCGCCCACTGTCTGCTTGAACTGATTCCCATGGCAGTGCCCGAGAGGGGAAGTCGTTGTAAACCTGGAAGTTGTTACTGTTTCACAGATGTGTGCATGTCCTTCAGTAAGATGACATTTTAAAAAGTCGGTCTCATTGATGCAGGCCTTTTTGCTCCTTAATTCAGCTAAATCTGGGTTCTTGTCTCATGATCCGGAAAAATTAGGCATGTGAACACATTGAAGGGTGAGAAGGGCAGAATTTATTAAGTGAAAGGAAAGCTCTCGGCCGGGCGCAGTGACTCACGCCTGTAATCCCAGCACTTTGGGAGGCCGAGGCAGGTGGATCACCTGAGGTCAGGAGTTTGAGACCAGGTCAGGAGTTCTGGCCAACATGGCAAAACCCCATCTCTACTAAAAATACAAAAATTACCTGGGCTTGGTGGCCACGTCTGTAATCCCAGCTACGCAGGAGGCTGAGACAGGAGAATTGCACGAGTCCAGGAGGCAGAGGTTGCAGTGAGCCGAGATCGCGCCACTGCACTCCAGCCTGGGTGAAAGAGTGAGACTTCATCTCAAAAAAAAAAGAAAGAAAGCCTCTCAACAAAGAGAGGGATTCTCCAAGCAGGTTTCTTCCTCATTATTGAATACCAGGGGTGCCACACATGAGCTGATGAGGCCAGGCTCCTGCCCTCCGTAAGGTGTGAATTCCTGGTGGTGCTGCCCCGTTCCCCCAGTGCACACACAAGGATGCCCAGGCAAGCCATAGGTAGTATTGGAAAAGGCAACATTTGATTGGTTAAAAAGCATTATTCAGAAATAATCAACTGGGAAAGGGCAGACAAATGGGCAGACGTTCTGCCCCTGGGTCACTGGTTTCACCCGGGACCAGCAATCTGGTCTTTCAGCCTTCAGGCTATTTTAGGCTTGAAAGTGAGGTCTTACCGGGGACCCTTCCCTATCTACCTAGGCATTTGTCTGCCTCCTGCTTGTATAATCATTTTCTTAATTACCTGCAGTGACTTTATCAAGCCCCCTCCTGAGCTGCGTGATAATGATACTCTGTTGGGATTTTCAGGGTTGTTACTCATCATCAGCCCTGACGGCCCAGAATTCCAGGCCTCCTTCCTGTTAAATGAACGGAGAGCAGAGCCTCTGAGCTCCACGATTCACTATTTTTGTGTCAGCCTTAACCATCCCATTGGCCTGTTGGGGCTGAAAATAAATCCACAGGCATTAAGCATATTCCAAAAGGGCATGACTCCTTTGTCTTTGGCTTTTTGAAGTGGGTTAGTTTTCAGGAAATGTAGTTGTAGCAGATCTCCCCTCACCAGCAAAGGAGGACTCAGCCAGGACATTTTCAAGTTTTTCTCCTTTCTGCTGACAGGGTGGTGCCTTTTCAGTGAAGTCAGCTGAGCCGGTTGGACATTTGTGGGCCCCGTGTGCCTGCAGAGCCAAGCTCCCTGCAAGGCACAGGTGGTGGAGAGTTAGAGACAAGCAGCCGCCCTCAGGGAGCCCCGTACCCCTTCAGCCCAGCCTTGTGAGTCAGAGATAAGAACGAGCAGCCCAGGACTCCACTGGACCCTCACAAGAGGTGCTGCCAAGGGGAGATTCCTGTATCTTTCCAAGGTCCCTTGCACGCCTGTAGGGCTGGGCTTGCTGAAAAACTAGACTGTAGTTTTCTTACTGGATCCCCAGGAAGAGCTTTGGCCCCTAACATCTTCCACCCAGCACTCTCCCACACACACGTAGACACACAGACACAGGGAAGAAAATTGCACCTGAACATGGCTTTGAAAATATGTCTCTAGGGATGACTGTACAGAGCATGAAAACATTTCCTCACACGGGAAGAGAGAAGTCAGCAGGCATCCATTAACTATATTTAACAATCTCCCAAGTTGGTACTGATATTTACAGAGCAGTTTAAATAAAGAAAACATTCACCACTATGTAGCCTTTATAACTTGAAATTAAGTGGCCTGCAGTTATTCCTGTTACTTGGCTGCTGCTTGCTGGAGATGGTACTGGATGGAAAGAGGTTGTTTTGCTCCTTCCTCTCATCGCAGTCACCAGAGAAGATGTGATCAGAGAGATCATAAGGATGTGAGAAAATATGCAATGTGTATGAACAACGCCCATTAGAATTTCTTGTATCTTACGGACGGATGTGGGGAGAAATGGCTCGTTCTACTAAAATGCATTGTTTTCACATTTGGGGAAGATTCTGGCATTTGACAACTCATCAGTTTTTTTGAACAGTATTGTTGCAAATTGGCGTTCAAATCCTATGTTGTCCTCACTATTCTGCAAAGAGTTAAGGGCTGCAAATGCCCTAAGTCTTCCCAGAGTGGAGATGCTGGGAGCAGAGGTAGTGGTGAAAGTAGAGGCAGGCCATTCTCAGCAGGCTTCTCTCTCTGAGGCCTGTGCATTCGCCTTTTGGCACTTGGCCTAGTGGCTGTTGGTGTGGCTAGAAGCCGAGTGGGCAGTCAGCTTGTCTTTGTTGGAGGTGACTGCAGAGCCACTCCTGGCTGCCGGTTACCTGCTGCCTCCTGAGCATGAGCCCTGGCTCATCCAGAGCCTCTTTAAAGGTAGAAAATGTTTGCCCCAGTGCCAGCCAGCACCGGGCCTGATCTTTACTTTCCTGACTTAGTTAAGGTGCAAAGCCTGCCTTCTAAATAGTGAGTGCAGGCTAGGGAGTCACTTCAGGATCAGAGGGAGTTAAAAAAATGTGACTAACTTGTTTGTGTGGATGTTCATTTTCTGAGCACCTCAGCACACATTACCTCTTATGATCTCCATATAACGAACAGCCCTTCAAGTTCAGCAAGGTAGCAGGTGCTCTTCCCGTTACAGATGCTGAAACTGAGTCCTAGAAGCATAGCCAGGCCTGGAGCCCGGGGCTGCTTCCCCTCCCCAAAGCTGCCCCTCCCCATTCCCCTGTGCACAGGCACTGGCCCTGAGTTTTCACAAAGCCTGGTTATGTATTCACAGGGGAGTCCTCAGCACTGCCTCTTCTATTTCCCTGTGGAAACCTCAAAAGAGAAATCCTGCCGAAAGCGCTCAAGGACAAAGGTGAGTAGAATGCTCTGACCGCATCCCTCACCACTTTGGGATTCACCAGTAGCCTTTGCAGTGATAGAAGTGGTGGGTGGCCCTGCAGAGAGCACACAAGGGAGCCGGGCTGGGTTAGATAAGCCAGGCCAAGAGACACAGGGACCATCCTCATGGGAAGTGTGGACATGCAGTCTGCACTTTCCTTTCTTTGGATCCGCTCTTCTCAGCTTATTTGGCTCAAGCTAGGAGCACACAGTGTGTGTCCAGTCCTTCACCAAGAGGACAGGAGATCGAGGTGTGGAGGTGGCCCCTGGGCAGATAACTGAGGTCACAAACCACAGAATTGGTTCCACATGTAGAAGAAAGTCTACAAATGTAGCCGATCTTGTAATAGCACACAGCACCCTCCAGCCAAGCCACACAAGCCCCACCTGCCCCTCTAGCTCCACCTGCTGTGGCTCCCAAGACTGTCAGCATCTAGAAACCAGTTCTTGCCTCTGAAGCATGCCACCATCCTTGACTCAGACGTCTTGGCTGTCACCTGCGCACCTTTTGCCGTCACGTAGTTGGTCTGGGAGCAAGGTATATCAGTGGTTTGGAGTATGAGCTTTAGGATGAGATAAAAACAGATTTGAATTCTCCCCCTTGCTGTTTATTAGCTATGTGAATGAAGGTAAGTGATGTAATTTCTCTGTGCATCATTATCCTTACTGTGAAATATGGTTATCTGTGCATAACCATAGTATCCGCCTCACAGAGGTGTTCAGAGATCATGTAGCCTGACGCCTTGTTCTCGAAAGGCAAGCTCTTCATGGAACTATGACTGTTACCGTCTCTCCCAGGGTTTTGAAGCTCTAACGGTCCACATGAGCTGTGTAACCCAGGATGACCTTAGACCTTGTAACTTTCCCCCCATATTAAAATGGAGCTAGAGCTAGATCATATCCCCTTTTTTTTTTTTTTTTTTTTTGAGATGGAGTCTTGCCCTGTTGCCCAGGCTGGAGTGCAGTGGCGCAATCTCGGCTCACTGCAAGCTCCGCCTCCTGGGTTCACGCCATTCTCCTGCCTCAGCCTCCCAAGTAGCTGGGACTACAGGCGCCCGCCACCGCTCCTGGCTAATTTTTTGTATTTTTAGTAGAGACGGGGTTTCACCGTGTTAGCCAGGATGGTCTCGATCTCCTGACTTCGTGATCCGCCCGCCTCGGCCTCCGAAAGTGCTGGGATTACAGGCCTGAGCCACCGTACCTGGCCAGATCGTATCCCTTCTACCCATATCATCTGTCTTCTAAAACTACCAGGTAATAAGATCAGCAAAATCATTAGCTTTTCGGGAACAGGAAAATACCAATATAAAATAAGAGAAAGCTTGGTCTCAGTTACCCTTAAAGAAATAATATATAAATCAGAGTTTTGATACTTCAGTTTATTTCTTTAGTTTTCGGGGATATGAAATGGCGATAGGTTGCTGTTTTATGCTGAAATTATCATAATTTCTTCTGAGAGAGTTTTACATTTTGTTTTCAGAAGCCGGAGTTTTCACTACCTTTCACCTACCATCTGGCTGCCTCTCATAAGTCAATATCTGATTGAAATTGCACAAGTCCCTTCAGTGCCTGGTGCCTCATAACCAGCCCTGAAAACCCCTGGGAATGTTCAGAGTCACTGAATGGCACAGGGAGGAATGTGGGAAAGTCCACCGCTTAATCAGTTCACGTCCAAGTGGACACACTGAGGCCCAGAGAGGGGGCGTGTGACCATGCAGAGGCACAGCTAGAGTACAGCCGGGGATCTGGACTCCAGGCCTCTCCCGAGAGCTGCCCTTCCCTGACTTGGTGGTGTCATGCAACCTGTCTGCCTGGGATCCATGGAGTGACTAGGGACGGCCTTGTGTGGACAAACCTACATAAGCCTGGGAACAAAAGGCATCCTGGATACAAATGAAGGCTTTGGTTTCTGGGCCTTTGTTCTTTTTCTGCCGTCTCAGCCCCCTCTTCCACAGGACTTCTCCACAGCATTCAGCAGGCTGCAGAGGGCTGTTCAAGGCCTCTCTGCTGAGTCTGGCCTCTCAGCTTCCAGGCAGCTGGTTCCAGGAGGGTGGTGCTATGCTGTGAGGTGGCGGAGGCCCCATTGTGTGCCCAGTGTGGTAAAGCGTTTCCTGCTTTTGATTGTGCCCAGGGATTGCCATGGAAAGCGTAACTGTGTATCAGACAATTCCACACCCAGGAATCCAAGGGAACCTGAACAGCTACTATTCCCAGCAGGTACGTGGCGTTTCGGGGGAGAGCTCTGGCAGGGTGGGTGTCCAGGTGGGGAAGCACAGGGTGAGGGGCATAAGCTCACAAATACTGGTTCTACATGTGCTTTCACTGTCTCCAGCTGTCACCTGCATGCCTTTTCCTGTCACATAGTTGGTCTGGGATTCTAGAATTAGGAATGGAAACAATTTTGTGGTTGTTTCATGAAATGTCTATTGCAAGCTGATTTGAAATCAGTGATTTCAATAAGAGGTGCTTGTGGTAGGTGGTCTATGAAACCTCCCTGATTGGAGAGGTTAATGTGGTGACTTTGAGGAAGTGGTAAGTTTTTATAGGGGTTAAAGGAGATAATTTACAAAAAGCTTTTTGTACAGCATCGAAGATACATGCAAGCCTGAGGTAAATAGTGGCCTTGATGTTATCATTGTTTTTCATCATGTGGGAGCGCTGGTGGAGCTGGAGGGGCAGAGGCTGAAAAGGGAGGCTGGGCCCATAGTGGGAAGAGCTGACAGTGGCCACCAAGGAGTCTGGATTGAATTTGGGAGTCCACGGGGACTGTTGGAGGACTCAGGCAGGAGAATGGATAGCTCTTGCTTGAGTTCCTTGATGTCTTCAGCATTTATATGCAGTAAAACACCTCCCTTTCCTCTCCCAGGGCAGGCTTCTGAATGTCTTGCCTGGTATTGGGAGGGCCTGATAGAACAAACCAAACGCAGAAAGGCCAGGCAGGCTCATCTGCCTGCTGTACTTCCCGAGGGAGGGAGCATTGATGGAGTCAGCACTGCCTCACACTACTGCCTTGTGTGATCAGTGCCATATGACCACAGGAGCTAGAGGCATTGTCTAGGCTGCTGGGCATATGAGCTCCATGATGCCCATGTCCTCTGGCCAGGCAGACACAGACCTGAGGGCCAGCAGAGCGACCAAGGAGCAGCACCACCTTTCTGATGGCAGCCTGCTCTTTCCAGCAGTTCCCTACCAGAATCCTGCTCACTGGAGCAGAGATGTCAGCATCAACCAGGAACCACACCTGTGCTAAAACCGCCTGGGCGGCCTCTGGCTTGAGGGCTCGATGCCGACGAAACTGGAGGAATGTTGTCTCTCCTCAGTCTCATGGCAAGGACTGATCTTGTTTTCTCTTCCCCACAGGGGGTTCCAGCCAGCATCACATTTTTCAGTCCCTCTGGCCTCACATACAGTCTCAAGCATATTCAGGAGTTATCTGGTGACAATATCGATCAAATTAAGGTAAGTTATTCAATGGGCTTTTGGTCTTTTTCAGATTAGTTTTTTTGGTTTTGGTTTTTGTTTGTTTGTTTGTTTTTTTAATCTTGACGGATTATCCTAGGGCTCCAGTGTCAAATGAGACACCCCTGGCCTAGCAGGTGCCTTAGAATTGGAAGGGCAGCTCTACCTCCTGCTGGGCTGTTGCACAGACTGCTCACCTTCTCCCAGCCCATTTCCTCACCTGCAGCATGGGGATAATTGTCTCTCTGTGGCTTTCATAGACATATGTATGGTCTTCCCTGCTTAGGATGAGTCTCAGAATTACATGAGGGAATTTGAGTAAAGTCCTTAATTAGCTGAGGGCTTGGTACAGGTGTTAGCATCCTTTCCTTCCTTTCCCCCATCTTATGTTTGCCATTATTATCTATTCTAAAAGCAGTCACCGTTTTCATGTCTTTTAAAGGGTTTACATTCACACTTACTAGGGACTGTATTTATTATGAGTCTACAAATAACCACAACTCTTGTGTCTGTAATAGAAATACCCTTGAACTGGCTCCAGAGGGACTGAGGAGAGGGTGCAGGATGTGACCCAGAACCCAAGGGCAGAAACTGCCACTCACTGCAGTCAGGAAGAGCAAAAGGCTTCACCTGCCTTCTCACAGGTGCATCTCATGTGGGGAGTACGCACTGCTTTCCCAGTTTTCAGAGACATCAGATGGCCTGTCTGTAGGTCACGCTGCTGAGAAGGAAGAGCTGCAGTTTGAACCTGGGAAGACTGATTCCACATTGTCAGCCATGGTGGTGCCTTGCCATGGTCTCAGGAGCTGCTGAGCAGTTGATGGACTTCTGGGCAGTAACTGATATAATTCCCACACCAGTCCAGTGGTGGGTATCTAGAAAAAGAGGTCAGTGGTCCTCATTACAGGTGAGGACACTGAGGCCCAGAGAGGTTAAACAACTTGCCAAAGTCGTGTGTTGAGTCACTGGAAGGCCCAGGACTCACACAGGCCACTGAGGAAGAAAAACAATATCTGAATCTTGTGGTTAGAAAGATTAGAGAGAGAGGCCAGGCGTGGTGGCTCCCACCTGGAATCCCAGCACTTTGGGAGGCCGAGGCAGGCGGTCACCTGAGGTCAGGAGTTCCAGACCAGCCTGACCAATATGATGAAAACCCCATCTCTACTAAAAATACAGAAATTAGCTAGGCGTGGTGGCATGCGCCTATAATCCCAGCTATTTGGGAGGCTGAGACAGGAGAATTGCTTGAACCCCGGAGACTGAAGTTGCAGTGAGCCGAGATCGCACCACTGCACTCCAGCCTGGGCAACGAGAGTGAAACTCTATCTCTGCCCCCTCTTGCCCCCGCCGCCCAAAAAAAAAAAAAA